>NC_088101.1:66449891-66769558 GCF_036370855.1 Dromaius novaehollandiae
TAGTTTTAAGTAGTATATTACCCAAAGTACTACTTAAGAAGATTTGCCTGACATTTAATCCTAGTGACACCACTCCGTGGAAGAACAAATTTCCTTGGCAAAAAAGCTATATACTTCTGGATCTCCGTATTTTGCATTAATAGGGCGTTGGCAATACCAACTACTGTGAAATGTTATGGACCTCTATTAAGACTTATATTATTGAACATTTGTGATATTGTTGAAATACAACATTTCAGCTAACAAAGATCTATCACAAACTGCACCAACAGACAAAAAACCACAGAACTATGATTATTTCAGACTACTTTGTGCAAGGCAGTGCAGCTGGATTCAGGGCAAAAAGTCAGCCCAGGTTTAACTGAGATATTGGAGACTGATGAGGTTGAAAACAGGTTACATTAATTTTTGAAAATTTTGTGACAATGGAACATTTTACTTGTTGATAATGTGCATTTTCCTGCATTTAAATCTTCACATATTATGAATAGCAATATATTATACATTTCATCTATAAAAAAAGGGTTTGCCTCTGTATCCCTGGCCAAACTCGACTCAGATGCACAAAGGTGCAAAAGTAAAAAAAAAAAAAAAAAATTACTATTTATGCTGCATAGAAGTTAAACATTTTCTAATGAATATTTGAAGCTGTCAATCTTATTCTTTTTGCATTATTTTCTAGAAAAATGCAATAAGAAGGGAAGCACAACAAAAGATAAAACTGATTTCAAATTAACATCATTAAAATTTACCAAGAACTGAACAGCATGTTGACTGAGGAGTTCAGGAACTTCACAAGAGACTGAAGATTTTTAATAGAAATAATCTGTTGATCAGTGAGTTAGCAGCACATTAAGAAAATAATTATATTTCTCTGGGTTTCAGGTCTGAGAGTTAAGTTTCAATTTCACCTTGTTATGAGGGAAGAAAGGCAAAAAAGAATCTCTTTTACCTCCTCAAAATGTGCTGAACAATTAGATAGGTGTCCAAATATTAGAGTGTTGATATTGCTTAGATTATGTCTGACAAATATCCATGTTTACTCTTAAAGAATATCCAAGCTAGATTAAAGACATATTTTTACCTCTCTGAAGAAAATGAGACTACTTATTCTTTAAAAATGGTAATTTGCTGGCTTGCAGTGGGGGAAAATAGTCATGTTGTTCTATGATATATGAAAATAAGGTACCACACTCTACACCTTGAGACAGCTGTTTCTCTTATTTAATTACATTTGATGTTCTAAATATAATATTTTTGCAATAATTTGATGGACAAAATAAAGAAAGGACACTCTCTTCACCTCACTCCTACACCTGCAAATCAAATTTTAAAATACAATAACTTTTCTTCCCAAAGGAGAAGTACTCACTTTCTAGAGACAATATCACGCTGTCAAAAAAATCCCTTTTGTAATGAAAAATCACTACTAAATTTGGGCTTCAGATTTTTGACATGGTTTCTCTATGGAGGGAGTTCCATGAGAATTAGATATAAAAGGCATTGATTCTTCAGATCACAGTAGGCAGATTCTTTTGTCTCCACAGATTCTTTTGATTTCGGTAGGCTTTTTAGCAGACAATAAAGTATAACCATATACTACGTGGCCATAATCATACACTGTGTAAGGCCAGAGCATATGTATTCTTTTTGCTAGAATTTAATCCAGTAGAAGGTGAACTGGAGCTAACTGCTTAATCCTGCATCTGTCATTAAAATGGTATTTGTCCTGCAGCTGCCTATGTGAACACATTTTTCAACATCCCTACTCCAGAGGTTTATTTTGTCAGCACTTAATACAGAGACGTGTACAGAGAAGTAACTCACTGTTTCTACCTTGTAACGTTTGTTGATTTATTGCCTTTAGATTTAAATTTTCCTGCCTATATGTTAGTGTGCTGCAATATTTTCATCTGTTTAAAAAATAATTTTGAAACAATATTAAAAATATCATGCTCTAGGCAAATATGCCTTTGTAATTCTCATTGTTTACTGAAGAAAATCACCTTTAATACTTCGAAAAAGGAGACATTTGAGGCACAGGCTTTTTTATATACCCATATCAGCTTCTACTGAACTTGTCCCTAGGGCTAAATTATTTACATGCATGTAGAGAGGTATTCCTTCATGTCTTCCCTACATATACCAGGGTTCCCTGTAACCATGTAGCCCTGTAATACAGTATTGCCACTGCTAGCAAGAGGCCATAAGCTTTGCACTGAGTTTGCAAGGCCTCAGGATGTGGTGTGGAGAAGCACAAGCCTGAGATGATAAGGGATGGGGCACAGGCTGGCCCTGGAGACCCCAGGGCTATAAAAAACTCACCCATGGCCAGTTAAAGAAATGCAGACCTGGAACTGGACGAAACTGGTTTTAGGGGCAATAAAGAGAAAAAAAGAAATAGCATCTGACATACATAAAGGCCACCATGTATAGTAAATCTGGATGTAACCTGGAGCTGTAGACAAATAAAGAAAAATGCAAATGTGTGTGAAAAACATATAAAAATGACCACAAGTGGATCCTAGAGAGAGGAAGAAGAAACAAAGACCATGAACTTTTATTCCTCCTGGCAAAGGGCTCCAGACGATGATGACTGGCTGCAATCCCTCTCCCTACACCACAAGGAAACCATCAACCATGGGACCCAGAGGAGCAGGGGAAGGGTGGGCACCGCACCTGCAAAAGGGGTAGAAACTAAGAAGTGTGCATATAGCAATTTCAATTGCATTATTATTCTTTCCTTTTCTGCAACCATTACATCAGACCAATAATGATTAGACTCTCAAGAGTTATACTGGCAATAAATTATTGACTTTACTTACACATAAGGTGTGTTTCCTCTTTGCCCATAAACAAGATTTTGAGTGTAACATCATTCAGAACTAATCCACTGCAGTCAGCCTCTTCTAATTACCACTGCTGACCCAGTGGAAATAGGGTAAGTAACATCCTTTAAAATGTGTAACATTACTTTCCAGTTCCTCAGGGATATATTAAAGATAATCTCATAAAAAGGCTGTTAGATGCTTTGAGCTTTTTTTAATAAAAGTCATATACATATCTTAGGTATGCACATGCAGTTTACAATACACATACTAAATACAGCTTTGATAACTGATGCACAAATTGATAAGAAAAAAACAGAATAACCACCAAGCATGTTATTTTTAGCCTAATGAACATTGCATTATTCTAGTGCATATTATACCTGCACAAGATCATGATATATGGTGTAAGTCCCTGCCTATTATCTCCAAATATTACCATTTCTCTGTCTATCATCTTTTCCACTATCAGATAGCCTAACAGTTCATGAGTTCTTGATCCACCTCTTTGACCAAGACCAAGACTGACAGGGTTCTGCGTTCCAGATACTCTTCCTGTACTGGCATATCTGTTTAGATTTTATGGGAAAGGAGAGACTTCTTTTTCCTTTGATAATATCTATATGGAAATATATTGGCTATGTGCCATCAAAACAGCACTGGGTATCCACATTCTTAATAATCTGTGGGGAATGCGAGGGATAACAGCACAAGCATGAGAGAGTTCCCCAGCTATCAGTGGGAACAGGTTTTACTCCACCTCTTTAAACACGTTTCTATGCCACTGTTTTAATCATAGGAAACAGATTACCAAGAAGCATTAACTTTTCCACAATTTAAAGTTAATGTGCGTTCTGCTTAATAATGACTTTCATTGCTAAGATGATTGTGTTGTACAATGCAATTTCTATTTTTGTAAGAGTATTATTAATTTCAGGTTTTGGTATTTTGTATTTCCTCTGTGTATCTATATAGAAATTTATATATCTGAGTGTTTATTTCCCTTAAAAGCCAAATGTCCCTCTGCCTTCCAGAGAAAACTATAATTGAAAGCTTCCAATAAGAAGTAGCATATGGATTAAATACTTCTGATATGCTGGGTGTTTTAAACATATTTTAAGATGGTAGTAAACTTTGCATCTGTGCAGTAAGTGTGTGTGTGTATATATAAGGTATATTTTTGATCTCAAACACATATACTGAAGGGTTTGGGTTTTTTTTTAAGTGACATTGCCAAAGTAAAAGTTAGTGCTTTTTAAATAATAACTAAATATAGCCTTAGGTATTAAATTTATTCCTGAGTCCTGCAACAAATCTCATAGCTTTCAGATTCCTTTTTCTTCTTTCCCTTATCACTCTTTCTTTTTAGTCCATACTACTCTGAAAATTTTAAAAATTTGAGAGTAAACTAATCATCAAGATGAAACAGTGAAAATGTTTCGACGAAGTGCTATTAAACACGAAAGAAAAAATAACTAAAGAAAAGTACCAATCTTAAAACTAACTCCCTTCTCCTCATCTCCTACAATTACAGTAATCATACAAGTTACTGGTATTCTACATAATATCATAATTATTAATATCAGACAGAAGTCCAAGTTAAAATGATTTATTTTTAATTCACAGTTTAGACATAAATGTAGCTAAGGACGGATTCAAGCTGTTTAGTTTATGCTCTTACTTTGGCATGCCTTGCTTTTCTCCAAGAATTATAAAATACTGAGTGTGTATCTAGATGCATATTGCTTTTTCCATGTGGTACTACTGCCTGAATGCACACTTAGGTCTCAATTAAATCAGTCTAGTGGTGTCCAGTAATTTGACTATGACAAATCTTTCTTGTGTAATATGCAACAAATGTAGGTATGTAAGAGGTCAAAGAACAGATATAAAATGGAAATCTAGATAAGCCTCACCCACACAGATGGAGATGCTCACTAGTCATGTAAGATTATTGGTTATCAAACTGGGAAAGATTCCACTGGAGCCACATAAAACATTAAAATTTGAACAGTAAAGAAGACATTATCTTTCAGACCTTGTTCTCTTGATACATATTTATATCGTTGTGATGTACATTCTTTTAACACCACAAAAACACCAACTGAAATTAATATCAGAGTAAAATATTTGGCCATACTTCAAAAGTTAATTAGATGTGTAATTAGAACTCCTGTCAGGCCCAATTCAACAGCGAATGCGTAAGAAGTAGAACATTTGCACATTTTCTTTTAAAGACATATTCAGGTTTTTAGCAACTAAAGTAGTGTTTGAAGTAAACTCAAAATTATAGTTCTGCAAACTATCCCAGCTACCATTTCACTTGTGTGGTACATAAGCTCCATAGCATTTTACTTTTTCCTGTATGGGGGCCATCAGGCATTTACACTTTTGTTTTTGTGCATTTATGAAAACCCAAGCATAGCAACACTGCGTAGCTTGATATTAAAGGAAACCACACAAACAATTGGCACCTAATTAGGTGCGTCTGATTCTCTGCTTATACTGTAAGACTGCTCATAACCAAAGAGTCACTGCGCTTCAGCTTGTGGTGAGTGAGATCATAACCAGGCTCTCCACTAGCTTAGTTTTTAACACAACTTCCTGCCAAGTAATTGTTAAGAACAAACAACGCACTCTAAATATCCACTTTCTTTTAAAATGCTTTGAACGAGTATAGGACAAGAATAAGATTATGTTTTGTTTTAGCCTGTCATATCAGTTTATTTCTGTTCTGGAAATACTGTTGATCAACTTCCTCTTTCTGTCTTAAAAGAAACAACCAAAAGCTTATCAGGGACGCTTACTTAATGCAATGAGCTGTCAAAACTAGTTTTCCTACTTTAAAGCTTTCCGTTTATAGTTTATATACAAAAATAAATAATAACATGTTTAAAAGATGCTGTTTGGGGGGAGGGGGAGAAGTGAGCAAGGTTATTTATGTGAAACTAGTCACAGTATTAAACTTGTGTTACTCTTTGCAAGATCAGAATCCAAAGGGTACCAAACTTTTACAATATGCTAGTCTTCAAAAAGACCTGCAGTAAAAAAGAGCTAGTGAATTGTATTGCACTGTGTCAGTGAATATTTTATATATCATCAGGTTGCATATTATGTGCATATTTTAAACTAATTAGGACAAGCCGAAGTTTTGTCAGTGTCAAGTAATTGTCAACTAATTGGCACTAACACACTTCGCTACTGCTGTTGCACTTATGATTAAAAGGTAGCTAAAGAATATAGTAAGACTGATAGCAATACCTGTCATTTTCTATGAAAATGAAAAAGATTTTTCAAACCCAAGAAATCACATAGCAGAAGCTAAAATGTCTCTGCTAATAACAAATTCATCTCAAATAGCCATCAAGCTAACCAGGTTAATAATGCAGGAAAGAATGTGTAATCCAAAAGTCTAGATTTTATTTAGATGTCATTCACTTTAATATTATTCTGATGGCTATACAGATTTCTTTTTCTTACCACTTTTAACTGTGAACGGGTTTAGTGTTCTACTGTTAAGAACATCAAACACATCAAGAATTATTAATCTTAAAAATTTTAAATATGCAGTGTCTTTATGAAGAGTCATTGTCACTTATTCTGTATTGACATTTATTGTAAATTCTGTGCACCAGTGCTGGACAGATACGAATTCGGTGTTCCCTCATTAGCCACTCTATGCTTGCTTCTTTCAGGACCAGTTTTGTCAAATAAAACTTTGACTTGAGAAAATGAAGAGAAATGTGATACCATATGCTACATTTGGTTGAATAATACCTATGCACAAATAACTGTACCATTAACCTTTTCTATTCTGGTTAGGAGAAAGATTACCATAGTTCTATAACACTAGATCTCAATGGTTTTATAACAGGTGCAAATAACTTAAATAGCTTTATTTAAAAGGCAAAGGCTGGAAAGAAAAAAACACCCTTTATTTGAAGAAACATGTTGAGGAGTGCAAAGGATTCTACTAATCATGCTGTTAGTCCTGAAGTGTCCTTAGTACAAATAAGGTGAATATCACCCAGCGGTGAACAGCGTACAATATCACCCAGTGGTGAATAGCGTACATATATAACTTGTCTATTTTACTTTAATATCAGGATTAATTTAGTCCATGAATGACTAATGCTGGGATGAGTTACTTTAAGATATTTAAAAATAAATTTGACTAATAGAAGATGATAGGAAACATCTATATGAAGTAGTTATACCTCTTGCTGGATGTTCAAATCTAGAATTTGCATAGGCTTTTGTTATAAACCTGTAGTTTATTGTTAAAAGAATTTTTGCTCTGTTCTACTTTATACACAGATTTAATCCATCATTGTCACATGATCTTTTTAGAAGACAGAATTCAAATGGATTTAGAAAGTGATTTGATAAATTCATGAAAAAATGTTTATTGGTGAGTATTATACAGAAAGATGAAGATGTGACCTGTGGATTTGGAAATCTACAAGTGGAAGACTGATGAAAGTTGGGAGCATATTACTGGATGCTTTTCTCATTGCTATAATCTTTCTCTAGGCATCTGTTACTGGCCTATATCAGACACAGGTGTGAACAAGCTACATTCTCACACTCCTAGGATATTAAGTATGTGACTAGATAGAAAAGCATGGATTAACTGAATTAAGATTGACTGCATTTGCTGTTTCAGAATGGGTTGAGCATGTCTTTAAGGAGACTTCATGGGCAATTGGACAGCCATATTACCATGCTGGAACAACGTCTCACATGCCCAAGGTCTAAAGTATGCTACAGGTGAGTCTCTCCCAATTGATCTTACGTTAAAAGAGCACAGGCAGAAAAGGTCTGTTATGTGCCTCATGCCAGAGGTGGGTATGCTAATAAGACCTTTAAATTTGATATGAGATTCCTTTCCTGACTATTTTGACCATTCTCTTTACTGAAAGTCACAATTATATCTAAATATACATACACATGTGTTTAATATACATACTATAATGTATGCTACTCATATATATTTTTTCCTTCAGTGAATTACTTAGTTGCGGGAGAAGTTCAGTTTTTCAGTAGCTGAAAATGTCTGCGAAATATTTGAAGCAGGCAAAAAAAAAAGAGACTAATTTTGATTTGGGGAACTAGATTCTCACCTCCACCCCGGAATTATACTGCATTTTCAAAACAACAAAAAAGGTGATACCTCCATGGTAGCCCTGTGATTGAAGGCATCAATTTCTTCTTATTGAGTTAGGAAAAACCATGGAATTATTTAGAACCTTTCATGAATAGATGCACTTTGAGATTCACTTTTGAAAGTATACTTTACAAAGCCTTAGGAAAATGGTCATACCAAAAGTATTCTGAGTCCTGTGTCCTTGAGTAAATATTTGATATGATAAGTTTAATTCTATTAAAAGTGTTGATACAACCATATTGTATGGGTTTTTTGAATTGCTATTAATTACTTTTATGAATTATCATGGAATTCAAAACCATGTTTTACAATGAGCTTTAACACATCTATGCATGGAAATAGCTTTATTCATATCTATTGTCTGAATGTCATCACATGGCTGTTTTGTGAAACTTCATTACTTCTACAAATATTTATCTCTTTGAATAAAGTAATGTTTCTGTTTTATGCATACCTCTTGCAAAACCTCAGACATTTTTATCTTTTGGATACTTTCCAAAGTTCATATATAAAATATTTTCAAGTGTGTGTAAAATATTGCCAGTCAATGATTTGGAGAGAGCACCCAAAAATAGTACTTCTGTTTACTTGTTTCCTGCTCTGAATAGTGTTCCTGGTTCTACCACAAAAATAAAGTAACAGCAAAAATGTTTGCAAAAATTCCAGAAAGCTTCCAACCCATGAGGAAGAAAGCATTGAATAAACTAGAGAGCCATCTCTATTTTTCATGACTTAACTAAATGCAGTTGAACTTCTCAGGTTTAATCTTGCCCATCATTTACTGAAATAAGAACCCTGGCAACTGGAGATAATAATATATGGATGGATGAATGTCTATAAATCTTACTGTGTCAGTAGGGAGAATGTGTCATTTGTTAAATGCTGTAGCAGATAACCTAGCAAAGAAGGCAAGAAGGTAAAAGCTTGCCATGTCCTATTAGCCTATATGTGATGATTTTAACATATTTGGGAAAGGCTAGATTCCAAAACCAAGCTGGAGATGACTCTATAGTTAATGACACTTTCTGTTTTTTATTATTATTTTTCAGTTTAACAGAGTCAAACTACAACTAGTGACGTTGAAATTTTGAATGTTAGGAATATGTTTCAGACAAGTTTTTGAAATTTCTGTTCAATTAGTGCAAACACTTCTGAGAAAGGAATAAGGAGAATAATTTCTGTGCAGGCTAATTTTTAAAATAAGGAAAGTAAGTCTGCTCAGAATTTCTCATGTGCCCACTCTGAGATGTACAATTTACAAAGAGGTCATTTGTGCATCATGCAAGGGGCTTTCATCTTCATTTCTCTCAGTCTTGCATATTTCCCCAGTCCCACCCACTTTTTTCCCAGAAAACAACAATAACAATTTTAATCTGTTTCTAGATTTCTAAAAATAGTCAGCTTATATTAGACACCAGCAGCTGAAGACCTCCTCTGCAAAAGGCCTGCTCTATCTGTTCTCTTACTGACTGGACGTGTACTCATTTTCCCTCAGAGGCTGAACACGCATCATACTATGACTTTCCCCTTGAAGTGCTTCTCTGAACTAGCAGAAACTGCTCTAGCAAGATCACAAGAACCAAGAGGGGGAACCAGCCTCTCCTAAGCTCTTGACACTTCCTGTGTTAAAATTGAGATGAATTAGAGCAGAAGGAGGAAACAACCTGATCTGACTGCAGAAGACACACCTTGGAGCTGGACTGAATGACGAGCAGGAACTGTGCAGGGAGCAGATGCAAAAGACATTTGTGTCACAAATCAGGCTTCTCTTAGAGAAGCCTGGAATATTAGCCAACATTTCAGAGTCCTAATGTTCATAAACTTTGCTAGCCTCAATGTTAATGAACTGTAGTGAAGATTCCAATTCTGCTGACGACTACGCACAAAAGAATAGGTGTATAATTAAATACTGTATCAGAATGTGTATACACAAAAGAACTAAATTAGATCACACAGCAAACTTTTGTCTCCAGCTTGTAACCTTTATGTCCTTTCAGCACAGGTTTTTTTTTTGTTTATGTAACACTAATACTGTACATGAAAATAAGAAAATTGCACTGTTGTAAAGTAATAGTGGTGAATTTAGGTGGATAGAGATAAGAATCCATTTATGACATGGAATGACTAAGTGTAAGAGTGCTGCAGGCATGGAAACAGACAAATTACTCATCAGCTGCTACATACTCTTAAGGAATCACTCAGAGGACCAACAATAATAATAATAGTAATAGTAATAATAATAATAATGATAATAAAACCTTGCAGAGCACAAATCACTTACTAACACGCTTGTTGAAGTCAGAAAAAATACACTGATCTCAGACTCTGTGTGTGCATGTATTCAAAGAAACAATACATTTTTAAAAAGGAATAAGTTTATTTCATCCATGCTGTCCAGACAATTAGATGATGCTGTGCCTTGCATGCCCTGAAATTTATTTAATTTATACTTCACAGGACCATGTGAAGAATAAAATTGTTCATTCTCAAAAAGAATAACTTTTTTTGGACAACTTGGTATTATATCATGTCACAACATGAAATAGTGACCAGGAAGACCAAGCCTTTGGAGGTTAGTGCACAAACATGGAGGGAAGGAAAAGGTTACATCAACAATATCAAGACTGGGCAAGCAGATAGTTTATGCATATTCTTCTATTTCCCTAATACTTTAGAGCTTTATTTTAGGATCAGAATATTCCAGCAGAACATCTCTACCAGAAGTTTCTAGGTTTTTCCCTAGTTTTGAAAACAGATTTAATACTTTGATGCTTTTTAAGGAGTCTCTTGATGGGTTCCACATAGGAAATAACATAACCAGCACCCAGGTTTTGTTTGTTATTTTGTACACTTAATTCTTTTAAGGTTTTAGCTGAATTAATAAGAAAAAGATGAAGCCATATTTCTGCATGACCAGCTTTGTTCTTTGGATTTTGCAGGTGTTTATATGCACACTGGAATAAAAGATCCAAAAGACATGGTGGGAAAAAAAGCATGAAATAACTCTAAACGTCGACTTTCAGACTGGGGCTAATGCAACATTATGGAACATAGAATACCTCACAAAATTCGGAAACATTTAGTGACCTTCTGATTATTTTTTCCATATGGTTGCAGAGCACAGGTTCTTCTACCTGGATAACTGATTGAGGACAGTGCCTTCAAAGACATCCAGACATCAGACTATTTGACAGCTAGCGTCTAGACTTGCTAGTGATCATTCAATGCTATACAGATTCCCACATTTTCAGAAGCACCTAGAGCACACAGGAACATTGCAAAGCATAGTATGTTTCAAAGCCTTCCTTTCCTAAGGCAGGATTCATTACACCGTGGCTTAATGACTTGCCATCTGTGATTATAAAGCCTGTATTGATTTTGCAAGATACCCAGTGACAGTACGCTTGATAAATGCTCAAGAGTTATCAGCAATACTGCCTTGATTCCTGTTCAGGGCAATAAAGGAGGCCTTCCCAGCAGTCCAGGAGCCAAAATTAGGAAATGCAGTCATTTAATCCCCATAGATGAGAAACCAATGCAAAGGGTTTCAGCGTGGCAAGAGACAGTTACACAGGATAAAATACTCCTACCCTACGAATGCTTACAATAACGTTGCCTGTCCTCATTGAGATGAACCAAAAACTTTTTCAACAGAAAAAGACTGTACTCAATCCAGAAGAAAAAACAATTGCATGGCTTCATCATGAATATCAAGTATGGTAGCATACACATCTCTTGCTCTACTTGAGTTAGATTAAAACTTGGATCACAGTCTTCCTCATTCCAAGGGAGAGTGGACTATCAGCAGTGGAATGTCTTTTTCTGTAGGAGACTACAAATTAGTGCTTAATAGTAACAACTTCAGTATGAGAAATTGTGAAATCTGATAGATCAGAGACCTTATCTTTAGTCTCCCATTTCCAAATTGTGTGGGATTAAAAAGCAGATGACAGACAGATAATTATCAGTTCTGGCAAGGATTCAGATCTTTGCTTTGCTTTGAATGGAAATTTCTCTATGAAAGTCATTGCCCATGCAATACTCTAAACTTCTTTGAAAAAATATACCAGAAACACAATTTCAAGAGGAAGATGTTTTGGTCTGGTTTGAAAAATAAGGCAAAACAACCCTGCTCCCACCAGGCACTTCACACTACTCCCTGGAAACCTCTAGCTCTCTTTGCTAGCTGTCTGTAAAATTTTTGTTCCCCACTCTTAAGCATCCAAGCAGCTGCATTTTCTTTCAGTAGCCTTACTGGTGACAGTTTAACTTCTCTTCAGTCAGATGTGCATTTGATTAAAACTTGCTATTACTATCTGTAAATTTGATAAAATACTCAACAAAGCCAATCAGATCACTGATATCTCTTTTTGAAGTAGTTATACTCAGATTTTTATCCTGAGAAGTTATTTTACTACAGCAGTTGCCATTATTCAAGCAGACTGCTACATTAACTCCTCAACTGTATTTCTGGCATTGGAAATGATATATACTAATCCTAAATTCAAACAAAATCTAAGCATCCAGAAGCATTTTCCATCAATGAATTGGCAGTATTTTACCACTCAATATACTGAGCATTATCATACGTGTCTCCTAGTTTCTTATTAAAAGGTTATAATGTGTTTCTTTGATTGAATAATAGATAAAAGTCTACCTAACTATTTTTCTTTTTACATCGCAAGGTGAATTTTGTTGTCTAAGTGGCCATCTTCTACTACTTGGCAGATCTGTTATTTTAAAGCAATGTCAAGCCCCATAGATTAGTATAATTTAGATTTCAGCAGCCATTTTTCCTATCAGTTTTTTTCCAGGAGATTTCTACAACAGTAACAGGCAATTCTATTTAAAATACTTTAAAAAACATTGTTGAACTCAACATGATGTCAAGAATTCTGACTGGCCCAGTGGTTCATAATTTCTAGGCTAAAGGTGAAGCAGTTTCCACATTGCCTAACCATTATATGTGCAAATTTTGCAGACAGCTATGTCATTTGAGGTCTGTTTTTGAAAAAGTATACTATTGGATCTTACAAAGAATGTGACTTCAAATTCATTATCAGTTGATTCTGGTTAAAAAAATCTTAGTTTATGCTTACTTGCTTCAGACTTTTTCTGAGGAAACATTGGAGCTTTGGAGACTGCAGAGAAGGACACGGTTTACAGCTGAGGCTCCTAAAAAATAAAAATTATAATGTTCTTTGCAGGGAGTCTGTGGGGGCCAACTGTGGAAAATCTGGCCTGATCACTAAAAATGACACTTTGACATTTGTTTTCCTTTACAAAATTCTGTTAGTGTTTACTTTTCTCTATTAGTTAAAACGCCTGGAAACCATATGATTTCCTGTCATATTCTTTGCTGAAAACAGGGTATTTGGCATTTACCCCAGATTCTTGTGTGAGGATCAGGATTTTTAATTTCTTTTAAATTAAATTTCCTTCACTAAGCAGCAATTATGCATAAGTGATTCCCTTGTTATTAATTCTGCAACACCCATTATTTTTTGCTATTACACATTTATATGGCTGTTATAGCTAAATCCCAGGCTGGCCAGGGTTAAATTGTGCAAGGCTTATGTACAAATGTACAATGGAAAGGAACCCCTGTAAGAAAAGACAGAAGTGGTGAAGGAGACAAGCAAGAGGATTAAAGCAAGGCAAGGAGACAGTGCAGAAAAGCAAAACTAAGGGACCAGTAGAGGATTCAGGAACCCTAAAGTTCAGAAGCCAGTGTGAGGTTTAACAACATTAAAGCATGGCATAGGGTTATGTCATATTCATATGTCAGGCTTTAATATGCATGCTGTACACCAATGGGCTCTTGCAGTGCTTTATATATATGTGAATGTGTGTTTGTGCTCCTTGAATATTCCAGTCATCCTGGTTATGTGAGCAGCAAACAATTCAACAGCACCATCACTTAGCTTTCAAATATAATGAAGTGGTAATAGACCTTCCTTGTTATAAGAACATTTGAGTTTCCATGTCTAATTAGAATTTTTTGAACTGTAGTCATGAAAAACTAATCACTGTGACAATAGTCTTCTGGAAATCATACTGGAGAAGCACAAAATACAGGCAATGTAATGTTTGCTATGGTTCATCAAATTCTGACTCCTCATGCATAACTTGGTCACATTTATTTGTGCTCCACAGGGGTGTAACTCCAAAAGGGAAAGGCAGACCCAGACTGTGCTTCACAAAAAATGTCGTTGCCTTGGCAACTAATACAGTACTAAATGTTCCGACAGGTAGAATATCACACAACATTGAGACACATCATTCTTGTTGCAGAAAATGTATGCATCCCAAACTCCTGTTCTAGAAGTGAAAGCAGGAGTTGATCCTTTATATTGCACCCTGAAACATTTGACTTGCCCACAGAAAGTCTTCTCTCCCATCTCCCTGTCTCTCTGCCATTTAACAGATTTTTTTTCCAGGATATTCCTTTTCCAGGGTATCCATTTCTTCTCTCCCTCCAGCTATTTCATTCTGTCCCTAAATTTTCTGTATCCAAGCTTCTCTTTCCCTTAGTTTCTCATGCTTTTCATCCATACTCACCTCAGTTTCTTACTCTTTTCATCTGAGCTCAAGGAATTCTTAGGAAAAATCCTTCCTTTTGAATTTCAATTACTTTCCATTGCCTCAGTCTTTAATTTAGCTTGAAGAGGAATTTTCAGTGTTGATATATGAGCTGGGTTCAAAAAGGCCTGCTGGAAACAGTTTGCTGTGTACAAAATAATATAATATAATGCTTGCCGACCACTTAGAGACATGGAATGAATTTGGTCTGTCAGACACCTTTGCTCAAAGTGATTATTGAACAACATATAACAGAAGAAATACAATAGATTTAGAAAATTCTGTGAATAGAAAAATGGAATAGCCCTGTCAGCGGTGAAACCAGAAATATGAAGGATAACTGTAGAAGATATCTAGAAGATATATACTCCATATTTAGTCAGTGGGTGCCAGCAAAACCTAAAAAAGCAAAAGGTGGTTCTATTTATGACAATAGCTGTGTTTTAAGCTCTCATTTAACTCAGATATGAAGACGTAAGTAGGAAAATATACTGGAGATATCTGAAGAATTATTTTTCTCATGTAAAATTGAAATATGAGGAATATGATTTTAAGTAACGTGTACAAACATAAGGTGTATCTTTAGAAAATTTTTCGAACAGTAAGACTGAAAAGCTGATCTTACAAACACCTTCCGTACAGCAAACTTGATTATCATTGACAAAACAGTCAGAAAGATTACTTACTAGAAGCCACAGAATTAACCATTGACAAAACTATTAGTATTTGCCAAGAAAACAAAGTAATCTCTGAAGCTTACAGAGGCTGGAGGGTTCTCTGACTTTGTGACAAAAAAGACAGTCTGATATAAGAGGTGAGACTTCAGGCAGAAGAGTATGGGGATTTCAAAATCATGCTCCACAAGAAAAGAGTAGCTTGAGCTACATGTACGGTCATGAATAACATAAGCTAAGACTTTCCCATAAATTGAGAAAAGGAGTGAGAGCTGTAATGGACTGTATTACTTTCCAGGAGTTTGCAAGTAGTAAAAAAGTGGACAAAAATGGACAAAGAAGACGGAAGTACAATTAGTTCAGAGGACTTTTGCAGGCTGAATGAACAGTCTTTCAGGAGAAGGTGGACAATATTAGCCAAAAAATGCATTTATCACCTGTAATATGTACACAAGTAATCAAACAGAAAACAGTTGATAATAATAAGCAGTGATAAAAATAGCAAAACAAAAGTCTCAGAAAGTGAAGATGAACACATATATATGAAGTATTATTTTATTTCCAGAGTAAATGAGTGAAACTAAATGTATGGGAAAATAAATGAGAAAAGTTGAATTTATAATGATATTATTAGGAATGAAGAGAAAACTAGAATAACTATGTATGACAGCTATATAATTTTGGAATCCTCATCCTCTACCTTTCTGATATATCTAATAAGGATATGTCTTCTCTGTGCCATCATATTGAAGCAGGGGCTTTTATGAATGCTACAATCCAGTTAGACAAAACCCCTTAAGACTGAGATGCACTGCATGTGGATTTTCACCAATAAAGTATCTTCCTTCCTGACAAGGCAGAGAAGCTGGCAGAGCACTTGGCTGCTGCCACCTAGCCAGCACATATAGATACTTCTTTTTTTTCTTAAACATCTATATCTCATGTAGTTTGAAAGGGGCTCAGACAGTTCTATACATTGCCCAATGGTCAGTACGTCACATAATTTGTTACCTTAACTGAGAAGCTAACTTTGAATTTAAGTCAATCTATCACTTATCTGCAATGTTTCATTTCCATTTGCTATACTTTCACACAGGTCATTTAGTAACTCTCCTTCCTTAGTAATCTGTTTTTCTTTTTTGTTTTAGGAGGAATGTACTTTCCATATATTAGTTATTGAAGGCTGCCTTTCCGCTAACTTAAGTTTCTTGTAGATTTGCTTTCCACTTACGTCCTGAGGTAAATTAGAAAATTGAAATGCTCGCACAGCTAACAGCACTCTTATTGCAATCAGAGAATAGCGTAGTTTCTTGTAAAGAAAGTAGAATTCATGGGGGAAAAAAAAGTGTTTCTAAAAATGGAGTTCTTTTTAATGGAATCCTTTCTTCTAAATATTCAGAAGTTCTACTTTAGAGATTAGTTTTAGTTGTTTCAGCATGGATATGTGGTGTTATTAACAAAAATAAAAAGCACAAAATTCTGCAAAGTAACTGAATGTAGAGAACCTCTGTAGCAATGGAACCACACAGTGCTTGGCATGAATGACAGCCTGAAAGCACATTAAGAAATTGTTTTACGCAAAACACCTTACTACCCAAAAGTTCAGTTGCTTCAAAGATGTATGCACGAGTCTAATTTAAGCGTAGGTGAGTTTATGGAAAATTAGTGGTAAATTTCAGAAACAGTTTGAAGAATGAGTATTATGAACAGAAGAATATGGTGACAGGAAAGAAAAAAAAACCATCACTGAATTACCTCTCTCATCTAATGAACTGAGCTTTTCCCATATCACTAAAAAAAACAGAAAAAAAGGAAATGCATGCAACATTTTAACTCCAGATATTTTGTATTCTTTACTTCATGTAATAGCAAGTCCTTTAAAAATGAAACAACTACTGAAAAATTAAAAAGCATTCTACCATTCACAAGGTGGGGTAAGGAAAAAAAATCTCAAATAGATTAAAATATATCTTTAATGGAAAAACAGAGAAAGGATGATTTTTAGAAATAAGCTTAATATAATCAGTGCTGTGCTGTTCTGTTCTGTGCTGTGCTGTTCTGTGCAGGAAGGAAGAAAGAATAGAAGGGAGGGAGGAAGACAGGAGGGAAGGATGGAAGGAAAATAAAGGAAGTATGGAATGAATAAATATGTAAACATGTTTTGAGTAACTTCAACTGATATTAAATTGACTATTTGGTACTCTAGAAATGTAAAATATATAAATAACAATGGATTGGCCCAACTTAATGTAGTCTTTCAGAATGACTGATGAAACAAAAAGTAGTTCTTCATATAGTTCTGCTAATAAACTAAACCTCAAAGTAAAACTGAAATCTAAGTCATAGATATATTTGAAAAATGTAAATGCATTTTAATAGTGTAGTTTTAGCTTTTAGATAGTATTTTTTTACTAGATCACCTAATACAGTTGAAAAGACAGGCTTTAAGCAACTACAGGAAGGATTTATAATATTGAATGTACAGATATTACTTCTACCTACAAATTGTATTTCACTTGTATTCATTATATATGTTTTTGGAAGTATTTGTGGCCAGCTCATTAGCTGACATAAATCAGCAAACTAACTGAGATAAGTACTATTATTTTACAATCTCATTTATTGGTTTAGTTTCAGGAATACTTATTCTTTTTTCCTTTTCCTTGTACTTAGCTGAATTAGGTGATAAATCCTCCTAGAAATTCACATCATCATTGCCTGATACTGATTTACAGATTTTTTTTTTAATTTTACTTGCAGTCATCAGTTTGCTTATATCCTTTTTTGCCATTATATGTAGGATTTCTTTTCTTTCTTGACTGCAGATTATTTTTTCTCTTCAAAACATTACTTATTTTCCATTGTCTTATTTTTCACAGTATACTTGCAAAAATATTTCAAGTTCCATTTTTTTATGCTCAACATTTTGATTCATCAAAACATTGCTAGTTAAGGAAGCATTTTAACATACTCATTTAGATTAAATTTTGTTCAGTATTTGAGATTTTTATAAATACACATGCACAGAAAAGCATCCAGACACCTTTTAAAATTGATTCAATATATCTTTTGTCTTTGGTTTAGGATCAACAATTCTTCCAACTACTCAAAGCAAAATAGCTTTCTGCTTCAAAGCCAAAGGCAAGGGCAAGATCCTCTTTATCTTTTATAATCTTTGGCTCTAGCCCAAATT
Organism: Dromaius novaehollandiae; assembly: GCF_036370855.1. Taxonomy (NCBI): domain Eukaryota; kingdom Metazoa; phylum Chordata; class Aves; order Casuariiformes; family Dromaiidae; genus Dromaius; species Dromaius novaehollandiae. The sequence continues at coordinate 66,468,336 of NC_088101.1, forward strand.
TATGCTATCTTCAGTAAAGATAAAATTGCATAGTCTTAAATGAAGATGATGGAAACAGTTTGTGTAATAAGCAACAAGAAGCACATGGTAGCTTTTTGAGCACTCAGTAAAATTTAGTTAACAGTTTCTATTTACTTAGTCACATGCTCAGGTTCTCTTGCATTAGCCCAACACCAGAAGCTAGGGAATTGAAATGCCATGAGGAAGACAACTGCTATTTTTCTACCTTTACTAGGGTCAAGATATTTTAGTAATCTCACCAATGAATGAATAAATGAATGAATAAAATTTCAAGTCAAAATGAACCATCTCTCCTTGAAAAGCAAATATGCCAAAACAGGCTTTTGCAGCTTTCCACACAACAGAAAACACTGGAGAGCAGTTTGGAACTTATATAAATGACTGGAGTTTCTCTATTTATTGTCTTTCCAACTTCTTGCAAAATGTGCAACACTGTTCTTTTACAGATTGTATCTTGATACAGGTTTCCAAAATTCCATATATACAAACAGGGCAAAGAGCTACTGCATGCTTTGTCAAACCACGCTCACTCTCAACCAAAGACAAGACTCTAAATAAGGAAGAAGAACAAAAGGAAACACAGAGTTTGGAGAATTGGGATTATGAAGTAAAATGTTTGTAATAGAAAATTATAATTTGCAGGACTATATTCCCTATAATACATAATTAATTACTAAAACACTTTGAATAAAGACCTTCCTTTCCTTCTTCCACAGAGCCATAGTATCAAGAACATCCATGGAATTTTAAAGCAAATCTCAACAGGTGACAAATTAAGTAGCTGACTGAGAAGTGGGAGCCTGTCACAATTACATTATCGACATTTTACGTTTCTTACCTTTTTCGATCAGTATTTCAGTATGCGCTATATAAAAATGAAGATTGCAATGAAGAGTCTCTGAGAACCCACAAGCTCAGTAGTAAGCATGTCTTTTAAATGGATTTCTTAGTCTAGGATTTTTTTTCACTTGGTATCTATCACTTTTTTGAATCTGTCTTAAATTGCTTTCAGGAAACATAAATATCCCAAGAGCTTGAAAGATGGAACCAGGAATTTTGCTTCTTGCAAAAGAGATGTATATATAGACATCAAATTTTTTCTAGCCACCTAAATAATGTAGTAGATATCCAGTGAGCTTTTCAAAAGTGCCTAGATAGGTAACATTCATTGAAATCTGCTCTTTGTATGATACTGGCTATGTAGTGCAATGCCCTTAATAAACAGCTACGGGTAAAATCATATTCTAACTCTAAATTTAAGCTTGAGACCTATATAGGTAATGAAGTTTAACAGTGTCTACTTTAATAGTATCTGCATTTTTTAAATAGGAACAAACAAAAGGAGGGAGGGAGTAAAGACAATGGAGCCAGACTCTTCTCAGTGGTATCTAGTGATAGAACAACAGGCAATGGGAACGAACAGAAATGCAGGAAACTCCATTTAAACATAAGAAAGAACTGTTTTACTGTGAGGGTGGTCAAACTGCAACAAGTTGCCCAGTGAATCTGTGGAGCCTCCATCCTTGGAGATACTCCAAACCCGAATGGACACAGTCCTGGGCAAGCCGCTCTAGTTGGCCCTGCTTTGGGCAGCGGGGTTGACTCGACAGCCTCCAGAAGTGCTTTCCTACCTCAACCACTCCGTGATTCTATGAATTAGGGAAGAGATACTAAATTCTACAAAGGTTTAAAAACCTTTAAGGGTGGCAGTAAAATCTCACCTAGTTAAAGCAGCACATTAGAAACTGTATTTGCCTTTTTTTCCTTTCAAATGCAAATCGATTCTTTCAAATAAATAAATAAATCAATGAAAAGACAGTTAACCAGCGGCACAAGTGGATGTTGCTTTCGTGGAAGCCTTGGAATGAATGCTCATTCAGACCAAAGATTCAAAGTAAAGTGTCAGAGCTTTTAGCTTTATGACATTCCTTTTGCTATTATATTGCTGCATTACGTTTTAAACTTGCAACTACACTTCCTTTAGCAATGTGTCTGCTGGTCATGAAAGCTATAAAGACAGCTGAAACATATTCACCGATACTACCTGACAACTGACAGGGTGAAGGAAGCAGTTTCTACTCTGATTAAATAGAGGGTTTGGAAAGTCTTTAAAGAACTCAGAAAGGTCAAAAGACAGCAGTCCAACAAGTCAAGTGACTTCAATTCATATTTTTAAACTCTATTCGTTGACACCATTATCATTTCTAAACTAAAACTGGGTAAGACAGCTAAAATTAGTCTTCTTTCTTCTGCTCACCTCTGACTAAAGGTAGGCTATGTTTTTTGTTTTTTTTTTTTTAATAGACTAATTAGGATCTTCCATGTTATTCTTGCACAGCAACTGTCATCTGCAGCTGTTTCCTTTAGGAATGCATGTTTTTCAGCCCTCAAATGTGTGATTATGTTTACGTGACAAAATGTAATCTACTGACAAAGTGAAATGTGTGTGAACTGTCTTGTATATCTATTTTAGCACTCATTGACACTCCAAAAATAAAGCAAAGGAGTTTTAATAAAATTAATAATCAAGCAAAATAGTCCTATATTTTAGATGTGTATTGTTAAATGCTGAAATCCTTATTAAAGTATTCAAATACAAGCTGGCTGATATTCAGCACTGCTCAGCACCAGCAGTTCCTCTTATCTTCTGCACTGTCTTCGATTCTGTGACACAATCCGTGAAAATGATATGCTGCCTGAGGACTTTGTTGAAAGTTATTCATATACCTTAAACTCTAGCTCCTTCATGAAATTAGCCTTCTAATTACTTTTAATAATCTGGTCCTGATTGTTTTGCAGAATTGTAAACATGTAATTTTAATTTTTATGCAATTAACACAAAAAGTTAAAGGAAGAATTGGCGTTATATATTGGTGTTAACCTACATAAAGAAACCCGCACTGTCCGTTTTGGAGAATATTTAGTAATAGAGCCCTTACAGAAAAAAAAGGAAGAGAATAAGAGTCTTGTTGTGAAAAAATTTTACTGATAAAATTTTTAAGAATTACTAAGAATTTTTTAATTAGAGAGGAATAGGAATTGACTCCATGTGTACATGTGTTCATGAACATTTAAGGAAAGAGAAACAATGGTAAAAACAATATAATATATATTATAATATATAACAATATAGCATTATTCCCCTTCTCACAACATTTTTTAAGCCAAAGGGCTTAGGCAATGAGGGAAAATGAAAATAACATGCTTTCACACCTTTTGAATCTATGTTTTGTCACAATACTCAAGTTTCTTGGCGTGCTTACCATTTTATTTTGTATATATTTAACCTCCATACTTTTTTAAAAAGTCCATCAGAAAAGAGAGTTAGAAATTTTCTGCAAAGAAAGAATTAGGATATACAAGGCTCGAATACAAATTGGTGTTTGATATGACAACAGGGAAGAGCTCAAACCATATGCCTGGATAAATATAGTCTCAAGCTTTCTAATTACTTCATTGCTCTTTCTGCATCAGACTTTGAGTGCAGGTCTAAGACCCATTTTTTGTGCACATTACAGACATTTTTCTACTTAGTGACCTACTCTTTCCATGTTTGCCTTTACAAAACTCCCACAGCAATCAACAGGAGTACATAACAGAGCTGATTGCAGGGAAAATCATCTCAGTCATCCCTGACTCAGTAAAAGATGCCAGAATTAATGACCCTTAAGAAGAGAAGGGTGAAGCTCAAACTCCACTGTTATTTAGGGTCCTCTAAAGTTTCACAAGTCTCATGTGCTAATATTACTAACGTTACTGATATTACTTGCATATTCAGTAAATCCAATACACTGAATTTGCCATAAGGGCAGTGTGCTTCTGTACACTATAGCACATACAGTGTGGGCATACAGCCATGCTGTAAATGTGACAGGGCTGCTCTAGCCACGGAGTTAGCAGAGCCCATGCGCAATGCACCCCAGCACGGGGGACACAGAACCTTACCAGATTCTCCCAGATGCGTCTCGGAAAGCAGTTCAAACTGAGGATGTGAAACCTAAATCCTGTAAGTCTATGTCTTAAGATGGCGTTGTGTCATCTAGCACTTGTGTAGCTTGATACTGCTAGTTCTTGCTAGTCATTGACTGTGGGACAGCAAAGCGAGCTGAAACACTGGGGGGGAGATGGAAGTGTAGAGGTGAAACCTGGAGATAAGACAATGCAGTCTACAGGGAGGATCACAAACCCATAGGAAATCAGGCCGAATACAGACATTTTTTTCTGTATACACTTATTACACAGGCTTCTGTGCTTTCCGGTTCTGTTTTATCCAGGTGTGCATCAGGAGAGTGAGGGGGTCTAAATCGTATTTGGCCCAGACTTATACACATCAACCAAAAGTGCTAGTGCTCTGCTCTACTCCTTTCCCTTCCCCTCCCAATATTTATTTAACTCCAGGCGAATTACAACACAGACTACCAAAACTTTTTTCCTTTGTGTCTAAATATGGTTATTTAGATACCCAACTTGTAGACAGTGGACTTGACGCAGGTTTTGTGTGTGTATTTGATCAAAAGGATTCAATGTGTATTCCTTATGTAGGGACACTTTAATTAAAGTAACCAGGCATATAATATATTTTAATTTAAAAGAAATGTTTAATGCAAATAAGATGGTCAATGATGGAAACAGACTATAAGGTATGGAATTAAATTCTAATTTAGACAAAATGATTGTGCTATTGGCATACAGGTATTTTATTTTGTGTGACTTTAGCAAAAAAATTCTTGCATGCATTTCCAGTTTTAAACTGCAGAAGATTCTCTGCAGCATCATATAAAATACTGGAGCTACATTCTTCAGTGTAGTCCTATGTGTGCTGGTCCATCAGGAAACAGCTGAGTTTACAATCAAAGGATGATTTCTTTCAGGGAAAATGCCTCTAGATTGCCAGATCTCATTTCACATTCGCTTTTTGGGAACTCTTACAGTTTTCTAAAAATTGACAATTTTGCATTTAAAAAAAATGTATGTGTTCCTCTAAAAATATTATAGAAGCATATGTAACTAGTCAGCAGTTCCAGAGCTGAGGGAGTCATTATCTTGTGCATACAACTGCTTTGACTGTTTGCAGTCTGGATAAAATTGGTTACTAGGGTATAAATTTTGGGTTCTCAGGGTTGTTTGGATTTTGACTTCTCTGAGTCATATATCTTTGGGTAATCTTTAGTACATCAAATTCTGAATAATGCCTAAACTCACTCATTTGAGTCCCAGCAGCTTCCAATACGAATGCTAGGCTAATGTTAGATATGTCTGCCTCTGAAGTTGCATAGCTAATTTGATTGCTTTTTCCAACTGCAAGGCAAGATCATCTTCCTTTTCTTTCCAGAAAGCATACTTAGTATTCCTACTTCTCCCACGTGGTCCACTCCCACAGATCTCACAGTCTTTTTCTTAAGCTGACTCAGATAATGATTTCATAGCCAAACCCAACTCTACTACTGAACTATCTCTATGTCACTGTTCAAGAGTCTACCTCTTTTCCCTTAGCCTGAAGCATCATAACCATTGTACTTTTGCCTGCATGCTCAACAACTTGTGAATGGGCTTTTCTGTATTTTTAATTTTACCATTGTTTATTTAAGAAAATCAAATTTATGTGACTTAAAAAAGATAGGCAATCTTCTTCCCTTTCTAAATACAATTCTTGATATCCTGAATTCCCATAATACACATAACTCTAAGTTTTTTTAATATCTCAGTATTGTGTCCTGTTTGCAATGTACATATTTTCCTGAAAACCAAACTGAAAAATTAGCATGAACATTTTCAGTTTTATGACTCTGATGGTCTTACATTTCATAAAAATGAAGAAATCATAATAAAAAATCTTTTATTTAGTGCTTTTATTCACTTCCCTAAAAGAAAATCAAGCTTCTTAGTCACTGTGATGTGGAAACATTTTGATAAAAATGGAGAAGAAAGGAGAGACTACATGAAAAAATGATAAAACCATTTTGAAATTGCAAGTTGCATGTACTTTTGAATGCCAAAATTAGAAAAGCTATGTGCAATTGAAATTCATACATGAGTATAAAGCCATTTAGACAACTCAGCATACCAATATAAATGTAGAGAATAAAATTCTAGATTAGTTGCCAAAGAAAGCATTTTTCCACAAAATTACAAGAGGTATTTGTAAATTATTTTGTTATGAATTTTACTTAAAGCCTTTCAGCCTTTAACAGCTTGAAATGTAGCAAATATAGATTTGTACTGTATCAAAGACACTTCTCATCTGGGTTGGCAGATGTAGACTGCACTTGGTACCACACTTCTTTGCATGCTTAGCATATAAAATAGAAAGCTGAAATGACCAAAGCAGTTTTCAGCAGACTGGAACACACTGATTGAAAATACTTTAGTTTGGAATGTCTGTGTCATGCTAATAAATTAATGCAACAAAAAATCATATCAGAAATACCTGCATGTGGAAGAGCATGTTGTATAAAATCAATAGAGTGGAAAAGATGTGGACTCTAAACTGTAAATTTTTGGAATGGAGATGAATTTGTCTGAAATGTGCAATCTTTTGATTATAAATATTCTTTCACCTATGCTTATTTCATGCTTCTATTTCTAATTTCTTCATTTTTATGTTCTGTTTGATTGTCAACTTATTAAATTCCTTCATGTAAATAGAAGTTTTTGAAGAGTATGCTTTTGCATATTCATTGGTATGGACTAATTAATTAAAACCTATTGTATGCAATGCAATTAAATCTTCAATTGATACACCTAAACTGAGATCCTTAGATTTTTGTTTTTTTCTTTCTTTAACTAATATTATTATTATATTCTGGCCATATATCACAAAGTGCAATTTGTTTTGTTACTATGATTTGTGAATCTGAGATTATTTGTCTTGCCAAAGCCTGCTTTCTGTGATCACAACTATTTAATCTGTTCCTAATAAAGCTCAGCTGCTTATCTCTACTACTGCTGTTAGCACTTTGCTCTTCTGATGTACTAGCATTGTCCTTTAGCTTGAATGCCACACTGTCGCCTTTTGTCTTTGTTGTTTTTGAGACCACGTCATATGGTTTGAAAGTTTTCATATTTCTATTCATGGGAGGATTAAAATACCTTTAACTACCCATTACTATTCCAAAAAACAGTTTGTCAGACAGAATCGGTATTGTATATATTACCTAGTGATCTTTGCAAGATTGCTCTCATTCTGGGAAAAAGTCTTGAAAAAGAATATTTACACTTTCTCCAGTATTTTTTTTTTAAGGCAAGGATATGAGGTATTGACTTTACTGTTTTGCCAGATCTGCTCAAAGTTAAGAAACAGTCACAACAGACTTAGAGCCCAGAATGTAAAATGCCAGAAAAAATGCATTCACCATTTCCTGACAACAGTAAGGAAAACCAGCAGATCCAAGAAATGGCCCCCAAAATGTGACAGTTTAACTGAAAATTACTATGAGCTGTTAGCCGATCACAGACACATGTTTAAAATAGCACTTCATACTGAAAATGGTTAAGTGTAAGTGATCTAGGAAAAATTTTTTGGAAACATGCCATTGTATGCTTAACTTTAAAGATGGGAAGGATAAAAGTGTTTAAGAGGGTGGGGGCAAGGGTACGAATGAGGTTGTGTGCATGCGCATGCGTGCATGTGTGTAGAGACTTGGAACAGCCCAAGCTGTATTAAGAAGAAGTAGCTGGATGTCATTACTGATTAGCATTATTCCTCATCAACACATCCAGTTTTGACTGGTGTAGCTGATTGTTATTAACCAGTTTGTATTACTAGAGCAGGTATAGGGACCGCTGTCATGGAAGTACAGCTTATCATCACATACTGCTGTACTGCATCAATAGCTTAACAAGACACAGCAAATTATTGTAGATATGCACGGTTTGGGCTATTGATAAGATCGATACTACCATGCAGTATTCTTCTGAGTTAATCAAAGGAAAAGGGTATTCTCCTCTAGTATTCTAAAGCATAGTTGATAACCACAAAGCTTTCCAAACAACCATGCTGGAAATGTCTGTAATTCTTCATGATTCGAGACACTTTATAAGTTCTGACTTATATTTGTCAATTAGAAAAAATGAAGGCCTTTGTTAGCATATCTGAAGTATGATTTCTTCTGTCATTCTGAGAGATTCAAGTGCACTCTACTTCCCTGGCTTATTAAAGCATTAAGTGAACTTTAAGCTTGAAGAAAGCAGCAGTGTAATGATATGCCACATAGATGAAGAGTAATGGTTGATTACCGTGGTTGATCCATGAGACAGATACCTGTGCCTACTGCTCAGTGAAGTCTGTCTCAGAGGATACCTGTTTCCTTTTTTTAGTGCAATATCTAAGGCAACAAGGAGTAAAACCTCAGCAAATGGATAAGAGACAAAGTTACAGAAACTGCAATGCTTTGAAAAACATAGAAGTTACCTCTGCAAACAGTAGCAAAATATTTGAGACTTCACAAATCTCACATTTTTGTTATGAGAATGAGAGGCTGAACTGTTGCAAGAAAATTTTATTATTTATTATATAAAGATTTCATTAATCTATGCGTAAGTAATGAAATGGAAGTCTAATCTTCATGATTTATATAATGATTTTATGTAAGGCCATTTTACTACACTCCAAACAGCTGTGATTTTATTGAACTATTGGTTCATTGTCAATAATAACCTTTATCAAATACAAAATAGCACAATTAAGAAAACCTTGATTTTGCAGACCAGTGCAACCTTAAAGCACAAGATTTAAGCATTAACCTGCATCAGGGAACAACAGAAAACTGAAGAGAACGCTACATAGATAATAAGAATATAATACTGGCCGCAGAGCAGTGTACTGTTTAGCTTGTTTTGACTTGGAAGAACGGTGAGCTGTACTGTGGGAAAGAAGACAGACTCTGTTCACTGTTTTCACGTCTTACGGAATCAGAAGAAAAGCTGTAGGGATTCAGAAATGTACTGCTGCTATAAATACAGATTGTTCTTCCTAAGCTTGAGCACATGCCTGGCGAGACTGTGATGCCAGAAAAGATCATTTTACCAAACTGTTCTCTAGCAGGACTGGCTGCTTTTATGTCAACTGCAACAGTAGTTTCCGTGAGCTCCACTTTTTTCTCCAAGTACCTATTTGTGGAAAGAATCTATACATCACTCACTGAAGGAAGACCTTCCCCTCTATCTTTTTTCCCTTTTCTGGGATTGAAACATGAGGTCTCATTTAATTTCTCCAGTGATCTAGGAATTTGTCAAGAATACCAAGGCTAACAGCATTCCAGCCTATGTAGAACATGACTTATCTGGTACAGGGGCTAGGAGAGTGGGAAATAAAACTAGTAGTTTTTTTACGGTACCAATCTCCATGGCAACAATGACAAAGTACTGCTTTTCCCTAATGTTTAGACTGTCATTCCTATAAAGCTTCTGCCATTCTTGGGAGGGCTTAGAGACAGGGGATAGTTTCTACCTTACTTCTCTTTTGTATAAGATAAAACTATCTGAATCTTGAATTGTTTATAGGTTGTAGGCCTGAGAATGAAAATGAGGTAACAGGGGACAAGTCATAGATAACTACATGTCTGCATCCCCAGGCTGTCATACTTTGGAGGAATATATATTAACAATGAAATCAAGAATCAGAAAAGGGTCTTCTTAAACAACGCAGTGGAGGTTAAATTGTCTAGCACTATTTTGAGCAGAAAGTGAGGAGCTCTTCATGATTAAGACTCCATAGACATGCACTGAACATAGTGCTGTATCGTGTTAAATGTACATGAGTCAGGTGAGAATTAAGTAATATGTCTGGAAGCTGATACATTGTGGTGTCATGCATATATAGCTATTTTATTTTGACTCTTAGAACCAGTATCACTGTAGTGTTGTACTTTGGACAGTTAATGCTGTTTCTTGGGGAGGTTAATTAGCTTTGGTGTGGAACTAGGCTTGTCAGAGTTACGTGGCTCTAATTTTGGAGTTAGTTCATTCGATGTCTGCTACGTCCTGCCTTACGCTCCACTGAATGATGTAGACATATGCCAGGTTTCTTTTGATGTAATACAGGCTATAAGCACATGGAAACACAGAATGTAGCAGTTATATTGTAATAATGCTCTTTGGAAAAGGATCCCTCCTCGGTACCCTCCGTTTAATTGTTTTGGGTATGTCTTTACTGTGAAAAAAAGATCCTGGCTTTCTGGAAAAATTTCTTCTTCCCTTGAATCCTAACTGGATTCTTCAGGCTCTGAAGAGCTTTAAAAGAGCTTGATGCTCTTTAAAAATCTTTATTACTGTTCTTGTTTAATCCTTAGTTTTTCTTGTCCCCCACCCTCCCTCAATTCTGGAAGAACTAATAACTATTTTTTCAAGAACTGAGTTTTTGTGGATGCTGCTTTGACATTTACTTTGACACTGCTTACAAATCCTGCATACTAAAGTCTCTAGGAGTAGGCTGTCCAATCTAAAACAAATTCATGCAATTACATATCCAGATAGATACATAGATTCTACACAACTTTAGGATATATGACCCATGAATAAGGTAGTCAGTCTAGAAACTACCATTTTAACAAGAAATGAGTATTTAACTAGATTAGCATGAGCCTAGAATAAAAAGGAGAGAAACAAGCAGATTGATCCAGGTATGAAGTAATACATTTTGAAATAAAAAGAAAGGTTGTTACATATGGATAAGTCAATGGATATGTCCACAGTGAGCACTGTAAAAGTGACACCCTTAAGCAACTACTAACCTGAGCTGCATATATTCACACATCAAAGTGTGGCACTGTATATCTGCCAAATAGACTCTGAAAGCATCTCAGCAGGGTGTTTTATCATCACAGAATCACGGAGTAATGTAGGCAGGAAGGGACAGAGGTTGGAGTGAGGAACCCCCACTTAGGGCAGGACCAACTTCAAAGCTGGATCTAACTTTGAAGCTAAATCAAGTTGTTCAGCATCTTGGGCGAATGTTACTTGGTGTGGTGTCAACCTAAGTACTTAATCTGTGCTGTGTAGATGTACCCTCAGTCTCATTGTCTCTGACCTAGGTATCTTAGCAGTTTATCTTGTTCCCTACCTCTTTCATGGTTACCTGCTGTCTTTGGTCCCAGGTTTTACTTTAGTTGGCCCAGAGTGAAAACAGTACTACTCCTGTTCCTGCCATTTGAAGAACAATATGGGCCATTTTGTTCAATGTATGAGACTTTTATTCTTTTCCTCACTCAGACAACAACTCTTATTAGAGAACTACTTTCTTCACTTTCAATGTCTTCTTCATCCACAAAGTCTCTGCTGAGCATTCTGGGAACAAGAGAGTTTAAATCTCTATTCTGGCTTGAGAGAGCTTTTAAGTTATGCTACTGTTCCTTACAGAGCATAATGTACATTTGGAGTCAAGTGACCATATTCTTTGATGTACATTCACAAACGGAGCTATGGGAGATTAAAGAACTCCCATAACTCTGAATTTTCTACCTATATAACAGACAGCAAAAAGATGGAAGAGTAAATCACCTCAGCCCGCATAGGTGAGTGGGTCGATGGCTGGGCAGGGGGACACATTGTAAAGACTGACTCCATAATACAGTAGCACATAATAATATCTTAGCAATAGAGGGACTAGAGTATGCCAGTAAAAAGAGACAGCATAACTACTACTGCTTGGAAGTGGGACTGAACTGTAATGAATTCTTTGTCTGCCTCTGACAGAGCACAACAAGATGCTCCCTTAATATAGGACACTTCACAAAGTGATATGCTAGTGTTGTGTAATTATAGACTTCTTGATTTGAAAACAGTGACAACGATAGTGAAAAAGGAAAACAAACATTAAAACAACTGCCTCTGAAAATGTCCTGTTTATAAAAGAATCTTAAAGAAAAGCTGAAACTTAAGTAAGAGAAGGAAAAGAGGAATTCAGTGGGCCACTTCTTTGACTCCTGGCATGTTCTGGGCTAGTATTTTTAGCTGTGGAGACCAGTCAATCACCATTGCTGGTAACAGGACACAGGCTTTGTACTGAGTTTGCAAGGCATCAGGACTGAGGCTTGTCAGGCTTATTCTGTCTGAACTTTCCTTGACCTGCCTGCAGCTTTGTTTTTACCAGATTTGCTTGTACCAACAGTTTATCTTATGACCAGGTGGCTATGCCTAATTTGTTTTACCTTCACTTATCTGTGCATGGTGCAGACGTGGCTTTTATACAAATAGTAGTAACATGTAGTTGTTATTCCATGTAGAATGTGATATTTATGACTTTAATATGATGAAGCAGCATAGAAAAACACAGGTCTGGTATGAGCAGCCTTGAGGACTTGGGGACACATGATGCAGGAGGAATTCAGGCATGGGTTGATAAAAGATTTGGCAAAGAACAGATGACACTGGAGATCCAGGGCTATAAATAACCCCCCAATGGTTGCTTAAGAAAATGCAGACCTGGAGTCGGACAAAAACAGTCTTTGGGGTAGCTATTTTTAAGGTTATGAAGAACAAGTATTTAACATATGTATACTCTAAGTAGGAAATTCAGAGGTAACTTGGATTTGCAGACCAATGAAGAAAGAGCAGGTGTAAAAGTGTGTTAGAAAACATATGAAAGTAGGGAAGGAAAAAAAGAAGGGAAAGGGAAAGGGAAAGGGAAAGGGAAAGGGAAAGGGAAAGGGAAAGGGAAAGGAGGGCAAGCGAGGCAGAAGAAGAAACCATCCAAATCAACATCCTACTTCTCCCAACAAAGGAATTGGAATGTTGACAACTCACTATATCACTCCCACCAGACCGAAACCATGAACATTAAGATCCTGAAGGGCAGTGGAAGGGGAAGCTTAACACCAGGAAAAAGGGTATAAAGCAGAAAGCGTGTGTAGAAGGATTTTAATTGTATTATTGTGATTGAGTCTTTTTCTGATTATCTTTTTTTTTTTCTTTTTCTGTAATAATTACATCTGGACTAGTAATATTTCTTTGATTAGACTATTAAGATTTCAGTTACATTAAAAATAAATTCTTGGCTTTACGTTTAAAGCGTGTTTCCTTTTTGCCTGTAACAAGATTATGAGTGGAACATATTCAGCAATGCAAGTCTTGCTGGATAGTAGTCTAAGCTGAACAAGATGAGACAGTGGGCCAGGTAGAAGGGAATAACAGTACATGTGTTTCTTACTTTTACAGTTCAGAAATCAGTACAGATCTTCAAGAAACAGGGCCCTTATGAAGACGAACTGGAATAAAATAACACTTTCATCATTTTCACTAGTTTTAAATAGATAATCTCTCCTTTAAGTGCTAATGCAAGATGCCTCTTGGCTCCCATTTGAATTGCTGGCGGAGAAGGTGGTGTCATGTTTTTCCTCCCTACATGTCAGTCTGGTCCTAGTTAAAAAGAACAGACGGGCCTTTTGGAAAGGATTCTTAAATAAGCATATTGAAATATATATGTTTGCCAAGAATTAGAAGTAGTTAAAGGGAATAAATGAGACAAAAGAAGAGCTCACTAACTCATTTATAATAGTTGCACTTTACACTTGTGAGCTGATTACACAGCAGTGGAACATGTTTAGGGAGAAACAGGGAAATGCTGTTATTTCTGTAATAACGAAAGCTGCGTAGGTTCTACTGTACTGATAAATGATAGCTGTCACAAGCAAATGAGGAAAGGGCAACCACCTACATTTTCAAAGGATTCTTCCTATATTCTGTTGCACACTTGAAAGGGTAGATCTCTTCCCTCTTCAGCCAGGTTTTTTTTTTTTTTTAATTTCAGCGAAGGCACTGTTACGATTTAAGCTTTTTCCCTGGTTAATTGATCCTAGAATCTTGGCACGAGTAAGAAAAAGTTGATTAATGACCTCTATGGGCTGTTCAACACCTGTGAGACATTGGATCTCTTCTAGTTATGTATCTTTACTTTTCCGTCAATAACGGGAGAGGTAGGGGCAAAAACCTGACATATGTAGCTCCCGAGCTCAATGACACATTTCTTCCAGGAAAGAACTCTTCCTCCAATTTATGATCTTTAAAGCTGTCCCTAAGGTTATTGACATCTTGTCCTTGTAGTAGCTGGAGGCAGTCTCACCTAGATGGAGTTCAAAGTGGGTCAGAATGTGATGATACAGGGTAGAGGCAGGTTGTCTTTTTTTTGTTGTTGTGTTGGTTTGAATTGCTCTATTCTGTATGTAGGTGGGAAAGTGAAAGTGGCTCTTCGGAGATCAGAAATCTTGTCATTTTACTTTGTTGCCCACACACGAAATGGAATACAATGGAGTAGAAAAGTAGAAGGAACAAAGAAGCAGATAAACAACAAAGGAGTGGGAAGAAGAGGAAAAAACATGTAATGGGGAGTGGGGGAGAGAAATCAGAAGGAGAAAATTATGTGCTGTGGCATATTTTCATCACTAAAATAGCCATTTAAATAAAATTGTGAGTGAGGTGTATTTGAAGTAGTAAGAATTGTGTGGAATACATGATGGAAGAATTAGCACACGGTTCTGCAGATCTGCCCATTTAGTCAGGAATATCTGGGAAAACGGAAAGCAGTAAGACAAGCCATATGACCTGGTGTACCAAAGACTAGCTGTCCATCCTGAAACACACTCTACTACAAAATGAAACCAAATAACTTACTCTTTGCTGTTCCACTCAGGTGCTGATTTTCCTTTCTGTTTGAAAGTGTCTCTGAAACCTGCGGCTGTGCTACCATGCATGCTCAGATCCCAGCACTAGCTAAAACCTGTGCATCCAGCTGCTGGATAAGCTCTACTGGGGCTCAGGAAAAGGCAGACGAGGACCTCTCTCCTAAAGGACTCCTTTCACAGATGTGCTCAGAGTGTGCTCAGCACAGAGTGTCAAGATCAGGTTTTGAACAATATGTAGTTCATTTTTAAAACAGTGGTAACTGTTACATCATCACACAATAAAAAGTGAAAGAGCTGAATTTAGACAATCAGTCTGAAGATTCATGTCTGTATCTTCCTCTTAAGAGAGTGCCTTAGGCTATGTTTCCATTATCAAGTAGTGCAGTAGAATGAAACAGATGGTGCTGGTGATGTCGCATTCAAAACACATGTTTCAGTGCGGTGCTCTTTGCTCTGGTACCATGGACTGAATGCCAGTTAGCAGCTGGAGTGCATTAGGTGAGCTCCAGGAGCATATCTCCAGATTTAGTTTCATCTGAAAGAAATCCAGTTTGTGACCTCTGAGACTGTTCCACAGTGTGCACCAAAGTGCAACAAGTAAAGAAGTTCGGCTTTGCTTCAAAAGTGCAAGATCCTTCTGAACTTAACTCCTGATGTAGACGCACCTTTACTCTCCAGACGGCATGATATCCTTCTCTTGTTGACTGGATCACACTCTCAGTTGAAAGAAAGTCATGCTTCTTACATACTGATAAAACAGTGAAAGATCAGAAATTTTCCTCAATTCTTACAGTAAGTATTTGCAGAAGATACCTAACTTCCTTTTTAGTATTTTAACACATGGAACAGCTCAGATTCATTCAGCTGAACATGGATGGTCACATACAATGAAATCAGTGGAAAAACTCTTAGAAGTTTTGTTGTGCCTACATTCAGACTCAATGTTACTGAATGTTATTGTTACTACACTGCAAAGAAAAGAAAAAGAAAAAGAAATGCCTAGAGATTAAGAATTCGTTCTGGTAAGGGCTTTGTAGCTAAAAGCCTGCAGTCTAAATAGGTGAGACAAAAAGAATGGAAGGCACAGAGAAGTACGAAAGCTTTGTAAAATAATGTAACAAGTTAATGACAAAGCAAGAAATAGAAAACATAGATTCTGAGTCTTAAAACCTTTATCCTATTCACTAGAAAAATGATGTCAGTGAACAGGTTGTTGCAAGGAGCGGAGGAGGATGAACAAAGCAGTGTAGATTAAGAGATGACTTTCTATAGCTGAGAGATGTTCTCCTGAATAGGCTGATTTAATGAAGCACCAGTACCAATGAATTTATGAATCTGTGCCTGGATTAGGCTGCTCTGGATTAGGACTATAAACTATAAGGAATAGAGTGACAATCAAAATGCCATGACAATTTCAACAGTCATGCTGCAGTATGTCACATTATTTGGAAAGAAGTTAAAAGGAAGAAAAAGATAAGTTTGAAGGAAAAGAGTGAGTCTCATACAAATTACAAATTTAAAGACTGCTGGGGGAAAAAAAAAACAAAAAAGCCCAAAGCTACAGAACATTAGGGCTTGCTACAGAATCACTGCATTTAAAAAGCAGTGGTTTAGTTCAAATATTTTCTAAAGCTGGTTAATCACGTTAATCGTTCTCTGACTTTCGAAGCGATGCAGCTGCCAAGCTGTAAAATAACTGACCCCAGATATTCAGGTACTCCTATGCAAATATTCCTAACCCTAGAGACTTGCAATAAAAATGCAGTGTCTTCTCTAACTATAAGAGAAAGGTCAAACTCGCATCTGTTTCTTTCTGCACTTTGCCAGACCTGATAAGCAGAATTAGATCTAGCAGTTTCTCTACTGGAGTGCTCTCCTCCACGATACAGACAGAGTACATACAGAGTCTGGAGACACACTGCCTCCGTCTGGTTTTAACTGTACCTGTACTAAGCCAGCATAAGTTTCCTTTATGCACCTGTTTCCTTATTTTCTTAGCACTGGATTTAGACTTCTGACTCTGTATCTCTGTGCTCAGCTCTTGCAAATGCACAGGACTGCAGCACACTGGTTAGTATGGCACCTATGGCAGTGGCAGCAGAGTTTTGAAAGACCTGAGAGCAAAACTGCCAGACAAAATCATGGGATCTGAAAATAGGCCAAAGGATGGATGTCAAAATTAATTCTCTTACTGCCTTGGATATACTTAACCCAGACATTATCTAATAAGGAGGGACAAAAAGGTAGACGGACAGGAAATGGTGTTCTCTTCCAGCAAAAGCTATGGCCCATCTTTCTCTCCCCTTGCCCCATCCCTCAAAAAAAATCCTACCATTTTGCTCACAAAATGTAAATGCTTTGCCTTATAATATTTTACAAACATTTAGAAAAACAGCTTTCAATGGCTAAGTTTCCTTCTAGGATGAGATCAGAGATATAGAGTCGGAATGTATTCTGAATATGGTTTGTTTGTTTATACTTTCTATATTTTTCCTGGAACAAAGGTACTCATAAGACATCTAGAGTGATACCTTCTTTCAGGAATTGTAATGAAACTGTTGTTATACTGGGAACATATGTGACTTGAAAACTAAGGCACCTGAAGATTTGTGACAACTCCACAAATACAGAAATCTGAAAATCGACATCAATTCTTTGTTTTCCTACAAACAGTACTGTGTCTGCATAGTAAGAAAACCAAATTATAATGTATGTTACAATGCTAACTAAAGGCAGCTGCCATGCAATTAAGAACTTCCTTGGGCTTGCATCCTCACTGAAGATGCAATAGTTCTTTCACAGGATATTATTATCTGCCTTGGCTATGACTCATTTTGTGACCATGATTTAGAAACAGGATTAAGAGGAGTGCAGAATCCCCACCTGCAGCCATAGAAAAATTGTCTCTTCTATCAGAATAATTCCTCTGCATCTAACGAAAAGCTAAGTGTGAACGATTCTATTAACTGAATTACAAGCATACAACATTTAAAAATATTCATGGACCAATATAATTTGATTTGTCAATCATTTTCTCTAAATCAGAAAGTACATTCTAAATACACTGTGGATCATAAAAGTGGAATATTAAGAGTCACAAAATTTGCTTAAGTACTAGAGTCACAACTCTGGAAGTTGTTTAAGAGTTATATTAACTCACGTTATATCTGACTATCTAAAGGCATCTTTAGAGAACACTTGTTAGTTATTGTGACTAGTTAATACAGATCTTCAAAAGCAAGAGTGTAGTCCTTTGTCATAATCCTATAAACTAAGTATGAAAACTGAGTAAGTGGCCTCCTGATCTTCATAAAGGAAATGCAGACATTCCAGATAATGATCTGCAGGTACAATTCAAGCATTTGGCTCTATAACTGACTTAGGCAATATACTAGAAAAAAGCCTTTCTTCTAGAATTTTTTTTTTAATTAGGAAATAAAAAAGATCAGTCACTGCAGCCATCACCTAGCAAAAAGAATTCTTTTTTCTTTTAAGAACATACACCATCTTCTACATGCACTAGTCATTTTACAATAGCGAACCCATATGGTAATTTTACGGAAATGCACTATGATGACATATGCTGTATTTGCAAGTGAGAAAGATAAATTTCGATAGGAATGAAATCACATATCACAGTCCTAAGAGATTTCACATAGAAAAATCATGTAAATGAACTCTGGAATGATAAAAGTCCTACTCCCATATATTTTTTCCACGTACAGTCTCACAGTGACCTTAGTGGAAAAACTTAAAGAAATATGGTGATTGAGATTTAACTCTACTTCCCCTATCTTTTCTATTCGTTAGGGTGCTACACTGTCAGGTGATTCTGAACAGTTAAATTTTCTACAGACTCAATCCATTGCACTTTCATAGAGTATCCTGATGTTACATATTCCAGTACCTTTGATAACATTAACTTATATCAGATTTACAGAAATCTAATCATTGTGCCTTTTGATATTAATAAACTATGTCCATAGTGTGTTTTGTAGCCATTTTTTATGATATTTTCAAGAAGATAATTTTAGTGAGCCGTAGTTGGCTTAGTAGGCAGGTAGAAAATGTTGGTTCATTTGTGAGGCCTATGGGGTTGGAGGGCTGGTCCACTTTTGAGGAGGGAAGAAGGTTGTGTGTGGTGCTGCTACTGGTTCTCCTCTTCTGGAAATTATTAATAATATACTCAACTGTAAATCAATTTGTTAGTTAGAGTGATTTTATCAAGGAAGTTCTAAAGGTTGCTTAAGGAGTGCTTTACAGAAAACAAAAACAAACAACCATAGAAAACCACCTTGAAACTTCATGTTCAAGATGTTTTAATGTTTTCATCCTACTGGATAGGATAGCTTCAACAAGGAAGACTGAGAGAGATAGACTCCCAAACACAACCAAAGTTGCCTTCTCTTTGGAGAAGTCGTGGTAGGGAAAACACTGTTCAGATGAGCAAAATTAAATTTGCTACACTTAAAATGGACAAGGGATTTAACTACTAGACAGTATCAGAGGGAGACGCATTTTAGGAAGAAGTACCTATGGACCCTTGGAAGTCTATCTCTAAGTGTGAAAGTTCTCTTGCTCATATTATAAAGCATATATCTCCAAAAAGAAAATATATGAGTCAGGAAAAAAATGTCATTGGATCTAACAAATTCAGATTTTTTATTTTGACATAAAACATTTATTTTATATCTTTCCATGTGCAAGGAGGAAGGATGAATAACAACAAAATCTCCCTAAAGCTCCACAATAGCAGCAACAGCAAAATAAGTATTTTTCATAGAACTGTACACTGCAAGAGAATTCTTGGTATCACTAAGCAGTCTGAACATCAGGAAAAAAAACAAGGATGATAAAGACTGGAAGCAGACAACTTCTCCATTCCTTGATATGGGTTCTAACTTGCTAAAATTTTGCTATTTTTTCTAAAATAATTTAGCAGAGATAGACAACACCTGATTTTCAATTTTTTTTCCCCTGATCCCCATGTGACATAAAGTTTTGGGGGACACAGTATAGCTGCATGATTTATGGCTATCTGTTATAACTCACTAGAGAATATTGACAAAGTTATGCAATAACATTTCAGCAGGAAAAGATACAGAAGCTGTGCTGAAATTAGACCTGTCAGTGCAGTAGACAAATTGCCTGCATTTCTGATTTTAAGGCAGGTGAAACATCAATAAACATTGAACAAATACAGTTAATCTATTTCCAAAGTATTTTAATAGATCTCTCCCTCCCCCCCCCCCCCGAAAAAATTAGGGAAAATCAATGCAAGCTTGCTCACTTTTGTGAACTCTGTTGGCTATAACAGGAAAAGCCTGAAAATCGTTTGTACATAGAATAGCCTCTTTCAATGTGATCACTGAAAGCAACCTCTTCAGGTAATCTTTTACTCCTCCTTACTGCTATGACTCCTCTGTTCTCTCCTTTTGCCTTATTTTTCATTTGCCTGATCTCATGCAGTGTACAAATACTGCTGAACAGGTCTGATGTGCATTTTGCATTCTGTGACTATTTTGCTGTTGTTATGGGCCTGCCCGTTCTTTCCTAAAAATTGTGGTGGAATTTTTGGTATCTGCTAGTGGTAAGCAGAGAGCTGAAGAGAAAAGGAATCCAGAACAGCAGGAATGCCAGAAAGAATCATAATTATCACTCTTACAATTTTTCCTAGGACTTTGCAGTTACATCTGTACTAATAAATTAAACAGGCCCAGGGCATGGACCTGATCAATGGCATATGATTGCTGGTGATATTATTGATTAGTGACATACTATTTGTTAACATACTCCCAGGCATGGTTTTGATCTGTGTCAACTAATATTCTCTCATTAAACTGTACTTGGGTATAATTCAGGGGATAGACCAGGGCAGGCTCTATTCTCAGCAGGCAAACCAGATGCATGTCTGTTCTTTTTCACTTGTCTGCCAGGCTGTTCTTTTTAATTTGTTTGTTTGGGCTGGGGAGGGGGCAGTGAGGTTAGCTTTAAAAATAAAAGGTCTGTTGCAGGACTTGCTCTAAGACCCAGACAAAAAGAAACGTCCTGGTCTGCTTCATTTACTGAAACAGGCACAGACCAGGGGATCTTAGCAGGCATATACTCTTCCTGGCATACGTGAAATCAGTTCCACTGGCTAGTACTAGGACATGGTGAGACAATATATTTTCCTGCCTCCTTTCAAAATATCTCTCTATATAGGTATTACACTTTTAGATGGGCACAGGAACTAACAATGTTCTGAGTTTTGTGTAGGAATTATACTCCTACATTGGGCCTCACACAATCTGGCTTCTTGTTTATTAGGCACAGCATACATAGACAGAAAGGACGGATCCAAATCTTTTGGAGTCCAGATTTTCCAAAGACTTCAGTGAGTTTCGGATCAGAGGTCAGATGATGAATACAGTAAAGATAATGAATAATGTATCACGAAAACTGAGAAAAAACAATTTTGATTTTGTCCATGGGCCCATTAAGATCAAACCTTAGCGCAGGAATATGGAATATTTAATTTCCTTCAAATTCAATAAAATATTTTCACACGTTCAGCAGTTATTATTGTACTGCAAATTTGAAGAACACCTTCATAAGTTATGTAATCACTGGAGTATACAACATGTTTATTCCTAAGTGATATGAAGATCTAAAGTATTACTTTAAAAAAAATCTATTTTCTAGTAAAGGGAATAGATAAGCATAGCTCTGCTCGGAATTTGTCAACTGAAATGACAGTAATTACATAACAGGTTAAGCAAAGTCATATGCTACTGCAAAGTCACACATGAAGGAATTCATTTCAATACCAAATGTCTGTCAATCAGATTTGTTGGCTTTGATCTTCCTCCTGTGCAAAGAACAGCAGTGTCCCAAGAACTCCTGTGAACAAACCATGCCACACGTGTTTGCTAACAGCCAACACCCGTACTAGCATATGAAGACGGTTCAGTCACAACTTCGTTAGGCATTTTCAGTTTGCTTGTTGCTCATATACAAAATATCCACACGACCAGACTAGATACAAGCTCTTGTGGCTTCCTAGGATCAAACAGTCATGAGGGAGCTCCCTCAGGCCACCGCTGGTTTGCCTCAGGTTGCAAACAGCACCTGGACCCAGGGCACTGTGTCGCGCTGCAGCCCAGCCCAGCTGAAAGGGCTGGGCCAGGTATTGCCCTAAGGAAACACACCTTCCGTGCAAGGCCCATAACCTACTGAAAGTCTGAAGTTTTATCAGCCTAACCACAGAGTAAGGCTCTTAGTCTAGTTATAATTAGTCTAGTTACATCAATACTAACAATGATACTTACAGGCCAAGTATTTATTTAAAGCAGACCATTCCTGATAATGATACAGTTAAAACTGATAGTCACAGACTACCCAGAAGCTACCACTTTCCCTGGCCTTACACTCACGCTTCCAGTGTCCCTCCAGGCCCAAGCGCCAGCGCTGCCAGGCTCCTCGTCAGGGCGCCGCGAGGCCGGCGGCTCCCAGGCCGGACTGGGGCCGGGGCTCCCGTGGGGCCGGGCTGGGCCTCGTCACCAGGGCCCATCCTGCCACCCTGCTGGGAAGCAGCGCGGCTGGGGGCGGCCCCACCCGGGCTCGACGGGGCTGGGCCGTGGCTGGGCCATGGCGGGGTTGGAGCCGGCACCGCTATGGCAGGGCCAAAATGGCGGCCGGGGCCCGGGCCGGGCCCAGAACAGCAGGGCCTGGCAGTGCAGGAAGAGACAGGCCGGGGGTGGCAGTGAGTCGTCAGCAACCCAAGATCTTCATGAGGATGAATAAGACATTGAAGGGTAGGGTTTAATTCTCCTCACCCTTAAGGTTGCTTAGGTCCAGTTTTGTACTTCAGTGACACTGTCAGCTTGCTTGCTTTTTCTTCACTGAACTAGCAATGTAGCAAATGGGCCTGCTATGTCTAAGTGTGACTGTGTATGGTAAGTTTTACCTATGTTGAATATTTGTTCTTTGTTAACCCTAAGACCACTTTCAGCCAACTACCAAGTTTTGTATTACTTTAATGACCAGCTACTGACCACTGGTAGTTTTTATTGGTAGCCCTGAAGCCTCCGTTATCATCTTGCACCTGCACTTTTAAGGCCTCTGCTATCATTTTGTGCTTGTACTTTTGGGAGCTCTTGTTAACAAGTCTGAGGTGTTTTTCAGAGTCTTTGAACTGTGGTTTTCTTGCAACATAGCTAATGTTTTATTAGCACTATCGAGTCCCAGGTTAGCCTTAGGTTCACTCTATAAAAATAAAGATCTGTTAGAAGATATGTATTGACTTAATGCATTGGTAACTACTTGTTATTAGTGTCTACTCATTATAGCAGTATCACTGGTGTGTTAATCAGCAGTGTGTTACACCATGAGAATAATTATGATTATCTTTTTTTAAAATCTAAATTAAATTTTCCTTTCTGAATGGGAAAAAAGAGCAAAGTTCACTATGAATATTATTCACAGTACTAGACTGACTAGATCTACAGACTGTTTTAAACAGTCCAAGCAGTATTTTATAAGGCACTTGAGAAACTGCCTACTATAGAAAAAGAAGTGATCTTATATTTATTATATCCCTCCTTTTCAGGACTTCTCCTTCGTAGGCCTTCCCAGGCTGTGACAAAAGTCAAAGTACCTTAGGAAAAATGATAGTCATATTCATTGAGGGTCTTCTGCAAAATCCACTGATCTCACTAGAAAGACTGTTCTCATGCCACTGGGCCTGGATCAGTCCCAGGCCTCAGTCCGTATATACTGCAAGAGTTGAAAGAAAGAAAATAAACTACAGTGAACAAATAACGAAAATGCCAAGAACGAGCTAAGGCACCCAGGTGCAATGTAGATGACCGGGGTTCAAGCTGATATTCTGTCTTACTCTGTTTGGCTCAGTAAACGTGTTATTCAAACTGAAACAACTCCAGCAGAAGACAGTGAGCCAGAGAAAAAGTGACCCTGGAGTGCAGTGGTTAGAGCACATAAGCAACTGGAAGATGTGAAAATTTGTCAGCCTGAATATATTTCCATGTAACAAGAAGACAAAAACTACCCTTGTAGTGGCAGAATGAATAGGATTTTACAGCATATAAAGAAGAATGTTATGTGAAGTAACATTATTTTTTAAAAAGTCTCTTTGCTCAGATTCTGAACAAAAATGAATGCTAAATTGTGCTGGAATCCCCATGCAATTCCATGCTTATCACATAAAAATCAAATAATTCATCATGAATAATGATAGTGCTGAACAAGGAGCAACAAAATAATTTTAAATAATAATTAGCCTGATGCTGTAGCAAGCTCCTTTAGCATTTTGTTAAATTGAGTAGCAAGTTTATACTCCATTTGGCAAATGCATATTACAAGCTAAGAATATTGCTGTGTTTCAGAATCCTGATATTAATGTAGCCTGACTTAGCCTGCACATAGCACAGCACACATACTAGTAGTCTATGCCTCTTCTATTATTACCTTACTTATTATGCTGCTTTTACATAATGGGAAAAGTAAGTCACTTTCCCTACTGCCATCATCTGGGCATTTAATGAGGAAGCATTACATTAAACTAATATAGTCTGAAAATTGAAAGTGGACATTTCAATGACAGCAGGGCACCTAACTCCAAAACTCTTTTGGAAATCCTCATTTGAATCACTTCATTCTTTTGCTGACAAGTGAATTGATCCCATGTGCCTGCTTGCACTAAGAAAAGCCTATTTTGTAGAAGGCATCCCCTTTCTGTTAACCACAGCAGAAGCAGGCAAAAATGTCTTTTAAATTAGCCGATTCTTTCTTCCTTTCTTCCTCTCTCCTGGAAATTCTTCACTTTTTTTCTTGTGATACTGTTCTCTGTTTCTAAGCATTTCTTTTTTATGATCCAGACTTAGTGTAAGTGGATAGCCTTTTATTCTTTATGAAATGCCTATTTTTTGGGCTGCACATCTCTGAGGGACATCACAGAATCATGGTTGTTGTAAAATTTACACATAATAGCTTTGAGGTTTGGAGGCAATAAGAGAGCTAGAGAGTTTCAGGTCAGAGCTCAGAGTAAATTCATTAATTCCTTTTTTAACAGAAAGCACATAAAAAATTAATGAACTGGGCCTGCTGAGCTTAGTTTGCTATATATTGCAGTAAACAATTTTTTTGGTCAAGGATTACTTTCAGCTTTACATTTTTAATCTGCAGACAAAGATATGGAGAGAGGGAGCAAGAGGAATAACATTAAGGGAATAATTTATCCCACATATATAATGCTTCATATATTATGCTATGTGTTGCAATTACTGCTGTCCTAGGAGGAGGTCATCTTAACATCCTAACACTTCAGTCAGTGCAAATATCTTTTGTAGATATTAACATACCACAGATACACATATAGATAAGGGGATGCAGAGGATATGTTCACACTCAGATCTATGTAAATGTAATGGTTTGGCATAAATTAATGCTGGAACCAGAAACAGATACAGAAAGCATCACACATGGATTTCTTGGGGGTAAGTTGTTGAAATGGCTTCAGCCTATTACCCATCCCTTTCTCTGCTGCAAGACAATTGTGTACACATATATTAGCACCAGCTGCAGTGACAAGCACAGCAGTGTTGTTTGACGAGGTTAGCCATACACCTGTATTGGAGCTGCATCGGCTTTCAGAGTACAGTGCAGAGATACCCAGATGATTTCATAAGCAGTCTAGCCACATTCATGAGGCATTGCCGCCAAGCTTTATTAACTTCAGGGTGGCATTTCACCCTCTTGATTAACCGGCTTAGGTTAGTGCCAGTTTAGTGATTTCTATGCCTCAGTCCCCTTAAGAATGTAGACATACCCCAAGGACAGATGGAAAAATATGATAATAATTATAATGAAACATCAGCTGATTATTTAAACAATTCATTGGAGCTTCTCAAAGACTAAGAGCATTTTAGACGTACAATTCCAATTCAGTTCTTTAATAACTATGAATACTTCCAGATTGAATGTTACCAATACTGTGCCATGTGTCTACCATTGCTACAAAATGGTAAATCAACTCAAAGTAAAAGCTGAATTCAGGCCATTTGACTTACAATGAAAGAAAAAACCTTAACAGTGGGGGAAAAAAACCTCAACTTTTAAATGACAATTATATTTTTTAAAAATATGCATTTTATAAAAGTGATCCAAAGCACGCAGTGCATGCATAAAAAAGGAATAAAAAGTACATTAAGGATGATATATAAAACTGAATAATGAATTAAAATATTTAAAGACTGAGGAAGAAATTTTTACTGGTGGTATATGCTAGAAGGGTTAGATTTTTCTGTTTGATTGTTCTTAGAAGCACATACGCTTCAACATATACACACATGACCTTCTACAGATAGCAAGACAATCTGTGAAATAAACTGAAGTAGTTCTGAAAAATCAGACAAACAAAATAGAGAGACATTAACATTGTTAATTTAATTTATATTTCAGGAAGAAGAAAAAAAGTAGTGCTTCCATAGGAAAAAAGCATAAATCTGATAAAGTAATTAATGCTTAATATTTAAAAAGGTATGACATTAGTAAATTGTGAGCACTATGCTTAAGTGTTTAAACAGTGCTTATTAAAAAGTGTAGTATGCTAATGTGATGTAATACATCCCATTATGTGATGTGATGTGTAACACATCACATGATCTATCATCTCTAGTGTTGAAGAGCTAATGATAAATGATGTTCCAGAGTAGGTACAAATGCAAATGGCAAGAAGTCCGTCTTAAAAGACATAGCTTCTTTTCTAGGAGAAAGTTCACGATCTAGCTATTTCTGAAGAGTGAGAATGAATTTGAGTCCATAGTTAGTCCAAACCCACATAATAACCACATTATCTCTCTGTGGTCAAAAAAGTCAGACATAGGTTTAGACTTCAGTGTGGGTCCAGAGAGCTACAACACAGTCCTGCCTGTCATTGGATAAGTGAAGCTGGTTCTCCATGAGAATAAGCTTTGTACTTTCAACCACAAACAAGCAACAGGCACTATGGACAGATGGCAAATTTAAGGCCACTCTTAGACTTATTTATAGTGGTTATAGGGATACCGTTATCTTCGTCTGTGGATGTCTGGATCTGGAAAATGAGAAGACAAAAAGTTTTGAGGACACACATATACTACTATGTCCATCTGGAGAAGATACAGCTCCTGTCTTTTATCTCAGCCCATATAAAGCAGCAGCTGTCACTATCAACCTTTCTAGAAGAAATGTGTGTGACAGTGAAGAAATAGGGGAATTTAATTCTATCTCCTGTGAAAGTTAACAGATTAGATGCATGCACAGAAAAACATATTCCGCCTTGTTTAAGGTGGGCTGAATTGTCATTTATTCCCTGAGGCCATTTTGGGGAATATATATCTGACACAAACTTAGTGCTAGAAAAAGTATCTTTTGGCTTTTAAATAGCATCCTAATTTTTGGAGGATATATTCATTTATTTCCCTGAATTCAATTAGACTGCAAATGTTCAGAATGTCTGAAAATCAGCAATCATCTTAGTATGATTAAATATGGATTTCAGTGCTTTGTATTGCATATCAGTTTCTGAAAACTTCACGTTCAGTAAGTTCATTTGGAATGGTGTAACTATCTCCAATTCAGTAGTGTTATGTATTTTGATGTTGCATTTATGCATTACTTGTTCAAAAAGGTGCTTATAAAACAATGAGGTTTTCTCCACGCTAGAACCAAAGAAAACTGTAAAACAGGGAATGTACAGACAGACAGAGCATTCAAGAACTGATACACGAAAGTGCAGAGATAAAAGAGATTAATTTCTTTAATTTTTTTACATATTCTATAACATTTGTAATCTTGGTCAGTAAATAATCATAGTCAGCTCTGATAAATCATTTTTTTTAAAGTTAATTCATTTTCCAGACAGAAAAGCAAGAATGTATTCTTATTCAAAATGGCTTTTATTTAAGATTAAAACAAAGGGCATACAATAGATGTGCATGTCAGTGAGAAAGCAAAGTGAGTTTTGCTTACTTAATATATACCGTGTGGGGAGAAAGCAGGAGAACAAGAAGATGAATTTTCTAGCAGAATTTTGTGAGATGGAGAACTAGTTGTCCACGGTTTTGTGAAATGGAGAATTAGTTGTCCAGAGTTTTAAGAATTTTAAAAAGAAGTTGTCAAACCAGATATGGTGCTGTAATACTTGCAGAAGAACAAATACAGTACCTATATTTAAGAAATAAGGAAAAATTCTGATTTGGAAATTTAGCCAAAATCTGACTGTACTGATATGAAAAAGAATATTCTTTAGGAAAACATAAATAAAATAGGAAAGTAGAAAGGAAGTAGGAAAAAAGGCTATACTGGGTTGATTTTAGTTTTAGATGGAATAGAAAACTATAAAAAAGGTGGTTGTAGCTCTGTTGACTTCTTTGGCTTCCGCCCCTTGAGAATTTTAACCACCGTGATCAACTTGCTGCTCCTCACTCTTTTATGGCTGTATTGAGAAGGGAATTCTGCCAAGAATTTAGAGTTCTCTTTCCTCAAGATAGAAGAAAATGAAGCATCCCAGATACAGGGTGAAGTGGGAAAGCACTGAATACCGTGGAGCACTGGAGAAAGAGGAGACAGTTGTGGGCTCTAAGGTGGACTTCAGTTTGAGGTGAGGGCAGAGGGGGGTAAAGTAGAAAAGGGAGGAGGGTGAGCTGCAACAAGAGAGCTCATACTTTAGTACTGGGAATAGAAGAGAAGTGGGAGCCAAGTAAAAAGTGTAGGTCCTGTGCCTTGATGAGATGGAGGGAGGAGGAGGATGGAATTATGAGGAAGAAGCAGAGTTTTTCTGGAAGCTTATGAAAAACCAAGCACATGCTAGGGGTGGGACTTTGAGATTTAGGAGGTCCCTTTGACTTCTAGATGTTTGTATTACCAAGTTTTAACCACCAGACTGAATGGATTCAATGAGTCCCCATTAGGAGAGGAATAATTTTAGCACTTTAATACATAGAAATTTGTATCTTAAGTACTTGACTCGGCTGTGTCGTGCAACTGGTATGCAATATTGCATTATTCTATTATTACCTTAATGCATTCTTTTAATGGTGATTATTTGAGTTTTAATTTTAATTCTAGTAACAATTAGAGGCTCTCTGTAATGGCTGATATCTAATGATGGTGGAAATTGTATAAACACAAACTGATAGTCACAACCAAAACCAACTAATCTCCTTGCCAGAGAAGCCAGAGAAAAAATAATAATGCTTTTTTTCTCACTTATTTCTTAATAAGTTTTCTTTAAAATGTCATTTCATTTGCTTGTGGATTGTAGTTAGACTTTGTCAGAGTGAAATAAGTTTATCCTTCAGCTTAGGAAATGAAGCGTACAAAAAAAAAAAATCAATGTCTTGCCATTTCTATTATTGGCACAGTGAACTCTTGAAAATGTCGCACATTGTAAAATTTGGCCATTCTATCCCTAACCATTCTTGATTCTCATCATAGTTACTTAATGGTTTGCTCCTATTTCCATTGCTGGAAAAGGAAAACTTCTTGACTTCTAAGGAAGAAAAATCAGGCCAAATATCCAATAAAGTGTGCAGTGGATGGTAGAAAGCAAGTCTTTTTGATTCATGTCAATTGTTATTGTTTCCTTTTGTATCTGCAGTGTAAAGATGACATTATCAGGAATTTTTCCATTAAAAATCTTAGCAGATCACAGACCTATCTCATGGAATTTTTGGAAGGATTCTGTAGTCCTATCTCTGCTCCTCCTGAAGTCAAAAGAACTTTAATATTGATTTCAGTATGAAAGTACTGAAGACTTTAAAAACTCTCATGATACCTATATAATGATAATAAAGACACAATGTGACTACCTAGGAAATGTTACTAGTTCAGCTTAAATTATTCTAAGCCTCTAGCCTTTAAAAAACATCTTTTAAAAACATAGTGAGATTTCCTAAACAAAGTGATCTAATTTTCTTCTACATACCTTAAGAATAAATAATTCCTTCTTAGTTGTTGGTTGTTATTGAAAAAATCAACAGGAGCTTTTAATAATGCAGAACCTCATCCTGTCAGTATTTTAATATCTCGTGCTTCTGAAAACACCTATGAAAACTAAGATTTTTGAGTACCTTGCAAAACTGATTCTAAAACATCGATCGATTGAAATATGGAAAAGTTTCTCATATAAATTAAGAAGCTCCAAAAAAACCCAAGCAAATTAAGAAATCTTCCTAGCCATGTTTACTTGCATTACTTTGCATGCGTATCTCTACTTCACTTAATTTTTAGTAGACAGAATTGAACAATAACAATTGCTTAATGGTTTATACAGCCTTTAAATCTCATTATCATCAATTAAGTAACATTGTGAATAATTTTACTGTTTTTTTTTGCCTAATCTTCATAAAGAGATTTACTTAACATTGAGATACGACAGCAACAACAGCTTTTAATAGAAGTTCAGTTCAAATTGTTCGGAATCCACTGCAAAATCAAATGTTCCTGAAAAGCCAAAGTTTACCAACTGTTCTTAAAGCTGCCATGGGGGAGTAGGTGGCTGTTACCGGCAGATCTTTAATAACAAGGCACAAATAATTTTCAGTTAAATAGCATTCTCATTACAAGTTTATCTCTTGAAAAACTAATACAGACAGATGTTAGAGATGGAAAACTTCCAATACAAAATTGATCATAACAGCTGTCTTAATGTTTCCCTGACTCTAGCTGCTTCACTAATGCATTCTCTTATTTTTCACATTTTTTTACATTCCGTGCCTTGAAAATAACTCTGTTATATGCTAACTCTGATATATGCTGTTGTCACTGTTTTATCATTGAATAGTTAGATGCTTCAGCTGAGACTAAGGCACTGTTATACAAGGTTCTGAGCAGACACCCAAGAGAACTGCTATACAGACATTTAGATATATGACATTGCTACTATACATACAGTGTTTGTTAGAGGTCCTTATATTTTTAATATAAAATGATATATATATATATGCATTAATTTCTGTCACATCTATCTACCCCTGATTAAACTGACAAAAATATCAGTTTCACTATGCATCCATTCAGGATCTGTGTTTGAAAAGTCTTTTCAAGGACACAAATCTCTTAAAGCCATCTGAAGACCACCATAATTTGTCAGTGTAAGACTTCACAACAGGGAGGATCCACATGGGATTTGCGAGACCCCTACTATCCCCAGCTGGCTATGAATGCTGACTTTGGGTTCCTAAAGCTTATTCAGGTTCCCCCAAGGGTTTCTCAGAAGCTCTGACTGTCCCAGCATTATGGACCGTTGAGTTCTGACAGGTCCCAACTGACGTCAAAGTGAGATTGCCCAGTGGAGCTCTGTGCTCTAACTACAAGGAAACATTTCCTTTTTATATAATCTCACTCACCACATTTGACAATACCAAAGACTATTTGGCAATTAAAATAAAAGATGATGACAAATTTTAGCTATTCTATAGCATAAGTTGCTAGCTTACAATGAAGATTAGCATACAGTTACATCTTATGTTAAATTGCGGACAAAGGTACAACCCTGGCATGTTCAAAATACTAATCAATCAGTTCTTCAAGACCTGCAAATTAGGTGCAAGTAAGGATAGTAAAATAAATTCTGTGCTTTAATTTTCTTCTCTTGCCATGCCCCTATGGAGGAATGAGGTCCTCTGGGCATTCCGAGTTGGCTAGATCCAGCTACTTCCAGTGTAAGAGAGTACGTGGGTTTTAATACATGTTTAGAAGCCGGACACTAAAATTTCACACAGTGTTAAGAGATAGGCATATTAGCTTGGCTGGAGTGCTATACTAGTGCAGCTGTATGGCTTCTTACAAAAAAAATGTGCAGACTCAGACTAGGGGCAGAAAGGTCTGGATTTGTCTAAATCTGACCTGCTAGTAACACATTTGTATATTCTGTCTTACCTTGCAGGATACTTTCTCTGTAGTTTTACAGACTAGATATTTTATTCTTCTTCATAAAATTGTTAGTGAGAAGGTTCATTTCCTTATCGTTGTCTGCGTTAAAGGTTTGTCCAGCTTCAAGGTAAGGGACAATGAAATATAGTCTCATGCATTTCTTTCTTCATGTCTTTCTTGAATGGCCCAACCATTAAGGGAGAAAAGAATTTAGATGTCCTGTTCTTCATGTACAGAATTGTAAACCCACAGAAATGATCTAGCAAGGACAATGTACAGACAAAAAATGTATTTAAATATTATAAGTGGAATTTTGGGAAGCTGTGCTTCCATCCAAACACAAATCCTTGCCTCCCCAGCTGGCACCAGGATGCCCTTCATATCCATTGGTACTGTAGGAAACTGAACTTTCTTCATCAAACTTGCATAGGCACCTTAAGCTCCTGTTTTGAATTTGCCCAGAAATGCTTCAGTCCTGCCTTGGGCTTTTCAGCTTGGCATGTAGTTAATGACCAGGCCTGATCAGATTCCAAAAATTCCCCGATGGGGCTTGAGTAAGGGAAAACCGTGCAAGGCTGCTCAATCCACTAGCCATGGCCATTCCGTGTGATCTGAGTGCATAAGCTGTACGAATCCGTGTAATGAGTGTAACAGTCTCCCTTGCCTACCGAGCACACCTCTGCCTGTTCTGATGTGCCTTATTGGACAGAACTCCAAGAAGAACTGAATTACGAAATTCAGCAGTGTTGCCCTGGGCTTCCTTTAAAAAAAATAGACGGAGGTAAACGTTCCCTTGCCTCCTATTTCCTCCCTACTCAAAGGAATATTTTTTCATTTATTTACAAGAAAAGACTCATCTGAAATTTTTGCCGCCATAAGTAAAGGGCTTTAATTCTGGAGAGCATGGGTTTAAAGTGTGTCTTGAACTCAGCAGTTTTAGGGTTTGAGCCCTGCTCATCATCATGGTTGTTTGTTTGTTTGTGTTATTTTTTGTTTTTGTCTGTGGTTATTTCTCCTTGAACATTGTATAAGCTTATTACATGAGGCCTGAGGGGGACTCAGAATGGACTGATTCAAAACTGACCTCATATGCTTTTGGAAAATTTAGCTTTCAAAAAACTCTTAGACAATTATAGATGCTAAAAATATTTAAAGCACTTAAGCAGTAAAAGGTGCGAAATGAAGATAAAAATATTTTCTCCTCAGGGGATATCATGAAGGTGTATGCTTTAATGATCCAGAGGTGGGTAGCTAATGCTGTAATGAGCTCATAAAACATTTCAGAAAACCCCGTAGTCTAATATAAGAAAGTTCTGAATTCAATAATGTGATGCAAATATGAGTGTGTCTATGCCTATACTTGTTTTAAGTCCCTGAGGACATTAAGTACATATTCAAGGTTTCTAGGATAATGTGAAAGAAAATAAGATGAAGCAGAGTGCTTAGACAGTTCATGAAAGTGCTGACCCTTCTCTCTTGACTCCTGAGTGCTCACTAAGTGCTATGACAGAAGATATGCCTTCTTCCCTCGCTACATGCCTTTTAGATTTTAATCATGTATTATATTTTAGGTTGTTCATAACGAAAATCACATAAGCAGTTTTTTGCTGTTAAGAATCTTCTGTCCATCCACTGGAGTCTAGCTACTGCAGATATCTATATTTATACAGGAAAGTAAATGTTAAATTTAACAGCTTGAATAGGACACTCTCAGTAAAAAAAATGGTTCGTTCTTTTCACTTTTATAGCTCCTCCCCTACTGTTAGCAGAGGTCTCTGAAATAATACTGCTAAAGAATAATAGAAACTGCTGTAAGAAAAGCATAAGGCTATTAAAAAATGATCCTAAAATAAAGACATTCCTGAGTGCACAAAAGCAGCTGCTGTATTGATGCTTGCAATCAATTACTATAGTATAAGAAATTCACTGCTCTAGAAGAACCTATTATTTTGAAACATAATGCAAAGTCACAGCGGGTGTCATAGTACTGGGCCATGCATACTGTATCTCAGCCAGATACAGAGAGTATTAAACAAGCTAGACTCTGTGTGTATTCTATGAAAAAATCAACAATCCCTGTATCATTGCTTTAAATCGTTTTACCACATTCATTTTCAGGATCATGACATTCATTACTGAGACTAAACCCTTCATTAAGCAGTTTGTCAAAGTGTTTAAAGTAATACAGTAGCCTAAACAGAAGAAGTGGAATTGGCTTTTAATGGCTAGCTTCTCAATTTAAAGGAATTAATATATACACATGCCTACATACAATTACTACATAGGAAAATCTCACTAATCAGAATTTTACAAGACTGTACTATTTTTAATTCACCAGAAGCAGTCCTCTCCCATTTCTCAGAGATACTAGTAGATGTTAATAAAGGATTTCACTTTACTTATATTTTAACTGTAAAAATAACTTATTAAATAATTTGATCATATATTTGCTGTTTTGTTGTGAAGTAATAGCCTTAATGTCTAAAATTACACTAATCTGGTAAAATATAGTGTAAATAAATTATGAAACATTTTAATATCATTATATGCATATTTATAGTCTCACTAAATAGGATTTTGTGAGAAATTTAATATTTGCATAAGTTTCAAGATTTGAAATTTTAATCATTCATGTTGTCATTCATATAGGGTCTCATACTTCCAATGAAGTATTTGTACATGTGTGTATGTATTAATACATAGATGTATATATATAAAAAATATATATGTCTCAATATCACACAAATAGGATGATGTGTTTATTACAGTGTATCACACTCATTATGATCACATACAGTACTGCTTAGCACTGTAGAATAGATATGAAAATAAGGCCATATAATGACAGATATTTTTGAAGTAGTGAACTTTTATACCTATGGTCACCTAATTGCACATGTATTATGTACTCCTAATGACTGATACAATAAAAATTTTGGAAAGATGTCACTCCCATCCTACACCTATTTTGAGTGAGGATTTGAGACAGGACAAGCAATGACCCCTCTTCAGAATTAATGTATATGCAAGAAATAAGCTTTCCAACTTTTTTCCTGTGGTATGAAGTATAGATGCTGAAAGCTTTGAAGGCTCCCAAAATGTTAGTCCTAAATCTGTAACAATATTAGGAGCAGAAATGTTACTATAGGCGATTGTAAAGATTCTAAAGGTAATGGTTATGATTTTCATTTTCAACTGATTCTTGTAGGGCAGGACAGTGATAGTCATGTGCTAGAGAAATATAAAATTGTTAAAACTCTTTAAATCTTGTTTGACAAGGTTGGTTTTTGGTGTTTTGTTGTTTTGTTTTGTTTTGTTTTGTTTTGTTTTTTGTTATATATGGGTTATCTGAAGTACTTGGTAATATATGATGGATTTATTGATCTGCATTCTGGATGATCTTCAACATTACCTTTTAGTTACTTTTAAATATTATGGTTTTTCCTAAAAACTGAAAAAAAGGGTTTTGAGTGCACTACTACTCTACTACAGCTTCCTTAGCAATCTTGATTCTGGGCTGCCTGTGAGCCATTCCACATGTAGAAGGCCTTACACCAGAAATGCATGATGGAGGCAGGATTACATTTGCCTAATATGGCAAATATGCTGAACATGATGTCAGAAACACATATCCCTTTGCTTACCGGCAATAATGGCCACTCACTTCAGTCTTCCATCTTGTCATTACTACTATATCTAGGTAAATCTGAGGAGTATAATAAATGGTAAAATTTACTTTGCTGGCTCTACAGGACAGCTGGCTACTAAAGCATATCCAGTTAGGAATATTTCTGTGTTGTGGAGAAACTGCTGAGCAGAAAGGGCAAGGTCAGACCCAGAACTGGTTTGGCCACATCAACTTTCCTCTGCGCCATTTCTGTCAGACTGACTTGACTAATCGTTTCCAATTCTGCATTAGATGTCTCTGCACCATGAATAGACTTCATCTACCCTTGTAACAGAGAAATGACTCCTCAGTAAAATTCTTAGATAAACCGCCATTAAAATTGGACATAAATACAATGCCATTTCTGATTCCTGGCCGTTTATGGAAGGATTTATATCATGCAATAGCCTGAAAAGACTGAATTTGATGGCAAAGAGGTTCTCACAGACCTATAGACCTGTTAGCTGATTAATTGTGCATGATGTTCGTGCTCTATCTCAGAAAGTCTTTGCTTTTCTGGTTTTGCTAAAAATAGTGAATACTTCAAGCAGTGATGGAGAGTTAACTGAGAAAATGTGATCATTTTGCAAAGCTGCTTGGTCACTGTGTATCAACAGCAGTTTTCTTAAAATTTACTAGATTCATAAGTACTTTCAATGCAGGCAGACATTGCTCAAATATAAGAGCTCCTGGTTTTGTAAAACTGAACAATTTAATTAAATAATAGATATAATCTATGCCATTTCCACTGCCATTTCTAAAATTTCAAAACTGAGTACAGGGATTTTGTCCAAAGATGTATGAAAGCATTTGGAGAGCAACAGAGGGATTTTGACTTGTCTATGATCTCTGAAGGGAAAAATAAAACTCCAACACAGAACAGAAGAGAACAATTAAATGAGAATGGGGAACCTACAAGATACAGTTTCAAATAACAGACCTCTTTTGAAACTGTGGTCTGTCAATTGGAGGCTACTTACTATAGATGGTGTATAAAATAAGTAATTTGCTTGTTTTAAATATTAAGTTGAAATAAACTTTTAGTTTATACGAATGCAGTAGATAAAGTATAAAGCTCTTTCAGATTGATGTCTGAAAACAGAACATTCTTCTTAAAAATGTGAACCGTGGTGTGTTTGTACAGCCATTTATTGGCAGGTTCTTGCTTAGTTTCTAATAGTACCTATCCATTTGGCATGCCTGCAAAAATCCCTTTCTCCCTTGTGCCCATCCATGTCATGCATACTTAAACAAATTAACTCTAAGCATAAAAGGAGATCATTTTACTGCAGGTTAAAGAAAAATGTTAAGGTATAAATTTAATCTGTCTTCCTAGATCAGTAATGTCTATCCAGAGACACATGCTTGCAGATTACTGTGGTTTTTCATTGTACTGTAAGCCATTCAAATTCCTCCAAACTCATTTTCAGAGTCTAAGTAGGTCAACCCTATCCAAGACAGACAGAAGATGATCACCTAACTTCTTAGGAAATTAAATTGGACAACCTTGTATACCTTAACAAAAAGTCATTCTAGGAAAGTGGAGCGTGTTTCCTTGTAAGATTTTTTTTTTTTTTCTTTTTGGTGGTGTTTAAGGCAACTGTTTTTAAGATTCTTCAGCCTTTCAGCAGCTCTTTTTCTCCAGAGATGTTCCCAGGTGTTTTAAAAGGTCTTTCATGTGCCCCCTTTTTTCTTACACTTTTAAATTTGGTGAATATATCTAGCTCGAAGTTCATATTTTATGTATCTGTCTTATAGCAGTTATAACACTGGAGAGGTTTTATTTTAAAGACATAAAGGTAATTATATTTAATTTGACACTTTTAAGATGTCAGCATTTTCGTTTCAGTCATAACATGTTCTGGAAAGCCCTATATATTATTTATTTACTGCAGTGATTAACATTTTTTTAAATAAAAAGTTAATGTAGAGAAGAGAATCATTTGGCTTCCAGAGATTTTATAATGGTGACATGCAATTTCCCCTCTTGCCAATTTTGACCAAGATCTCACAGATTAGGGTCATGGCTCTTAGTTATGATAATATAAAAGTTAGTGAGGGCACAGCCCAAAAAAACACTATTTTGTCTCCTCAGGGGATTATCCAGGATAAAGTTCAGCCTCTCCTTACTGCTACTCTCAACTACCTCTCTATAAAGAAGGCAGAAATAAGGATTAAAACGTGAAGATTCTTTTTTTAATGTAATTTACAACTAATCATATTATTGCAGGAATATCAAATCTTTCATTTTCATTTTTTTTCTAATTTTGCAAATGTTACATAAAGAATATTCACATGCTTGTGATATACTTCATGGTGAAACTTTATTTATGCTGGTTGCATGAAATGCAATAAAGATCAATTTCAGTAAAAAAGGAAAAATATTTCATTCAGATTATAAGAGATTACTCTGCAGAAAGGCCCCCCAAAGCTCCCCAACCGTGCCCAGACCCAGGCCCCCATTTCAGCCCAGCCCGCTGCTTCAGGCCCCATCCCAGCTGTGCCGCAGCCTGCGTTGAGCCACAACTCTGGTCCCCACCTCGGAGGGCTCTCTGCTGCAGCCTCGTTTCCCATCCTGCCTCCTGCTGCTCCTCACTGTGGGCTCCAGACCTGCTTCATCACTTTGCCTTGCCTGGGGCTGTCAATGGACTCCATAAAAATCTAGAGAGAAAAGTCACAGTGTGATCTACAATGAAAATAGTGCTAGAGTAAAAGGCTGAAAAGGATCTCAAGGGACTTGCTAATTCAAATTCTGTCACTGAGGCACTGTTGCAATATTTTGGGGTCATATCCTTGAAAACTGCTAATCAGAGATTTGATAACATTGTCTGGAACATTATTAGAAACATTGTTGCAGTATTTCACTATTCTCAGAGCTAAAATTTTTCCTGACATCCCTTCCAAATTTTGCTATAAAATAGAATAGTATCCTGCTTGTAATTTTCTATATTGAAATCAAATAGCTAAAATTTCTACTAAGAATATTGTAATACTGAAAGAAATGGTGCAGAAAATAGACAAAATCCAGGTCTGCAATGCCAAAAACTTCAAATTTAAAAGAAATTATCTTAGTCCATGCTACACACAAAATCAGTACATGAATGTACGTAATGTAGTAGCTAGATTCTTCTTCCTAGCTGGGAGCCATTGCTACCTTCTTGGCTGTCATTAATGCTGTGCAGTAAATTGGAAAACTCTAGTCTGGATTTCTGAAAAAGATAAAAAGCAAAATTTAACTAGGAAAATAAACCCTCCCTCTTCCCAGAGAGTTTGGTAACACCATAAATTTTTAACATTCTCTGTTGTGACATAGCTTTATGAATTATGGAGCTGGTTAATTAAAAAGTCCTCAATAATTTATCTAA
This sequence comes from Dromaius novaehollandiae, assembly GCF_036370855.1. Lineage (NCBI taxonomy): Eukaryota > Metazoa > Chordata > Aves > Casuariiformes > Dromaiidae > Dromaius > Dromaius novaehollandiae. Next base: position 66,506,921 of record NC_088101.1, read on the forward strand.
TAAACTGTTAATAGATTAATTCTTCACCCTGTTGTGTTAAGGGACTCTGTAAATGGATAATGATGCCCTAATTATGAATTAAATAAAAAAGAAAAAAATAATCACTAGCTGTCAGACAGAGAAAAGGGAAAATCAGATTGGGGATCTGAATATTCCTAGTTCAGCGTATAATAGTAGCTAAGTCAAACAGTCACTTTTAGATTTCAGTACTGCTGTACTTTTTCTTTTTTTTTTTTGAGACATTTGAAGCTAGCCTATATAGCCAGATATTTCTTGCCCTTTTGTTTTTCAGAATATATGATTATGATTATGGAAGAATAAGGTGAATGTTTTAATGTGTGCCTACATGAGAAAGACATGGCTTGATTCGATTAATAATTAATGTTCAGCATTGATAAAAATTATTAAAATCCTTCTTTTTTCTAACATAGAGTACACATATGCAAATATTTCTATTTGTAAGATATTCAAGACAAATTACAACACTATGCAAGGAAGATACCAGACTCAAGTAGCTAAGAGAACTTTCTCATTTCCAACGGATCTTAAGCATAAGGGGGAAATACCAATGCTTTGCAAATCCTGTATTGTATTAATCAGTTGATTTGATTCAGCAAGACAAACATCTCTAAAATGAGTATTGTTGTCTTTTGTCTGATTGCAATGAGGATGTGATTTCATGTATGTGTGTTTCAGTTTTGAGAGATCACTTTTATTTCCTCTTCATTTAAAAAAAAAATCTATTTACCGTGGGGACCTGGGAAATTGACATATTTCTTCTAACAAGCTCATCCTTAGAAAAGGGGAGTGAAGCAGTCGATAGAATCACAGCCTGAACTGTGTTTATGAACTGTTTATGTATGTTTGGGCATATACAAGTATGTACCAAATTTATTTAATATCAAACTGGTGTTGCAAGTTGAGTACTCATCACTGAGGTATGAAAATAACATTACATGGTTGTAATTGTCTTCAAGACAAGTAACTTAATGGTCTGCACTGCAAAACAGACTAGTCTCTGGCTCCTTTGGGAATTTACAATCTGTAAATATCCAAAAAGCATTAGAAACTCAGAAAATGCAGCATTAAAATAGATTTAAGTAATTCCAGTCATGTTAGTGTGAAAGTGTTTATTTACGGTACCTGAAAAATCTCAGCTCTGCCTCTTAGCTAATAAACTTAGTTAATAATGCATAAGTATGTTTGTAGTTTAAAAATACATTATACTGTTTTACAGACATACCACATTTTTTTCATATTCTTTCATTTTTGTTCTCTGATGATATCAATAGAAGCAGTGGCTACATAAAATCAAAGACCAGGGCTTTCACCTCTGATTTCATGGATTAGTAATAGATTATATTTTAGAGGTTTCATGAATTTGTATGCTATTTTCTTTCCCATTTACGCTTATGAATTCTTAAATCAGTGTAATTGTATGGGTCTGTGTCTGACAAGCTGTCTATTTATAGAAATAGCAATAGACAGAGAAAATAAATAGAGAGTTTCTGTCTGGATGAAGAATTCAGTAAGCCATACCTGACCATATCACTCAGAATAAAATGATGCTACATCTAGGGGCTTATATCTTATATTTGTGATTTCCAAACGCTATATATAGGACAGAACAGATAAAACATGAATTTCCAATTACAACTTAATTAGTAAGAAAAATCTGTTATTCCATTATAAATCAGAAAAATAGTTAATATCAGTGATTTTGGTGGTGTTTAGCTTTCAGTCATTATTGCAGAGTGCTGGGTTTTTTTACTTCTTGAGTCAGAATTGAAAGGATTTGGACAGTTAAGTTTTAGTAAAATCTCCTCTGCACATTTGACATTACCTTTTTGATTATGTGAATAAAAAATAAATCAGGATTTATAACATTTGTTCTTTATTTTCCCCAAATCCTTTAGAAAATCAATACATGGTGTCTCCAAGTGCATGGTGAGTTTTTTGTCCTTGATACATTAGCCATTCAGATTAGTAGCAACGTGTTACAGTGTTTCAAGTATGCACATGCTCTGATCACCCCTTCCTGGCAACTTTCTCTTCTTGACAGTAGGCTCCTTCTAGCCTCAGCTGCTTCTTTTAATGCATCTGGAAACATGTAACTCCTATCTCATTGTCCTTATTATAGGCAGAATGTAGATTTCCTCCCTAAATAAGGAAAGATCTTCCATTTCCCAAAAGCTTGAGTATTATGACTTAGGTTCTCTTCTGCAAGCAATTTAAAAAATCAGAATGTGTCTTTTTGGTGTGCTGAATGGTATCTTTTGAACTCTTCCTTTGATCAATTAGAAAATTCCATTCAAAATCAGTAGATAGTTTTGGGTGCATCTCTTAGTGAATGAAGGAACTATAAACACCCGCTCACTCAATACACACGCGTGAGAGGCTGAGTTATCAGTGCAGCTCAGTCTAAGCCAATTCAAAGCCTTCCTGGTACATCATCATGACATCAGGTACCTTACAAATAAAATAACATTTCAATCATCTGCAGTCATTGGCACAATTAAAAAATATCTGAATTTTCTTAACTCGGACCAATATTTTCTCAGTTATATTAAATAAATCCTCCAGATTATGGAAATTTGTCTCCCTTCTCCCTCCTCCCCCATGGAAGTTTTTATTCCCTTTAATAACTGCTATCTAAGCAGCAAACATGCAGCACATCATTTACGGCAAAATAATTTATGCTGAACTGAGATCACTGGGAAATAAAATTGCAACCATTAAAAGCAACTGATGTGCTTAATCACAGATGTGATGATAAAAAAAATCAATCTATGTAAACCCTCATGAAACAAAGTCCTGAAATGTCTTCTTTTATTGCAAAAATAAAATGACTCATCACTTATTTCAAATCCCAGTCATATTTTGGGGTTTATTTTAAGATGTTAGGAAGGATTTCCCAGATTTTCATCTTCACCTCATTTCCTGTAGGCTTTTCTCCTGTTGATATCTAAGGATTTCACCTGCTTTTTTTTTTAATTCTTTTTCCTGAATCTATTGAGACAGAACAAACAAAAATGTCCAAGTACCAGCACAGCTTTCTGCTCTAACTTGGTACTTTATTAACCATATAAAGTATGGCTCGAAAGTATATATTAGTGGTTCAGAAAACCTCTCAGAATGATAATTTTATCAATTCTAGAACACCAAAGTAGAACATACCTATATCATCAAAAGGACAGAAGCCGGCCAAAATTAAACTGATAGAAAATTCTAAATAAAATTTTTGAAATTATTTTCATTTGATCAAAATTATTTTTCCATTTCCAATAATGGAAATCAATTATATGCCTTATAGTTTAGATGCTACAGTTCTTCAAAGATGAGTGAGAGCTACTTAGAGCTTCCAAACTACATGCATGTACATACACATACACACACACATATACATATAAATGTATTATCCAACTTAATATACTCAGATTTTGCTTTACCATGATAAAAGGCTGATTTTCACGGAAGAAGTCTTATTGGTATCAGTATTGCCTTCCCCTTTAAATCCTGAAAGGTTATTATATGATATAGCTAATACACACAGAATATTAGCTATTTCACATTCTTTAGAAGGCAGCTTCCCAAACACTTGTCTTGCTGTAGTGTCATCATTCATTCATCCATTAATCTATTTAAAACATCATGTTACGATTGTGATTAGAACTGCCTTAAACATGGTCTTACCCTCCTTGGAAAAACAAATAGGTTCAGAAGAAAAAGAAAATAAAAAGATGAACCTTGAGTAAGCCAAAACCAAACAAAAAATTAGGTCTGATCTGGATGGTTTTGATTATTTGATTTCAAAGTAAGCATTTTTCACTATAAAGCATAAAGGTTGTGAAAAATTTCAACCTGCCAAATGCATTTATTAAAATACATAACTTCAAAATGAACTCTTTTGAAAACTTTAGAACTTCTGTCCATTAATTTTTGAAACAGGAAATAGAAAAAAACTTCCTGCAAATTATTTTGCCATCACTGAACTGACATTTTCTTATGAAAAAAGTTACATCAAAACTGAACAGTCTTTAACTTCGAACTCCCTTAAATTCTATTTTAATCACTGTAATAATTTTGCTGAAAGTTACTTACTCACTCTGTTATGAATGAAGAATCAGACCAGTAGTGTGGGATTCTAACATGTAGATATTTGTCCAAGAAGAAAATATGCTACCAAACAAGGGTTCCTGACGTGCTTCTGCTGTGTGAAGTTCCATCTCACAGCTCTTGTGAACTCATGAGAGAGTTCACTTGTTGCTGTCCATTTGCTAATTCAGCCTAAGATGCAATAGACAGTACATTTCTGGATGATTATATAATGCCTCAGGTAAAGTTATAAGGCAGAAGACTGAAGAAAAAGTGACTATAACTAATCAAAAAACTTGATTAATGACTTTAAAAAGTAATGCCTGGAAAATCTTATTAAAATCATTATAAAAATAACAAAAAGAGCCTTGTACATTTACTTAGGATTATTGGTTTTGTTGTGACATGCCTGACAGTAAATTATAAAGTTTCTGTTGTGTCCCCTCTAGAGGTTTAGAACAATTTCATATTTAGCAATGTTTTTTCTTGTTTATGCTTTAGCGCAGGTGTGACAAGCTGCTTGCCTGAAGCAGTTGCTGTATTATGAGGGACATTTCTCCAGTTCTTCCTAATAAATTCACATGTGGTTAACAATTCATGCTCTCCCTTGTGTTATATTAACCACATGAAAAAAACTACTCTGGAAGGCTCAATAGCTTGTACCTAATAGTGCTTGATGCTACTGGATTTCCAGTCAATTTGTAAGCTCTATCTTTTGGAGCTCCTTGCTCTGCAGCTTTAGGGTACAATGTCACGAAGGAGATGTCTTTAGGCCTATATCCCGAAGGAGGTAAATTAATCTTTATGAAAAAAAAAAAAAAACTCCTTTGACAGGGATCTACTTACCTCTTCATTATTTGTTATTAAAAAAGTATCCCTTTCAAAAATGAATCTTTCTCTTCTTTTCTTCCATTTAGCAAAGATGAAAAAAGTCACCATCAAAATGAATGTTCACAAATACTGATAGTCACCTGTGAAAAGGTGCCTTTGAGCTAAGTTGCTAAGCTTTTGAAAGTCAGCCATGAAACACTGGTAAACACTTGTCCTTTTCCTCCTTAGACTAGGTGATACTTTCATGAAACTGTTTTACTAAACTATTCTTTATACCTTTGGGAAGTAGAATGCCTACAGAAAAATCAAAAAGAGTTTGTATGCCATTTGGTATTGACAGCATGACAACGAAGTATTATTTTTAATGAGTAATTTGTTCTATTTATCTTTAACTAAAATGGAAATAATTGCAATATGAATAAATAACAAGACATCTCTTCACTTAACCATTCTTAAATAAGATTCTGGTGTAGCAGATGCTCTTCTTTCCCGATCAGAGATAAATTGCAGTTTGCTGGGAATCACACATGAAATACTAGGTGTCTCAAACCTTTCTTGATTTTCAGGCAGTGGAAGTATCAACCTGTACTGTCAGTTTATATCCATAGAAACAGAAAGAATATCCGGTTTCTTGTATTACCTTGATTTTGTGATTTGAACACTAGAGAAGCTTATAATGAAAATGGCTTTCTAATCTGTTGAAACAAGCTTAGATTATTGATTACAAATTTGGAAAAACAGTTGCAAAATAAAATTTTAAGAAATCATGAACTTCCAATATGCTTAAAGCTAATAATTTCCAATAGTCTTTAAAATTTTCTCTGACACATCACTTTTGCCTCCAAGTAGTATCCAATCTCCAGGTTACTGTATTTCAGCTATGGTCTAGTACTCATGCAAACAGAGATGTATCAGAATGTCATTATGTGCAAATCTGACATGACAGATGGTTTTTTCACCCTGACTTTCTGTCTTCTAGTAAATTTTGGGAGACTTATTTGTTTTCAACTATGGTTTGTGAGAATGCAAGTGGAAATTGTAAAGGCTGGTCTGGAACTGAAATATACAAAACTTTTTTGATATATTGATTTGTCACTACTTGGAGAGGTGGAGGAAACAAATGGAGTTGCTCTTCTTCTGACACCTTTCTTTCTGACAATAACAATTTACACTGTGACTCTTTTCATGTCTTCATAATAATTTAAATTTATACAGTAAACATATTAGTATCTACAGAGCGATGTAGTAAATCTATCTGTAGAGTTACGTCATCTTTAGAATTATGTTATAAAGGGCTCACTTTCTGCACCTTTCATCAGTTTTTAGGAACTCACTCTTTCTATTTCTTTCTTACCAACTTTAAAAGCTTCCTCAAAAAAAGAGAAAATCCTCATAAAAGTTTTCACAAATATACTTAATTTAGATTGTGCTGTAGGAAAACTGGTACAATAAAATTTAATGTAAGATCTTATGGAAGGGGAAGGTGACATTTATTTATAAGGTCTATAAGCAAGTTTATTTTATGCACTTACTGTCAGACTCATTGACGTCAGTCATTAACACACTCGCATCCACAGACTCACAAGTTCCAAGATAGGTGTGCCCGGGTGGTCTGGACACAGATACTAAAGGACGTGGGCTGTCGAGTCCTCATTGTGTCTCTGGGCTGCTTCTCGACTGGCAATAATGAACTAGTCTTTGAACAGATCTTTTACATCAGCTGTTACAGAGTAATCCTTTGGCTCAAAATCTTGCTTATTTCAGCCTCCGTAAATCTTAGGCCATGTTGCTGCCCTTTGTCTGTTTTTCCTCATTTGGAATATTTGTTTGAGATATATGTCTGTAGCTTGTTTTCCTGTTGGGCTCACAGGAAAATGAATGGTGATATGCTGCAACCTTCTTGCCGTCCTCCCAGTGTGAGGATGCAAGGTCTTCTGCTGACAAGTCCTCTCTGCTGCAGTCTTGTTAGAGTGCACGCCTTTTCGGCTTGCCATGAACAACACATTCCTCAATTTTACTGCTAGGAACAGTGTCCTGAGAACAGTGTCCGTTATTATCAAGGCAGGCCATTCCTGCTTCATTCGTATCAATCTTAACATTTCTGTTACAAATCTCCACACTGCGACTTGTCAAATCATAAATGTTAAGCTAACTATTTACTTTTTTTCATTTCCTTATGTTGTTTTAATAAATCTCATTCTTGCTGCCATTATTAGCAATTTACATAGTACTTATATGATAATTTTGTGAAGATGATTCCTAAGAAGCAACACCTGGTAATCTCTAATAAAGACATGAAGAGTTTATAGAACATAAATCTACTTCCCAATCCAGTGGTGTGGTCATACAATACACTCCTAGGAAACCATGAGAACTTTATGTAAATAAATGAACAGAATATGAAAAATCAGAGAAAAGAAAAGAAGTCTTTTTTTTTTTTTTTTTTTTTTTAATCAGTGGTCCAGACTGTGATGGATTTGTAGGTGCAAAGGAAAGATAAGAATAGAGGAAGACTTCTCACTTTATAATTTCCAAATGATAAAGTGTAAATGTAGTTCGTACAATATGAAATACAGAAGAGTTGGACCTGCCGGTGGACTGAATTAAAATGAGTCTTTACCAAAGTCAGTGTCAGGTATTCACAGAGAAAGACAGAAGATCACATATGGCTGCTGATTTATGGGCAAAAGAAAGCTTATTAATCAAATTTAAAGCTGACAGACATCAGAGGTTTTTAATTTTGTTTCCTAAGGAAACAAAGATTAGTTGATTAGGCTATTTGATTTCTTCCTTACCTCTGGTAATTGCCTTACCTCTGGGGTCTTCTGACCAACTTCAACAAAGAGTAATGATGAGGATGATATCACTAACATGTGCAATTCCAACACTTCTGTGAAAATGTAGCTGCATAGAGAAAAACACTTTTAATACTTTTCATAAGAGAAAGAATATTTCACAAAATTCAAATCCAAAAAAGCCCCCAAGCATTCAAAGTTCTTTACTCAAAGAGCAAGGAAGAGTTTTCATATTTCTGGTAATATCAGCCAGGTGCTGTGACCTCTTAAACTTTAGCTAAATCAGTCAGACACACAGGTAAAATATTGCATATGCAAGAAAAATCATGTAGGATTATTCTTTTTATTTGGAGATGTAACATGAATGTGTTTCTCACAATCTCCATTTTCTTCCTGCTTCAAGTACAAGATTGCTATAAGTCTTGATGGTACCCTTTATTATAGTTCTGGTGAAAGTTACTGTGTATGTTGCTCAGTTTTACCATGTTTCATATATCTCAGAATACATTTTATTTTGTAATTTACCTAACTGTAACCTATCCTTATTTGTGAGACGATTTAAAAAAATATTAAATGAATCTATATATTTATTAGCCCAGATGAAAAACTAGTGGGGGGGGGGAGTAGAAGGGAGAGAAAAATCTTCCATATTTGTGGGGAAAAAAATCAATTTGAGAGTCAGTCAGATAAAGCTCAATGCTTTCCAGGGGAGGAATATACAGTTTAGGGGATATAAAAGATACTAGCACTTATGCATGCAAAAGATCTAGAAGGCAAATTCAGACTTTTGAAAACAGAATTTTAACTTTGTGAAAAATGATCTGCAAGAGAAGACTAATATGCATTCTACTGTCACTATAGTGAGCCTTTTAGAAAAGATGGCAAAAAATACTTTTATGACTTTCAAAAATCTTAACTTAGCACATAACATAGACTCTTAAGATAACATCCTTCTATTGCAACAAAAAGGACCTATTTTTCATTACTTATACTGTAAGCAACATTTGTTCATGGTCTGTATCTTGAGGTTAGTTATAAAATTTTTGGCCCAAGATGTTTCATTTGAAAACATATTTTTTTTTAACTTTTCTTATCTGTAAATTTCCACAGAATTTCATTATTAAATGGCTCTACTGTATTATTCATTTTAATCTGGTTGTTGAAGATGGAGCCTGCACAAGACTACAATAAATGTTCCTTTTATAAAGTAAAAGAAAATGAATATAACTATTTGCCACAGTACAGGTAAAATATATGTAAAATAGATCTTTTGAAGGGAATAAAACACCAAATGTTTGCTCTTTGAAAGACAGCTTTCAAACTAAACCCCTCTTTTAATAAATTATTTTTAGCTAAAAACACTGGTTTATGTTTGTAATGAAAACTACAGTACTCAGCAACAGACCAGAAATTACCTTCCCACTGCTATAGTGTCCTTCTCCCTGCCTTCTGAGTTGGGGAAAAGAGAAAGGCAAGATATACAGTTGTAAAGAAATGCTAGAAAGACAGCACAGCTGTTCAGAGAACAGCACATCAGTACATGCACACACTTGCACTTGCATACATGTACACGGCTGCCCAATAGTCACAAATAGGGATAAATATAATGACTGTTTTAAGGGAATAAGAATGAGGCCTTTAAATTTCAAACTGTATTTTCCTTTCTGCATTGCTTCAGGAACATTTTATTTCTAGAGGAGATGCAGCATCGTTAACATGTAGCTGGCTTTTAAAAGCTCAGATGTATATTTTCACGGCTTTATCCAATGCTGCACTGCTCATAGCAATGAAAAGCTAACTGGTATTATGTTTGGAAATGGATAGAAGTTTGTGAGCAAAAGTAGCCTTCTGTTGATTTGCTATCATTTTAAAAAATAGATGGTGCATTTCTACATTGCCATCTAAAATAAATGCTGGTACTGTGTCAAGATTTGGGCTGCTGCATATCAGTACTGCAGACTTTCTTAGCATCAGAAGAAAGCAAGAGGCTAAGTAGACAAAGTCAATGGGAGCATGAAGTTACTACTTCCCATCACAAATTCTCTGTTCACATCCTTCTCACATCCTTGAAACTTCTGGGAATGCAAGGAATGATCAAAGGCTTTCTTTCAGGTACTGACATCTTACTTCCTCCCTATGAACACTTTCCCTTTTTTGAAGTTGTTCAGGAAATACATGTGTTCTCCTCAACTTTTATGAACACTTACAGGACTTCATTAAGACAGTGCTCCTGATGAAGTCTCAGGTCTCAGCCATTCATTGTCTTACAGGCTCAGGAAAGATTTCAAAGATTTCTTTCTTCTTTCCTTCCCCTTTGCAATTGCTTAGTAGTGGCTTTAGCAATGCCACACAGAGGAGATGGATCACTTTCTCTACTTACACCTGATCCGCCATTTTTTTTAGGTATCTAATATAATCAATATAATAATTTCTTCTATCTTACAGAAGGTACAAGGGGTTTCCTAGATAATCCCCTTGCGTAGTTTCATCCAAATTATTATTATCTAAAATCTCACACTTTACAGATATAGCCTGCCTTCTCACTTCTCATATGCATTTGTACTGAAATTCATTTTATTGAATTCAATCCATCTAGCCAAGATATTCAGACCACTGTAGAGGCATCCTGCCCTCTTAATTATTTACTATCCTATCAGTATCTGTCAACAGCAAAGTTTACTATCAGATATATTTAGATCATTAATCTAGATCATTGATAAGAGAACATTAGTGTCATACCTTATATCAATTCTCAAACTACCCCACTAGATTGCACCATGCACATTGACAGCTCATCAGTAGCAATAACAATTTAAGATGTCATATACATTGTACTGGATATCAAATCTGCATTCTATCTGGTGAGAGATAAAACTGCTGTAAAATTTACCTTTTTTAAAGAAAGGAGAGGCTTCTGATTTTGTTAGAAGAATGAAAGATTGAACTACAGTAGGTCACTCTCTAGATAACCTTCAACTTTAAAATTCATTTGAGGGAGAAGGGATATTAATGAGCCTTACATGGATGTAAATAAAAAGTAAGTTCCTTCACACTCATCTACACTGATAAGATTCTATTTTCCCCTTTCTGTGTCTGAAGTCAAAATAGCCTACCTCTTTTTCCAAATTAGAAAACACGATGTACTCTGACCTACACACAGGTAGTTGTAGGGTCTGAATCATCAAACAAAAGAGAGCTTTGTAACATTAAAACACACAGAAGCAAAACCTTTATAAATCAGTAAAACCCCACCCTTGATAACAAGAACTTGAGTGGGAAAATCAAGGTAAATACATGTCAGTCTCACAAAAACTTGGAGGGGAAGAAATAGAAAATCAGTTGCAGCTAATGTACCTGGCATTTCCTCTCCAGTACTCTTATTACCTTAATTTAAAATGAGCTTAGTGCTAATAAAGTTTCTAAGCAAAACAAAGTTTCAGATTACAGATGAGAGCTTGATTCTCTGGGGACAGAGGCTGATGACTACAGAGGATCCAGCCCTTTGTTCAGGCAAAGAATTAGATTAGTTACAGAACATTAGTTTTTTCTGCTGCAGAGAGTAGTAAACAAACATCCTTCTTGGCTTCACCTGCTCACCTTTGTTATATGCATAGGGAGCTTAGTAGTTATATCTGCTGTGGAAGAGAAATAATGACATCCTCCACTGTGTGGCTTTATTTTTTCAATATGTGGCTGGCTAGGAAATGAAAAATATGCTGAATGGAATTCAGAGAAAAGCCTCATGTTGACATTAGTGTGCTGAAGAGAATGCAGTTTTGACCAAATTTAACAGAAAAAATTGTCTTAACTTGTGAAGAGACAAGAAGATTCAACCTTGTGTATCCCAAATCTGATCTTTTACAAATCAAATTATTATTGTTAATAATTGTAATAATTTTGTCTTGGTGCTAATATATTTTTGCATGAGGGCATTATATTTGACCTTTCCCAAATGTCAGCAATAATATTTAATATGAATATGCTTCACAGACACTTTAAACACTCATATAATGTTCAATATTAAAAGATAATAATCTTGGTATTTGTACTCAAAATGTCACTGAATACTGCATGAACAGTGATCATGCTGGCTTGATCAGAAGGTGTGTATGGAAATCCTGATATCAGATAGCTTGAGAAATTGATATGGAAGAAGAATGTTTGCTTGTTGTTGTTTTCATGTTTTATTATTATTATTTGTTATTATTACTGGGTGTTTATAGAATATTTTCTTCCCTTGCAAGCAATTTGGTCAAAGGGATATGACATGAATGGTTTCCTGGAAATACATAAAAGGAAAAAGAAAATATTAGTTTCTTCTATTAGTGAATAAGTATCTTAATACTCTTAGATTCTGAAAATTTCTAGGAATGAGTGAATTGAAGACTATATGATAAACCAATAGGAATTATCACTAGCATGCTGTGTGTTTAAAAGAGAAAAAGAGTTGTGAAGTCAGATCATCTAGAAAGCTTCTCCATCTACATGGACCTAAATCCTAGAATCTTCTTCCAATGTAAGGCTCCTGTAACTGCTACTTGTTGGAATTAAGCAGGACCTGTTGGGTCTTTCTAAAACCTGGATTTTGAAGGAAGACCTTATTTTCAGAGCTGTCACCAGGAACTGGGAAATCTATCCTCAATGCCCTCCTCAGACTTAGGGCCTTTAAATCCACAAATCCATGGGAATGCTGTTTAAGGGGAATAAGAAAAATGCAAAACTTGTGTGATCAGAAGGAGAATGCATAGGAAGGAGGATGAGTCTCAAGCCTAATAGTAGGTCACTTTCTAAGGAGGACACACATAAAATCTGAATTTCCAAGGCTTTGCACTTTAATATTCAGATTAGAGGAGAGAAAATAATATTTGGATTAAACAAAATAACCAAGAACAAAATCAAAAATACTGCCTAGAGCAAGAATGAGGATCACATCTCTTCTTTTTGATAAGTGCTCTTATCACTACACAATAGAATTATACACTTGTCTGCATTGAATTCCATTATCCTGCAAATAATTCCCATTGAACAGAGCAACCGTTGGGCACATCCTGGAAATGTCAGACTTACTGTGCATGTGTTATAACATGAGTTGGGGAGGTACAAAAAGTTTAAAGCAATGATGACATCTCAGATGTTGTGCATGATAGATCTTCTGGCAATATATATGCAGAAAACTTTAATTGTGCATATGCAAGCACAGTATTTGGGGTTCATGAATGTTCAGATAAAAACTTGGGTAGAAAAAGGGCTTTGCATAGGACTCCTTTGGGAAAAAAGATTTAGAGAAAGTAGGATATTCAGATCACATCGATATCCATCACATGGCCCACAGAATATTCATATCATCTTTCCAACCTAAACGGTGACAAATTGTGTGAAGTTTAAAGCAATGGGTTAAATTAATGGAGGAGATACGGAGATTAAAGAAGATATCAGGCAGTTAGCTCCTCTCTCAATCTGGTTGACCAATGTAAGGAGTACTTCTTATGCTGCCTATTATTTTCCAGTCAAACTATCTACCAAAGAAAATCAGTGGGAGGCATTAGTAGAATCGCAAAATAAACCTAACAGTAGCATTATTATATCAATCCTAATACAAAATTAATTGAAGACAGCAAATGTAAGTGTTCTGTTATGTGTTATTTCTGAAGATATATAGTAACCAGTCTATTCCTGAATTCAACAAGACTGATGTCTAGAGAATGGGATAAATGAGCCTCCTGTCTTCACAGCTAAACCTATTCAGTTATACGTTCATCAGTTTACTAGAAGTGTCTAGAAGTTTTCTGTGACATTCCTCTGCTACAACACACCTCTATGCTACCAATAAAATAATTATTTACCAGAAAGCAAAGCACATATCTCACTAGCATTGAACTGGGACAAGGTATGCAAAAATTCAAACAAAAAATCTCTTGCCCCAGGCCATGCTTACAGTACCTGGAAAGCAGGAATAGGTAACTCTTTGGATTTTGTGGGAAAACTCTTCCAATATCCCATCAAGGGAGGCTTTATTTTTGTGATATACATAAATCTACATACATATATATATATATATATATATGTATATATATATATATCTTCTTCCACAACTTGATCCTTTTCATTGTGATTTATTCTGTTCTAGGTTCACAGGGATTGGATTATGGTATGACTAGATGGATATTTGGCAATACAATAGAAGGGATTTATGACATGCCATGGCCTTTGTATAAAATAAATGGGCTTTTAAATTGATATGTAACTTTGCATATGGTCAAAGGAGATAAAACTGTTGTTTATTAAGTACATTTCATTTGCTATCTAATGTGAACTTTTATTGTAATGACCTCCTTATACACCATTTTTATTAGGAGAAATTTAGCATGGATGCTTTCATATCAATAGACAAAATAGATGTTCTTATGCTAAGATCTCCAGTTAGTTTCTTAAACTTTCTTGAGCTGCTTCCCTTACAACTTCTGTTGTTAAAATAGCTCTTATGCAGGAGGTTTTCCATTTCTCTATTCTTTTTTTCTTTTCTTGATGGGACAAGAACTTTTTCAAGACAACTTCTTGACCAGGAGCTGGAAGATCCATTTTACTTCTCTTTCTGACAGGATATTCACTGTTTAGAAAGGTTAGCAGTTTCAGCATAAACTCTGCTTTACTCTCACAAGTAGCTCTGTGCTACTTGTATTAGTAAGTCAATAATGCCGAGAACCAGCAGCTGAATATGCTTTGTGAGGAGGGGGTTATTTATTTATTTATTCCTAATGAGAGGACAAAGAATCAGGAAAAAAAATAAAATTCTCTAAAAGCAATTTACTTTACTGTATGGCAAAATGTTGGATCATTAGATGTACACAAAATTATCTGGTACAGTCATAGACATAAAGAGTCATGTAAGGGAGGGAAAAGTAAGAAAGAAAGAATGTATGTTTATATGTGAAGACCTTCCTCTTGTTTTGGATTACAAATTCCTCTTTTTGTCTAACCTTTTCAAGATGTGGAAGAAAAGAATACCTGTTAATAGACTTTTTGGACTCATAGGTGTAAAGTATGAAGGCTAAATATATATTTGTGTATATGTATTATATATATAGGTGTATAGGTGAGGTGGGATGGGTGGGATGGTTGTATATATGTATGCCAAATTCAATATTCTTACTTGTCTTACTTGGCTGTCATTGGAGTATCATATACCATAATCACTGCCTTTTTTAGTTTCTTAAAAAATTCAGCAAGTATGAGAAAAGCTTTATGTTATGAATTTAATTTTAAGAACAAGATAGATTGGGTCACAAAGCTGTGGTATCAAATAAAGTCTCAGTTCAGCAAGTACAGGAGAGGTAATTAACAAAGAAGTTGGGAAGACTTTTGATAAATACATACCATTGTAGAAGTCCTTCAATTTAGCAATAGGAAGATTAGGAAAATATGACAAATAATGATAGATTAAGCTAAAAACTGTAACAAGAGAGAAAAAAAAAAACCCACAACAGACTATATTCTGACAAGCACTTTCACTTAAATAGAGTTTTTAAATAAATTTACTTATGTAACAGATCCAAAACAAATAAAGGAGGCTGGTGTATTACATATACAAGAAAAGGGAACACTGGAAAAACAAAAAAAAAAATCTTACAGGTTTCTTCAAAATATCTAGCCTTGAAATTTGCCTATACTAATTGAGAAATCAAATTTTCAGGAGAGAAATTATGATCAATTAAGAAAGGGACAAATAAAACTTTGAAATTATTTAATATGAGAAGCTCTGAGCATTGATCAAGGCCCCAGAAGCAGGCAACTCCCAAGAGTGCTAAAGGAAGTGGGAACAGAAATTACAGAAGCCAACAGAATACCATTATTTAAGAAAAAGCCTAGGGACACCGCAGGAAATTAAAGACCAAATAGTTTAACTTCAATTTGCAGGGAAGTATTAGAAACTATTTTAAACCACCAGGTTAGAAAATGCTTAGAAAAGCACAGCTTGATTAAAGGAAGCTGGAATAGGAAGGTTATGCCTTCCTAATTTGTTAGTTCTCTGAGAATATCATTGCCAAGGTAGACAAAGAAATTGCAGTGTAGACATCGTACTTAAAGGCTGTTCAGGAAGCTTTTTAATATCAGAGGTTGTGTAAGGTGCAGAATCATTGAACAGGAGAGAGTCTGGCATATTAATTAAAAAAAAATGGCTAAAGGACTAAAGGACAGAGAACAAGCCACTATAAACCAGGAGCACTATCACTCGGATAAAGAAAAAAAAAAAAAAAAAAAAAAAAAGAGAGAGAGAGAGAGAGAAAGAAAAAAAAAAGAAAAAAGGAATCTATGTGATCCCATAGAAATAACTTCTGTTCTAGTGCCTGGAAATGTAATATGCTGGGTTCAAGATGAGATAATACAAAGGGCTTACATTGTGTATATCATTCTATAAATAAAGGAAAGGTCAAAATTTAATAAACTATCTCAAAATATTTTATAAAGCTTTTTGTGTTACAGGCTTTTTCCTCCTACTTCTAATGGTAAAGCAAAACTGTGATGGAAGTACAGTCCATCTTTCTCTATGATACTCTTACAGACTTTATCTACAGTAGGATACAGATGCACGAATAGATGTCCTTTAGGTTTTGGTAAGGGTTATAAATGTCAGTGTAGATCAGGAGAAAATAAAATTCACTCTTCAAAAAGCTTGCTGTATTCTTCTGTCTGTTTCTAGCCAGAATGTATTTAAGACTTTGAAGTAGGACAAAAGACCATCTCATCTTAGAAGAAAAGTAAAACCAAAACAAAACAAGAAAAAAAAAAAGCTTTGTGTTAAATGGAAGTGAAAAGATAACTTTCATCTTGCTCTCCATCTGCCTGGAAAACTTATGTGAGTTTTACTTGCCAGAAGTTTCTAGTGAAAATGACAATAATCTCTCGTATATCCTAAAAATTGCCAAGATCCCTTTTCCTAGCTATTTCATTTTATCTTTAGCTTGACTACAGCTACCTACCACTACAAAAGAGAAAGTGAAAGAAAAAGTCCTTCTGGGTATGCAATCACTGGAATGTCTAAAGATTTGGGCTGGATTTTATGGATGGCCTTTTTTTTTCCAAGATCACTACCTTATATCAAAAAATATTTCAAAGGAAAATTCCTGGATTGTTTACTATTTGAAATAAGGGTTTTCAATACATGTGTAATATTTTGGGACAGGGAAAATTAAGATTATTGTATCATAGTGATATATGCATTCTAAAAAATAAAGCAGATTCTTACCTGATTTTAATAAATACTGTATCACATTTTATTTAAAAAGTTACAGAAATCCAGTATGCAATAGCTGTTTTCTGATATATTTTTCTGTTTAGCTTTGGCTGCTGAACAAAGGTTAATATTTTACCAGGTAGTTGACTGCAATGATAGCCAAGTTGGAAATACTCCAAATTTTCTTCAAATTAAATCAAAATTAAATACTTGATTAAGATTGCTGACAAATAGAAATAGACAACTATATTAGTACAGTAACCATTTTGAGCAGTACAAACTGTCAGAAAATAATGCAGCGCAGCTGTCAGCTCTGGACAAATGGGAGGTGTAGGAAATGGCAGCTTTTTCAGCCAATGATCCAGCCTCTCCACCAAGAATTCATTCTTTTTGCATTGCTTCCACTCTCTATGCCCCTGCTGTAAATCATGTCCCTAAAGTCTCTTCCTATATCAAGAATTTCTGATGATCAAGAGTTTATAATGTTGACTTACCCATGGACACCTTCCACTTAATGGAGCTTAGCTAGAATAGTGAGTGTGAAGGTTTCATTGGCTTAAGCTGTGATGCTCAGGAAAAGATGAACAATCCAGATACTCAACTAGGCACATGTGAACTCCAAAATCTGGTGACTGCTATAAATACTTCAGTGTATCTTTATCAAAAGATAGTCACCTTGGTAACTAAAAACCATTGAAGACCACCCTGCTAAGTATATTGCATCAGCACTGTGGTATTGTACGCTCACAACCAAGTTAGAACATGACTGCTAAAGACTAGCTGTTCTGTGTATGCAGTAATGATTAATACTGTGTAAGAACTAACCATTAGCAAGAAGCGTGTGGTAATGAACGAATTCAGTAAAGTTTAATTTTGCAGTTTTAAAAAGGCATGGCCTGATTTGTCAGTCTTCTGAACATTCCCATCATATCAGTATTTAGTTCCTTGATATATAGATATATTCAATTGTAACACATCATGTTTCAAATTGTAATCCTGCTAAGAGTTAACATTTTCCTCATGAGAAATTAATTTTATAAATGACTTCTTGCAGGTTTTTAGCATGACCATAAATTAAATTCTGGGGCAAAAAGTTCTATTATCAGAAAGACCACCTCACACAGAATCCTTGATATGGTTTCCGTTCATAAACTTATTTTTCTTATCTCTGAAGCAATTGATACTAGCCATTGTCAGAAAGAAGATGTTGTTCTAGCATCAATTCTGATTCCACAAGGCAATTTCTATTTTATCTTGACCCCTTCCTAGAAAGGTCCCAGAAAAACAAGAAAATTCAGTAATAGGCAAGGCTGAAGAGGGCCGATTGCAATTTGACTGAAAGTTTATATACAGACAAAGCACATCTAGGACTTCATACATCTCCTTGAAATTCTATGCCGAGGAAATTTTAACCAGGATTTCTCAACATTGCTGAAAATGGTTTGTGGCTTATAAGCCAACTAACTTAAATTATTCAGCTTCACAAAGTGTTGCATTTTAAAAGCATTTCATACAAATATAACTTATGTACTAATGTCAGATAGGTAAATATCATGAAAAGCTTGACCCCATGAGATAAAAGGTAAGTTGCAACATTGTGGTAACTAGATATGAAGTACCTTTTAGAAAATTATTTTACGAGAATGAAACCTGAGGTCTCTATTTTCTGAAAGTTGTTTTTTTCAATGTTTTTGGAGATTATAAAATAAAAATTCATGCACAATGAGATATAAACATTCTAATAACACCAGGAAACTTTGTGTGTGAGTACAAGGCTACTGGAGCAATCTGTACTGGAGCAGAGCTTCCATGTTGCTGAAAAATGTTTTTATCTTCTTCAAGAAAGTAGCACTGAAGGCAGAAAGAGGGCATCTTGAGCATGGCCTTAACATATCTCCTCCTCTTTCATTAAGCTATCAGACTTCATAGAGAAAGCTAAGTTTAGATATGTCCTTCCGTTTTCCTTTCTTCCCCAGGTGGTCTCCTACAACAGAGCTCTTTCTGTTTAGTAATACTTCCATGTTGTGAATTTCTACAGCATAGAATTCATGTGATTTTTTTAAGCCTTTGACCAAAATATTATAAATTAAAAGATATGAATAAATTATACAGTTTAACTTATGTATTCTTGTGCAGCAATCAAACCAACCATTTCATTTACTCTCTTACCTGATCTTATCATTGGATAATAAGAGGACAATTTACTTTCTTAGTCCTGTGGTATCAGAACAGAATTTCAGCTATTCTTATAAGTCTGCTCTCCATACCAGTAGATAATGCTCAATTTTTCAAAGAAGCAGTTTGTTACATTTTAAAATCTACTTTAGGAAAAAAGAAAAAAAAAAGAAAATTTATGGCTACTTCAGCATCAAAGTCCTGTACTGACACCAGAAATCTAAGGCACAACATTCTCTGTGAATGAACTATTATTATTGCAATATAACAAGTATCTACAAGTATTGACATATACCTAAAGAAGTAGATAGATCTCTAGGAACAGTGTCGGCTGAAGACACAGAAAAGTAAGAAGAAACAGACCTTCATCTTCACCTCCACAAGGGTAGGTGTGTTCCAGAATGACTCAGATCTCTTACTCGGACTTCTACTGCATCTGCAAGAAAGTTGAGGATTTTCTTCCTACACAGTAGCATTAACAATCATGACTTTTCCTAGCACCACAAGGAATAAATGGTAGCCTCGGGTCTTTGGCCTCTTTCACTCCCATAGTGGGATGAATTTTAGCCATTTTCCCTCTCCCAGCAGCCAAGAAGGTGCAGGACAGTGAACACAGGATTTTGAAAGGAGGAAGGAGAAAAGAGAGAGGACTTCTTACAAAATGGAGGGAAAAAGCATGCAAGGAGGAAAGAAGGTATTCCCTGGAAGTGTGTGGTGTACACAGAGGAGTGACAAGGAGTGGGGAGTTCCAGTCAAGGAGTTCTAGGGTCCTGGGATGAGCACACACAGAGAGAAATACCTACCTCCATTCATGATACCCTGAAACTTCACAGTCGTTCGTAGCTTGCCTTACTACCTGTGGACAGCCCATCTTCTGGAACAAATAGTGCCATGACTGTAAAAATAAGTGTTTCTTCCATAATGATATTGAATTTCCAGAACATTGAGCCTGATAGTTAACTTATCTTTTTATGGTAATGAGAAAATTGTGTTTTTCCTTAGTTTTGTCAAGCTGAGACTTAGAAAAATGGCCTTTTTAGACAGAAGGCTTTGTATAGATCAGTGGATAGTAATACAGCCTATGCCAGACCTAGTCGAGTAAGCACACCTGGGAATTCCTACTAGATCACTAGATCAAAAGTGCTGAAATGCCCAGTTCAGCTGTCCGCCTATGTCTCAGGCTGAGCCAAGCAGTTCAAAACCTTATTTGTGATCAAAAGCTTAACTGTTAAAGCTCTTTTTTGCCAGTGGGAGTTATATACCTAATGAATCCTACCCTTAGAAAACAAGAACAGCTTCCCTCTAATTTGGCTGATAGCTGATCTTTTTGTTCACCACACTAAAGAGCTGTATTTCTGTATTTTTGTGGACCCAGTCAACTTCTAATATCCCACTAGATCCTAAGTGGCTTGTCCATGGTAACATTTCAAATTTGGCGGGACTATAAATAATATCAGGCTTTCCTAACCTCTTATCTTTCTTTTTGCCACATTCATATTACCTCATTCCTCATTAGTTCCAGCAAACTGCAGTTAAATATATCTCCAATCTCAGACCATAAGCCACATTCATGATTTAAAAACCTAAGAGGATAGCTACAGCTTCTCTGAACACTTCATGAGTTCCCCCATCTATATAATCTACTCTGCCTTCTATAGAAGTATCCATTGTGCTGCATTCTTTGTTAGCTGGACTTAAACTTACTTTCAGATCAGGACAAACCTTGTTCATTGCTTGTTCAGACTTCCATGGATATAAATGTGTGTGTGTGGGGGGAACAAATCTGCTGCTGTTCAATTTTTAAGATGTTATTAAATAAACAGCAAATATTCAGAAGGAGGTTAATCAACATCCCCAAAAATATTCATTTAAAAGCTATTCATCCTGGGGGAGAGGAATGCATATGTTGGCTAAGAAGTGACTGTAGTATGGTAGGACTTTTCCGTTCAGTAAATGCCAGTGAGGTGCAGGAGAAAACAAAATCCTAAGCTGTTCAAAGGCATATAGAATCTGTGGGGTTCTTAGGGATATGTAGTGAGAAATTACCACTTTGCCAGTCTGTTTTGTTTGGCATAGACTTTTTTTTCACCTCTATGAAAGGTGATAAATGTTTTATAAAAGTTAGTGTAATATCCACAACCTGAAAAAGAATATCCTGCTAATGTGATAGTGGACAAAAAAGACATAACTTGGATTAATGAATGCTTCTTATTATTGACACTGACTTTATTTACATTAAACCCCTTACTCTGTAGGAATTTATGAATTGTGTGATTTCCTAAATATCAAAACACTTTGATGTTTTTACTATAAGTACATTTTCAAATATTTTTACTGAAGCAACAAATATAGTAATTCAAATGAGTGAAATTCATACACACTTTGGGTTGAAAGGTCCCTTTCAATACTTGCATGCTGAGTGCTTTCAGGCTCTTGACATTGTCTGACTTGCTAATTGTGTTTTCCATGGCCTGACATTATTGGGAGTGCTTTGCCCAGACTTCACAGTGTCAGACCCTATGTGACTCATACCCTGTTCAGTCCTTTGTAGGGATTTTTTTCTAAGAAGAAAGCTTAAAATGAATGCAAATTATGACCATGTATCATATACTGTCTATGTAACAGCTTATGTTTTTCACTGTCTCCTCAGGGTCCTACTTCATTCTTGTGTTGTGCTTTTCCTGGGACTTGTTTAGTTGCCTCTCCATCACGAGACTAATTAGTGAATGGCAGTTTAAAATGTCTGAACCTGTGGTAAATTCAACAGGAAAACAGCAAGGGAATTACAACAGCTTTTCTTCAGAGTGGAATGATTGTTTGCACTGTTTTGCTGGGTTCATGATGGATGGTTCTGATGAATCTGTTTACCCTAAACATGATGTCTGTCTTCATTCCTGTCTTTGTGGTGTTCTGGCATAGCTCTTCCAAAAAACTCAGTCCAGCTTTATTTATTTCAACTGCTCTTCTTCAAAAGCTAGCAAAGTGAAATGTGATTTGGAACATATACGGAAATAGAATTGAAGAAATAATATGCTGGATATTGCCAGAAAACATGTTCCATTGCTATATGTGGAGACAGCAGAGAGAAAATATGCATGCTTTGGGTGCAAGACAATGATGAGTGAGACCATAACAACAATCTGAACAGCAGTGTTTTGAGTTATTTTGAAGGATTTTTTTTCCATCACCCAGAGATTATAATAAACTGTATATTACTTGGCCATATGTTTATACCTTTTGGGGTAAATCAAATGTAACCATTGAATATTCTGTCACTGGTCAAAATACTGACCAGATGCTGTGTAGATGACAAAAAAGTAGGGAGGTGAAGAAATACTCTGTCCACTCTTCATAAACTGGAATTTTGCTTATAATTTTGATAATAATGATATACTAATCAGTAGATCTCCCTTTTTTTTTTGTGAAATTCATTCATATGGTCCCTTCTTCCCCTTCTCTCACTGAAATTCTGGCATCATGTATGTTTAAAAGATACTGGCTTCTTCCACAAGTCATAAAATGGGAGATTGCTGGACTAGTGACCAGGTATATGGTCCCAGGAGCAGGAAAGATGCTGTGAAGTCCTCCTTCACAAATGAGCACTGGAAGAGGATTCGCCCTGAACTGGTGCACTACAACCTTGTGACTCAAGTCATGTGAGAGACATGCAAAAAGGTTCAAGCCATTACAGGCGGTATCTCATAACCCAGTACATGTATAAACTGACGTAGGATGCCTGTATGATCCTCTCCATAAGACTCTGAGAGAATGATATTAATTGCAGCATGCAGAAAGCATTTCCTAGAAGTATAATGTATGCCTCACTGAAACAGAAAAAAAATCCTTTCAGCAGTTTTAAAATATGTTATTTTTTCTATATATCTTAATTTATGATTTAAACCTATATCTTGGGTTATGCTAGTTTATTTATTCAAATCAGTGATGAGCCATCTTATTTTTCTTTAAGCCTCCAAAAGTATTACAGTTGTTAGAGCAAGGTAAAATCTGTGGCCAGAGATACAGATTACAGATCTGAGTGATCATCAAAAAATAATGGTTTTTTTTCAGTCACAGTTAGAGGAAATTTGTTTCCTACATAAATTAATGAATAAAATGAAAAAAAGTTTTGGGGAAAATGGACGACTGAGTGTCTGGAAGGGCAAAAGAGGCAAATCTAGCAAAATAATAAGCAAGCTAACCAAAGAAAGGATAAAAAATCAAAATAGCAGGAGGTAACCCATGTTGTTAGTCGATCCTCTGTCTCTAGTTTTCATTAAGTATTTTTGCCTAATAGGTAGGCAATTATTCATTTTTAAAATTATTTAAAATTTTGGAAAATTTGAGAAGGAAACAAAAAAGAAAAACATAGATTAGCTCAAAGAAAGAACACAAAATTCTGCATGTCTATAGAGTCTCATTGTTTACTATTCACTGCCACTATAAGGCAGAGAAAAGCCAGGAATGATAAAAGGCTAGTTTACTCTTCATAAAATGTGATATATGGGCGTATTTATCACTAATATTCAGAGAGTGTATGAGATTCTATCTTGCTCAAAGGTTTAGTGACTACAAAAATATCATGATTACAATGTAAAGAGATAGATTTGCTGTTAATCCTGATGTATTATAGCATATGAGTAAACTAAAGAAGTAAGTCAGATTGACTAATTAAAACTTCATTCTGTGTAAAACTTAAAAAAAGAAATTGCTGTTCAGCCTTTCATGTTATTTTCTCACTGTCAGCAGATAACTTCAGAGACTAGCTTGAACTGTCAAAATAATTTATATATATTAAATGTCAATGCAACTCAGGAGGAAGATAAAAATTTGCTTTCAATATGACATTTATATGCCAGTGCTTTATTTAGATATGCAGAGGTAGCAAGACATGTTAGCTAAAACTAGTTATGCAGTGTATTTCTAAACATGATGTCCCATTTATGTTCAAAATGATGTGGACTGAATCAATTAGGAGAAACAAGTGAGTTCCAAGAAGTACTTTAAAAAAAGCTATGGAGTTGCTTAGTAACCTGATGTTATACTTCATTTCCCAACAGAGCTGTAAAGCTGTCAGACCAGTAATAGGGAGCTCCCCGAGATAAATGGAGTCTCATGTGTTTTGGCAAAAACATGACCATATTAAATATGTTATACCTCACTGTTGGGAGTCATGCATATGCATGCAGTAATACAAGCAACAGGATTGTTATCAAAGAATATGGCTTTTAGTTGCACTTTATCATAAAAATCCGATATTTTCCCTCCTTAGGTGCATTATCTTGTCAAGCAGGAGAAGGCATTGTATCCAAAATGCCTGAGGGGAAAATTTTAATCTGGTTCTTTCTTAGTGCTATATTTACTTGACATCAGCTTTGTTCTTCACTGACAGTAATCTAGCATAATCTGCATAGCATGCATGCTTTGCTTGGAAATTTAGCTTTTTCTGTCTAATGCTTCTTTGAGGGCCTGAAACAAGTCATCACGTAGGTACAATCTTTTTTTCCTTTAAGGAGCTTGCTTTCAAAGACTAGCAGAATAGATGGCTCTTAAATTTCAGTGAAACTTCAAACTATATTCAAGTACATCTAGGTGAAAAATGCTGCATACTGAGGGGAAGGATGGGGTCCTGATTCTTAGCCAACTGAGTTTTTGGAAAACTGAGTTTTCCTAAACCTACTTCCTTTTTAGGAATGGAAGTGATTTCTCAAATCAAAAAAAATGAAATCTGGTATTTCCTGAAAAAAATCTATTCTGAAAATCAGCCACAGGAGTTCAAGTTGCAGTCTGAGGTGAATGCCTTTTAGTTATTCCAAAAATACTATATAAAGAGGGAAGAATGTGAAACATTTAGTATATGATCACCTCATCATTAGCAGTGAAGTGGACTGTTGAAGTCAGTTCAGCTATACTGGTTATATATCCCAGATTATAGCCTACCTGATTTTATTTCTTGCCAAAAAGTAATAAAGCTGTATTTGCAAACAAACAGAACTAAAAGGCACAGAAGGTGCTGTCTTGTCCTCTTTCAAAATACTTTCTTGAATTCAAGTACAGTACAAGTAACTTTCAGAATATCTTCTATTCGTAAGCCACTTAAGTACTCCTGAAAGTTTCCTTTAAGACCATGGTTTGTTGTTCATTTCTCTAAATGACAGAACTAGAAGGAGATAGTTCACAGTGCTGAAGGTGAAAGCAGCCCTAAAATATATAGTGAAGAAACAAGAATGGATTTAATGGAAACTTAAAAAAAAGTGTGAATAGGTAGACATGTTGGATAAAATGGCTGCAGTATGGTCAGGTGCCAGGTACTCCTGGATAATTTAAAACATACGTTTTTATTTGAATTATAGTTGAATTAAAGAAAAGTGAGAGGATATTATTTCTCATCATAATATTATGTTAATTCAGAGATGCACCAGAAAATTCTTTTTTTGCCTTGACACATCTCAGTTAACAGCTAGTGCCTCCTGCCTTTTCAGCAAAGGTTCTAGTAGTGGTTAAAGAAGATCGATGAAATTTAAACTTTATGTCTGTCATTCAGACATATTATTGTTTTGTGAACTAATTCCTTAATTTTGAACAAGACCCTTAGCTCCACAGTTGACTCCTTGGATTCATCCCATTTCCGTATTAAAATTTACTAAGACCATGAGTAGATAAGTCACAAAGTTTTCTTGCCAGTTTACTCATAGCTTGATATAAAAACAGTGAATCAGAAATTTCAAAATCTATAATTTTATGTTTTACTAAGTCAAGCAGTTGATGGTTGTCTTAGCGATACAGCTGGTTTTAATTCCTTTGGCAAATTCCTTTGCATAATATAACAGAATTTCCTTTTTTTTTAAATGGTTTGACAAGCCTTTCATTGTCTTACTTGGCTACGCTTTTCAAGCTAAAGTTTTATGCATTATTCATCAGGTTTAGTAGGTTTTCAACAAACCAAATGTAGCATTTCAAAAAGACTTACATAGGTGATTTATTACATGATATATTTTTAATTGGTAATAACTTTATTCTTGAAATAGATGTATTAAGAAAAGCAAAAAGGAGATTTCAGAATCTTTAAAATTAAAATGCCTAGTAATTGTAGAACAGACTTTAGCTTGTTCCATTTTTTATAGGTCCAAAGGAGTCCCACTCATGTCATCAGTAGAACAAACTAAGTTTGTTTTTATAAATAGGTGTATGGATCAGTAAAAAAGCAAAACTTACAGAGTAGAAGAAGAAAAGATTTGTAATGGTTACATTGTGGTCTTTGTTCCATGCACAGAAGACCACTAGTTATTGTAAATATGAAGCCAGTCATTTTTTTCTGTTAAGGAAGCTCAGACATGATACAACATGAATCCTTATCCAATGCATTAATAGACTGATACAACCAGTATGAATGGACTGAAGGTGCACTGATATTTCTGTACATTTTTTCAAGGGGAAAAGAGACAGTTGACACTGTAGATCACTTTTGAAAGGTGTCTCCAAAATGTAATGTACCCCACTGACATTTCATGATGGGGCAAAATCACTTTTATAAAGTGAATCTTAATATGAACAGTGACTGAGTAAAAATGTTATTTCCTTATTGAAAAGATCTGCTGCTTGTATGTGGGTGTTTGGAATAATCTTTTTTGACTTTGAAGGGGAAAACTGCTTTTTCAACTTTTAGCACTGCAAATATTGCAAAGATATTATACAATTGGAAGACAAGCTGGATTCTTTCTGCTTTGTACATTCAGTCTAAAAGGGTAAAACTGTAAGAGATTGTATTTTGTCCCAGTCTATGCAGATGTTTTATGTGTCATCAATACAATGCTTGTGGTGGGAAGCTGAGGATACAGGCTCCTTCTTTTAACTCATCATAGAAACTTTTAATCTATTTAGATTCCTTCACTTCCCCTCTACCCTTTCATTTTTGGAATAAAGGTATCAGAAGGTATATGGAATAAAAGTAATCAGAGATGTTCACAACCAGAAAAATATGTCAAATTGACCCTAGATTTCATATTGTTAGGACATGCAAACCTATTTAAAGGTTGTGAGACAGTAACTAAGGTCCTAACAATAAGAAATGGTATTCTATACTGTTAATTACATTTTTTTCAAAAATACTGAAGGTGGTAATATCCCTTATTATTTGTAGTGACTTAACTATCAAATGTTTTCACAGTCTAAGAAGAAGAAATCTTTACATTTTAGAGCTATGATAAATTCAAATGTCATAAAACATGCTACAGTAAGTGTTTTTTTCACACTTTCTCCTCTCTACCCTGAACAGATTTTGTGTGTAGTTCCAGTGTTGCTAACACACACAAAAATGCATATATACATACATGCATATATGTATACATATAGTGTTAAAATCCGTATCTGGGGAGGAATTTTCAGCTGTGGTCAACATCACTGTGATTCTTTGTTGATTTAACAATGGGCACTTCTAAAAATCCTAAGTTCAAAATCTTAAATATACTTTATTAGTATTTAATATGGAATTAAGTGCACTAATTAAAAGTAAATTAATTAATCTTGAAATGCAATTATGTTCACCAATGAATATTGTCATTTTTAAAATTTAGAATATTGGTATCCTCTGATATAAAAATATGGACAGACCTACAAAGTAGAGAAATGGTTTATGGCAAGAAGTCCTAGTTTTGGAGTTCCCTCCTGAAGAGTTGGTAAGGTTTGTAGGAGTCCTGTTTGGATTCTTTCCCCAGTTCAAGAGATTATGCCAGATTTACTTCAGGATTTATAACTAATATAATAACTCAGTTGAGCTTATAATCAGTCATCTTTGAAAGCTTTGACATTTGTGGCATATCATGGTTCCGTGAATTTGTGAGCTTTCTTTCATAACAACTATTTCTTCAAATATTCAGGCATTTTCATTTTAATATATTTTTAACTTTCAGTCCCTTTGAATGGAAAATATTTATATTCCCTCCTACATTAAGGTAGGCAAAGGCAAAGAGACACATTATTGCTAAAACAATTTTTCTGTCTTGCTTTCCCCAGTCTAACACCTGGTAGGCAGATGGTCTGCAGAAATTGTCCTAGCAAAGTAATGACAACAAATAACAACAGAAAGAAGTAAAATAATGCTAAAACAATTCCTTTCCCCTGAGCAGAAAAGTCTCCAAAAAGAAACCATGTTTGAGCAGTGTCCGTTTGAAAGGTAGATCTCTGTGAGAGAAATAGAATATTCAAATGCTACAGCAGGGAAAGAAAAGAGGAGCATGTAAGTACCACATATAGAGGATAGAAAGAATCAATTATTATAAAAAAATCTTAACTATGGAGCCCCTTTAGTGGCTTTATGTTGAGATTCACAGTTCGTATATGAAAAAGATATGACATAACTTTGTGCTTTGTTCAGCCTTAAGAAGAGAAAACTAAAGTGCGATCTCTTTGCTGTCTACAGCTACCTAATGGGAGGGCACAGAGACCATGGAGTCAGACTCTTCTTGGAGGTGCAAAGTGTTAGGAAGAAGAAGTGCTAAATACATGTTGTAAAACTGGAAATTTGTATTAAGTAAAAGGAAAAATGATTTTACAGTAAGAGTGGTCAAACATTAGAACAGAGGGTCAGAGAGCCTATGGAGTTGCTGTCCCTAGAGATATTCAGACCTTGACTGGACAAGGCCCTGAACAACCTTGTTTAACTGGCCCTGCTGTGAGCAGTGGTTTGGACTAATTGAACTTCAGTGGTTCTTTCCACCCTAAATTGCTCTGTGATTTTATGTCTAAGTATCACTGATGAATTTTTAGCAGAAAACAATTTAGAAGCTTAAGTGAAGGAATTATTTTTAAACAATTTGCTTCATTTTGAGAGACAAGCATATGTTTTTAATTAAATGCCATGTCTAATAAATATGCAAAGGGCTGGGTTATGATAGGACAAAGCACAATGTTCCTGCTTATATTGTGTTCCTGTATATTTTTCAAAAGGAACCAAGCTGAATTATGCACTTCTGCAAATGATTTTCACAGCTAACTCAGTGTAAGAACTCATTTTGCCTACTAGAAGCTGATGGCAGATTTGTACCTGTGAAATATTTGAATTTAGTGAAGGAAATGGTGCTTAAAGTGTGGCAACTGTTTAATCAGTGAGTAATTTACTCTTAATGTGTGAAGTATTTTTTATGAGCTCATTTATGATAATAGACATTCAAGGCTCAATCAATCTAAGCAATAGATTTATGGTATATTTAGTCATAACATAATCCAACTTAAGTGCTCTTATTTATTACCATTCACAGTTTAATTCTCCCTTTTTGTTTTTTCTTCCATACAATTTACAGCATGTAACTAGACTCACATAAAGTACTTTTTCAAATAACGTTTATTGACATCTGTCTAAGCATATTTTTACATTCAGATGTGGGACTTCAGAACACAAGAATATTATCTAATTTGCATAATTATATGAATAAAAGGGTATGCCCTCTTTTTCCCCTTTCAAAGAAACAATTAAAGAAATCATTAACCAGGAAGTTGATCCCAACCTCTGAAACTTTTTCTTTCTTCGTCTCAAAATATTGAAGTCTATTTTTTAATTTACTTATTTCTGTTAATTTCTCGTAAGCTGTTCACTTTCCTTCTGTTTCTTCAAATAGGATGCCAAAGTATTAACACTGGAAATTATGATTAACACTGGAAATTGTGTATACTTTGGATACACCATAAATATTATTCCACTCTTGTGTACTCCAGAAGTCCTCCATAACAAAAATGTGTGGGCCACAGGAGTGTATTTATAGACACAGAAGATAAGCTAGGAGAGGAGCAATTGACACCTAAAGGGATGTACAGCCTGTGGTTAATTATCCTTAATTGTTAACTTGCTGCTTTAAACTGGGATTCTTTCCAGTTAAATAAAAAGTTGAGATGATTTTCATACATCATTTACTTGAATTTTCTGAATTAATTAGGAAAAGATGTTGCTGCAAGATTTAAATATTAGACATTTTGTATGGCTGTTCATGGTATCTGTACCATACTGTGTAAAAGCTAAATCCTCTTGCTTCACCACTAGAGGATGATCAGTTAACCAAAAATTGTATGGCTAGGAAAGTGCTACCTGTGAAGATTCCAGGCTGCCAGTTTAGTCATGAACTTGGATGGGTTTGTAGAAGAACTGGCATCCTGACATCCCACTCAAGCCCCAAGGATTAAGGAAATGTCTGTGGTGGAAGATCAGATGTCATGTGGCTATAGGCAACTGCAAAAAAGGATTGATATTATGCCAAAACTCTGCATTTAGGTATTTAACAAAAGAATAAATATATAGAACATCCTAACAGCTTTCATCTGAACGTTAGACAAAATGTTGCAAACATGATTTGTGAAGTTTTCTGTATGTTTCTTAAATGCCTATTTACTAAGAAACTGCAAGGTATTTTCTGGCTAGGAACAGTTTTCTTTCAGATCTTCATGAATGGCCTAAAAATATCAATGGTGATAGGTCAGAAACAATTTTTCCTTTTCTCCAAAACTGTAAAAAAAGCTTTCAAAATGTTCTCATTCTGAATCAAGATAAAACTGCAAATATAAAAGTTTTGTTGGTTTTTTGTTTTTAAATTGCAGAAACTGAAATATAGCCAATAGCCTATCAGAGACCAAGGCCTAACATTTTGCTTTATTTAAGTTGGATCAGACATATATTTCATAACAAATTACCTAGAATATACTCACAATCTTCCTGACAGTTTTGTCCCTCTTCACCTTACAACAGCTAATTTCAATGAGGCTTCCCCCAGCCTCTGAGACAAACTTTCTTAGTGCTTTCCAACCATTTTAGCTTTTACCTAAAGGTCTTTATTATGTTGAATTTCTCTCTCCTTTCTGAGATGAAAGGAAGACTCCTGTTTATCTTCCTGAAAACTGATAATTTGGGATGGTATTAGATTAAGCATAACTTGGGCTGTACCCAGCTTCTAGACCATGTGGCAATCAATCATGTCAGTATAATTGTGAATGTGCCAGTTTGGGCATATTTTAAACTACACAAATAAGATTAGTTTGCTACTGACTGTTCCCTAATATACTGTGAAAGTGCCACTCTGGCTATGTAACTAAATTCTAGATCTTGAAGGTCAGTATGACCAGGGGTTTCCTTTTGATTTAAAATACTTTCTTATTTCTTTTTTTAACTTTTCACTCAAGTCTGTTGTTACTCAGATGTGGTTAGAATGGGTTTGAATAAAAATGGAAGAGTCCTGGCTTTCATGAATTTTCATTCTGGAAATATCTCAAAGAGAATCACGAAATCATGAATAGGATCTTGAATAAGATCCTTTATTTTACATAGAAACAAATATTCAGTTAGTTTAATATAGACATTAACAGTCATTTTCTGTTGAGAAGTGAGTTGCAGCCCACCTGAAAGA
This sequence comes from Dromaius novaehollandiae, assembly GCF_036370855.1. Taxonomy (NCBI): domain Eukaryota; kingdom Metazoa; phylum Chordata; class Aves; order Casuariiformes; family Dromaiidae; genus Dromaius; species Dromaius novaehollandiae. The sequence goes on from NC_088101.1 coordinate 66,538,432, forward strand.
GCTGGAGGCCTGTATTTGGGTGACCGCCTGATGCTGGAATCTGTTGTCACACAGACTAGTGGCAACTAATTCCAGAGTCAAAGGAAGCTGAGATGCACTCAGCTTTTGAATAGTCAAAGAAATCACATGGTTTTGGTATTTTGGTCAATCGGTGTCAGCAGATAACTCTAACCAGTTTTGCCTACTTTCTTTGGAGTTAGTAATTCTTTGATATATAGATTAAAACTAATAATTTATTTCTTATGGAAGAAATACCATGATCTTAGAGAAAAGTTACATGAATTCATATAGTGTGACACCTGTATGTATTAAACAGATATCAAAAAGCATGAAGTGCAATTCTTTTTGGTATCATTTTAAATATTCTTTACATCCAAAATATCATTTTTGGATAGCTATTCAGATGTAACTGCATATATTTAGAACAACTGATTAAAAATGAATATTAATGAATGATCACAGTATCTTTATGTTTGGATTCCCAACTTATTTGCTGTTAAATAAAATGGTGTACTTATGTACAAATATCAAATTAGTATGATCATGTGAGCTACTTTCAATCAAAATATTTAAAATTAAAACTATGTTTTAAAATACCTCTATTGCTTAAAAGTCATCCAGTATTCTGGGTTCAAATAAATCTTATCTAGTTAGCAAATACATCAAACTTAAGTAACTAATCTGGATTTAAAAAAAAGAGAGAGAGAGAGTGGGGCTATCAGATAGCAAAAACAAAATTAAAAAAATGTCTTTTGGATGCTGAAAATGCAATAATCACAATTTGTTGTAACTTTTGAAAACGAAATCCCTTTTCTCCGTAATTTAATATGCTTGGTGTACAGTATTGCCCTTTTCCCCTTCACTTATGCTGTATGCTAAGTTATTCACAGTACATTCAAAATGCTGCTGTTAGACCATAAAGCTATTTGATTTTCATCTACAAATAAATGTTCACAAATTATAAAATATTATTTTATTTTTGTAAGAGATTATGAATTTAAGAAAATGAGATAGAGAAAAGAGAAATCTTATATTTACAAGCAAAATCTTTGAAAGTGAGGTTAGTCAGAAATTGTACCAATGCGCTAAATGACATGACAGAGAGTGATGGTGATCCTGTGGCACAACCACTCTTGCTCATAAGGCTAAACAAGTAGCTGGTATACTATACTGACTTAGATGAGAAAATCTGTGAGACTTCTTTCATACAGCTTGATTGTCCCCAACTGTGTGCATTTTCTTTGAGTTCAGAAGAATTTTTTTGAATCTAAAGATTCTACTTCCTAGAGAATACAGCTAGATTGCCTTTAATCAACTTTGCATTATAGAATGTAAAGCATGTTACTGTGACTTATATGTGCATTTAATTCTATAAAACTAAACAAATATGAATATATTCAATTTATTTTTTTAACACGTAGGTTGAGATTAATGGTCAGTTGTTCCAGATCTTTCTCCCTTTTCCTCCTGCTTTTCAAAATTTCTGTTTCAGGCTGCTTTTCTCCTTCCCCTGTACCCCTTGATTATTTTTTAAGAAACTGTAAATTCATTTGATTTTATGGTTTAATATTAAAGCATATTTAAATGCTATTTTTGCATATGTTAATGTCATATGTGTAACGGGTGGTTATTCTAGTGTGATGTTTATTTTTCTTTTTGGACTGGGGAAGAACTCACAGAACAATTTTTCCATACTCAAACCATCATTAAGATAGAGGTGGAACCAATCTCCATTGATGAAAAAAAGACCATTTTTGCCTTTTCTTTTAAAAAGCAAGGATATAGACAAAAATGTATGTGCATACATATATGTGTGTTGAGTGTATGTATGTGTATACATGTATATAGAAGTGTGTATATATCTTTGCAGAGATGTAACTGGCAATGAGTAGAATCAAAACTGTGCTGGATTTAGCTGTTACTGCTAGTGGTGCTTTTCTTCATGATTTATTGTTTTGTTGTAAATTTTAGTTAGCTTTCTGTATTATAGTCTCATCAAATAATGGAGGAAAAGAATTTCCTAAAGGAATTTTATATAGAAAGAAGATTTCAAAAGGAAATAAATTCAAGTATAATAAAAGGTACAGTTATTGGAATTTGAGGCTATTAATCTCTTGATTATGTTGTATATCTAACAGAGGTGTTCCTACTTTTCCTGTATTTAATCTGTGCTTTGTGTCTGGGCAAGGAGTGGTGGTTATTATGTTCAGTGCCAATCACAGTATTGATGTCTTCATTTTGAAGGTAGGGCTTTATTTCAGCTACCTTTTGCCAGGACCCAGATTCTCTTATACTATTTGCTAAAGAAGACAATGTTTATGACTGATTTCCATATATCTATGAGATACAAAGATATTCTACAATATCATTGCTTATATTAATCTGTCATTAGCATACTGTATACTGGTATCCTGTGGATGCTAAACATTTTTTCCTTATATGTCATTCTTATTATCCATTTTGCTGTAGAGGTACAATGAATGGAAGGGAAGGTTCAAGCAATAATAACAGTCATCTTAATTCTATTCAAAATGAATTATAACAAAATATGTTTTAAAATCCTACATGCATCTACATGAAAGAGGCAATTTCTGCACCTCTCACATCAAGGAGCCCCACCTATGACATTCTTACTGTAACAACCTCGTAGGTGTGTTTTCTTTAGTTCTGGAAAGCTAAGTTTGATATTATTTTCTGAGAAGTGTTTTTTATCTACTTAGTAACAAACTATCAAAGAAAAATTGTAGACTCTAGATTTATCCGCTATATAATGACAGCATGTGCAGAGGAGGAGATCTAGGGACTGCAGAATTCAGGATTTCTGATTGTTTTTGTGTGCTGGTTTTGTGTTCTTTGGAGTAGAGGGAGCTTGTAACAGAATGTAAGATTTATTATTTTTACTTAGGGTTGCAGCTAAAGTTGTGTCAATGGAGCTGTGTCAAATGAGAACGTGTTTTTGGTTTGCATACTTGGACTTCATTTATACTTTGTATTGAAGTTCCAGGGTTTGGGCTTTTTATTTTTTTATTTCTTTAATCTGTAGCCTGTTGACCAGAGTGTGCGGTCAGCACTTTAAAAAAATAAATAATGTAAAACATAAGTGATTACTGCTAATTACACAGAGATTATTAAGGAGAAAAGTTAAAATAGAAAAGTTGAATCGTATATGCTCTAAGGGGGTTGTTAACTATGTCTTATAGAGGGAAATGTAATGCGTATGCACTGTCAACATTGTAAGTCATTATGAAAATTATTATAAATGAAGATATTTATTCCGTCCATGCCAGACCGAGGGAAGAGATTTCCAGAAGGTAGGCCAGATGGTTAAGTGGGTTTTGCTGCAGATCTGTGGTGACCCATCCCCTGTGTTCCAAAAGTAGCCACCGCGTATGTGAGACACTGGCAACAATGGTAATGTCAGATGTCAGATTAAGTGTGGCATGCTGCAGGATTGTCAAAATACGAGGATGCAACTTTTTGCATCTAATTTTTAGGATTCTTCTTGTGGGAAGAATTTCACTGGTTGTCTGGGGAACTTAACGTATCGAGGGCAGTTAGGAACTGGCCATTTCAAAGAGATATTTTAAAAATAGCATACTCTAGTGTCTTTTAAAGTACTCTATCTTGCAGACTTTCTCAACACCCAGCCTCACTTGTTTTGACTCTGTTTTTTGGTGGGGGAACTTTTATTTTGATAGACTTCAGCTGCCTTATTACCTAAATGTATCTTTTAAAGCATTAAAGCACTTTCAAGAAAAATTTCAGTTAAAGGCTAAGCAATATGAAATTTCCTGGACATAATGGAGCATTGTAACATGGTAATCATGTAATACCCTGCAGACTAACCCAGTCTGCAGCATAGCTCCCATCTCCTTCTAGAAAACCTTTCTCTATGAGTGTTACTTGCCCTAACACAGGACTGTCCTCCTATAAAAAGTTGTTATCATTATGTCTTTCTGATGCTGCTCTTAAATCTTGCCTTTAAGAGTCAGGTATCTGTAACCCTCATCTGAAAACTTTGCAGCTGAGTTGTTTTTGTTGAATCTCTTTTAGAGATGCCATTTTATCATAATATTCTTTATCTTTTTATCTTGTTTACAAGGCATTGACCTACATTTTAAAGGTATTCAGTAGAAAAAGCTGGCAGCAACAGGAAAGTGAATTAGTCACTTTACTTACGCAGCCAGTTCTCAGTAGAAAGGTTTATTTAGAAGGAGACTGACTGGGATTACTCAATTTCCTGCTTCATCGAGGATCCTACCATCTTAGTCAGTTCCCTTGGCTCCGTGTATAAGGAGCTTAATGAAGAAGGAAATTAATTCTCAGAGGCAACCACCTGTAACTACTAACTTACTCACTCATGCTGTTGGTCCTCCCTGGCCCCCCATCTGACTGTGAGAACATTTGTCACTCACCTAAATCCCATTTTCTGAGCTCTCTAGGATGATGCCTAGGTTTCTGCTATATGAATGGTATCTAGTATAAAGAGGCTAGAAATATTTGTATATTTGTTACACACTTTGGCTTTAGGATTATCTGATAGTTATTAAGTTGCAGTCCCTTAGTCCAACAAGCCTAGGCGCTTTCCAGACTGTTCACTTTTGGAACATGTTTTGGTCATGTGAGGAGATAGAGCTTTAAGTCAAAATTTTAGAACGAAAAAAAGCCACTCCATCCTTTGCCCACCTGACCTCTCCCCCCAACACACACACACACACACACACGTGCGCGTGTGCATGCGCAATTCCTAACAGGAGCTTCTCATTCATGTTTCACTGTTCAAGAGGCTTTTGGATGAAGTCCTGGTGAGAGTTCTGTTAGCTGATACCTGGGTATTAGCACAGTTCAGTTGACTGCAAAGAGAAGTTCTCAAACAGGAGACCCCTACACTGAAAAAGGACTTGACTGTCTGATTTTACATGTTCTGCAGTTGTGCCCAGTGCTGTTTTGAGGGCCGTGCAGGCCAGCATCATGCTTGCTGCAGGCCCAGTCAAGGTCCAGTAGAAGTCCTGATTTTGTAGATAAAATCAGAGAATATTTAATACGTACTGATATGACCAGATTCCTTCATAAATCTGCGCTTACCGATTTCTTTAAAATGGTAATTGTAGTCTTCATCTTTTATGACCTGGAAACAATATGTAGTCACACATGCCTAAAGGCTAGACATTGAACGTACCAGCTGTATCCAGAGGTTTAAATCTCTGGGCACTTTGATGCAGAACCCCAAAATACATAGAAGTATATATAGATAGTTAAGAAGATAGCTGAGGACACGTTGTATGAAATAAGCATTTACATGCCTTTCTCAGAGCCACAGTATTACTAGCATTTTTCTGAAGACAGATGCCTACAAGCATTACTGGCCACTATATCTGTGAATTATACATAATTCAGGGTCATGACAATAAGAGGTGAAAATTCACTTCACTTTTTTGTCTTATGGAATTTACCTTATTTCATACATAAGTGTCCTAACTACAAGAGGGACTTTTAGACGAAAGCTGTTCTTGTCTACATGCTCAAAATGCTCCCAAGACTATTTCTGTATTTTTATAGCAATTCTGAGAACAGTGACTGAACTCATGACTTCTATTACTTACTTGAGTACCCTAACCCACCGTACATTCCCTTTATGGTGTGACTAGCCCAATAAATCATTAATTTGTGGAAAAAACATACAAGAATCAAGAATAGCCTGTAGACTAGATAACTAGGTGGCTAGACCACTGTTTTGGGAAATAAATTATATCAATTTGAATATTTTAAGACATGGAGAAATTAAACCTGTCTTTTCTCCAGGGCAATATGTTAATTGATAAACTTTTGGATTTTTTCTATACGTAACTTTTTTATATATATACAGAAGTGCTTTCATGCTTACCAAGTAGCATTTTCTGGGCTATGAATTTGGAATGAATACAGGTATTTATTGATGGTACTTTACGAAGTAAGTAAATAAAGGAGAGAGTAAAAAAAAACTTTCTAAAAAATTTTTAAAATTTTGGAATTAAAAGACAAAATCCTAAAGGAAAGAGTAGGCAACACCTTCCTGTGAAAAGAAGGTGATACAATCTTAAGCATAGATTAGTTAATGCAGCTATCTGGTTTCCGAAGCAAAGTCCTGACTAGCTAGCTAAGCATATGAGACAAAGGGAATCTTCTGCATTCAGTCCTGAATTCATTGAATTACTCTTTAAATGTTCTTTCAGAGACAGAGAGGGAGCAAGATGGCAATGATTCTCCTATTTAGTGGTTAAAACATTTAGCTGGGTTCACATCTGCTTCTTCTTGAGGATTTGATTTCAGAGTGAACTGATCAGGCCAAAACAGCTCATTCTGCAGGAAAGTTCTAACCATGTTAGAGAATATGTGTAAATCTCTTTTGTGGAAAAGGTGCTTTCTACAGCACTTGTAGTCTGCCTCTGAAGGATAGTCAGTCAAAACTATTAGATAACATCTGATACTGAAACATCTTTTGAGAGTACTGAAACCATACTTTTTGTAAATGTGCACAAACATGACCACATGCTTGTATGCATATTACAAGTTTTGAAGACTAATTCAGATATTGCCTATTGTATGTAAGCTTTCTAATGGGAAAATACTTCATCATCTAAGATTGTAACCATGTAAAGATAATTGTAAAGAAGGAGAAGAACCTATAGTAGTCAGTTTGCTTATATAGAGAATATTAGTAAACTCAAAAGCCTGCATTAATATGGTGTTACATTTTGGTTTTGTTCACTACCAGTCTTACAAACACGCACTGTGATAATGCATTTCTTGCTACCTGTTATGGCATAGTTAAAAGCAGCAGTGAGCCATCTTACTATTTCCAGGAGCTTCATTGCAAATATCAGGACAAGTATATTGTATAATCCATTAAAAAATAGAACAAAAAGATTGAACACTTCAGTCTTTTTCAGAATACTACCATCAGTATTAATGTCACTACATATTTCAAAATCACCACCCACTTGTTCATATATAGCATTTAGTAAGAACAGACATGGTACAGGTACATTTTCATATATAAAAAAATCTCACAAAAACAGAAATATATGCAGCAGCTACTGGATCTGGGAAGAGAGTAAAACAGATTTCAATTTTCCTTAACTTTTTTCTTTTTATTTAATTTATTCTTTTAAAAAGCTTGCAGAAGATTTTTGAAGTTCTTCCATGAGCACAATATTCATTCAAAGTAATTCTTCTGTCATCCATTTCCTTTTGGAATGCAGCTACCTGTACATAGCTGACAACTCTGAAGAGGAGACAATCCGTATATAGCAGAATAAGATTCCCGTCTTGTCAATGGGATTCTTTCGGCTGTGGTTTGGAGGTTCATAAACAGTCACTAAGACAAGGAGCCTACTGTCAATAGGCTGAAAGCTGCTTGACAGAAGATGAATCTGCACTGGGAAAGGAGAAGTACACCGTTAAACTAGTCATAGTGTTTGAAGTCACAAGTGTGCATGTGTAAAATTTTGTGCTTTATTTAAAAATCTATATTTTACTGGAGCAGAAAAAGCTTTAACAAGCTCTTACCCAGTGTTAAGAAACTGATAGCGTTTTGTTTTGTCTGATAAAATATCATTTTTAATTACATTGAATATTGGCTGAGTTTTTTAATAAATAAAGTAAGTTAGGATTAGAAGCGTTATAAAGTGGCATTTATAAATACTTGTTAAAATTTTCCCAAGAGATCTTTCTCATTCAGATTAGAAGCAGTTATTTTATTCAGTGAAGTGAAGAGTTAAGGGAAATCCTGAGACAGAAAGATGTGTTCCCACACTACAGAGATGGAAACTATTGGAGCAGACTAAGTCTAGAGTTTATGTTCAGGCAGTTCTATAGTTCAGCTGCATAGTCATTTCAGCTCTGACAGATCTTCATATGCGGAAGGCACAAGTACATGATGTGCAGCTGATCTGCAATAGACTAATGGCCCCTTAATTTGCGTACTGTTTCAGGTCCTGGGCAGTTCAAGCCAACCTATTTACAGTCTTAACCAGGCTGCTGAGGATTCAGAAATAGTGGATTAACAGCTAAATTCCCTTCTTTATTACTTGGAAAACAATTATGGCTAGAAAAGGAGAGCATGTCTACAAACATCTACGCTCAGTTCAGGTTTGGGTGTAAAAGTTCTGACATTTAATTTTACGCTGTGAACAGGCAGGAACTAACAGATGGGCAGGGGGGTGGAAAGCTTTCTTTGCAATTGCCATGATAATCTCCCAGTTTGCTAATGTACAGAACAAATAATGTGCTGCACTACCTGTATTTTCAATACAGTAGAAGTAATAAACCTAACCTTCTGGACAAATTCCATGGTCTGAAGGAAAGGGCATGAACAATTTTCTCATTTTCTCTCTGTTTTTGAGGTGCTGCAATTAACTTTTTAACAGGAACATTTTTTTGCAGACAGTTTTCACAGTGAATGGATGATGCCAAATAAAGTTCTGTGGAGTAAAATAAAGAATGTGAAGCAATTGAGAAAAACAGATTGTAAAGTGTATTTTTCCACACTGTGAAATCCTAATGATGACAGATTGCTGTCATCATTAGAGATTGAGCTCTATTATTTGCCAAAATGATCACACGGTTCTGACAAATAAGCTGGAAATATTTCAAGGCAAATATTTGAGGCAGCAATATACTTCACAACAAAAATATTTGTATGAATATTAGAATATGTAAAACATCTCAAGCTGCATAACTCCATGTACATTTTCAGTTGTGCTGAAAGCAAATTCTGCCAACTTTCTTCAGCTCCTGAAGAATCTGTTAAAAACTACCCTCAGCAAACTTTGCTCTTCCCACTGCTCTCCTTTTCCCCAAGAATCGTGCATCCCAGTCTTGCTCAGCATCAGCTCTTCATTTTCCATTTTCTCACCACCTACTTCCTTTCTTAGGTTCACAAGCCTCTCTGCTGACTTTTCCACAGGCTGTGTATGGCTGAATCATATGGAGAAATGAATTTATTTTTAACCCCTTGTCTACACATATGCACCCTGCTTACTTGTGAATTTGTGGTGGTTTAAAAAAGGCAGTTACTCTTAAAAAATGAAAAAAAAAGAACGCATGTGACCCACTGCATGTTTCTTACGTTTTTCATCCTTACTGCTCTCTTCTTTTTTTTCTTTTGATTTCCTCCTCCCTTCACACCATCTGCTTAAAACTTTACAGTAATTTTTCATATATTTTATTTAGTTAAGATTTTATTTTATTATGATTTTTAGCAAGCATTATTTCTATCACCTCAGTAATACTGGTTCTGATATGACAGAAATAATTTTTCTTTTTCTTCCTCATGAAGGATGACTGTGACTACTCCACCACTGCTGACTATCTCTACTTGTTCCTAAATATGATTTCACACAGACCATGGAATCTATTTTACTATTTCCAGAATGTTCCAAACGTTCTATGCTAATAACTATTTCATTTGCTCTATTGAATTTTGTAACTTTGCTTATCTATCCTTTCTTTTCTTAGCAACAAAAGCGCACATTTAGTTTGCATTTTCTTTAACATTGTTATAATAAACGTGGAAGTTTCATGGCCTAGTATAAACTTCTTAGGGTTTTCTTATGCTTTTCAACTCATAGAATGCACTTTTTCTGTTTTCACTGCACCAGATGAATATCAAAAGTATCAAAGATACCAAATATAAACCAAAACTGAGTTACAGATGATTGTGGCCATGACACTGATTAAATATCCATTTAAAATCTGTAACAGATAAGTATCCACTGGATCTGTCACTCATTTATGAAGTTTGGAAGTGTTATGTGTGATCAAAGAATCAAAAATTTGATAAAATACATTTTTAAATGGAAAAAAAAGTAGGCCCATCTGCAAGAAAAACACATTAAATTAATCAGCCAGTATGAATTTCTCATCCTTTCTAAAACAGTGAAAATCTCTCTTCTTGAGGGAGGTTTCTATTCTGAATAATAATTTATTTGATGTTGCACTAAAAACAGACATCTTTCAAACTGCTGTGCTCCTTGAAATGATTGACATATCAATCAATCTTCTCCAATCAGCCCTGGCCCAACCATCAGTTAGAAAAAATGAAAAATGAATCTGGCACGAACCAGGATAAGCCATCAATGCATTCACTCTCTGGTGAACCATCTTGTGTTATGTTTAGTATCCAGTAATGTTTATGATAGAAATAATTTTTATATCACTTAACTCCATCTGGTACATCATGGTGCAGTTAGCTAATGGCCTTTGACTTTATTTTAGTCATATGTGAATACCTCAGCCACCATTTATCTATACTCACTCCTGTGCTAATACAGGACCAGTGACCTGTGTGGTAGTGAGGCTTATTTAAAAGTCAGCTGCACATACCAAAACTGTCACGTGCAGAGGTTAGCCAGTGGCAAAGACAGTCTGCCTGTGCACAGTATGGTAATTATTAATATACAAAAAAAGCTTTAGTTTGCTACCCAAAGTACAAGATAGGGGAACAGTAGATCTTAACGGATCATATTCTTTCTCTGTTGGTTATGCTTATAGGAAAGATAATTTATGATGTCAAGAAAAGAAAAAATCAAATTAATTACTGAAATGGAAGATTATCCCTTCTGATATCAGTTTGGAGTGGTTGGTTATTCATTCTTGGCAGTTAGTATCATCGCTTTAAACATATTTATGAACTAGTAATTTGGTATTCTTCTTATCTTTATTTAATTGACACTTTGACATCTGTTTTGAGTCCTCTTAGCAAGTTGACAGTTAATTTCTAACCGATAAAATATATACAATTAAACAATTTTAGACTGTGATAGTTATCAGTCTTGTTCCTAATCTGATCCAAATGCCATGAACTTTAACTCTTTCTTCAAGAGGAAATCTTCAATTTATTAACAACTGAAGGGATGTGGCCTCTATTTCCACCTCTGATCACTGAAGTCAATACCTACCTGTATCTTATGTGTTACCTCCCACAAGTTTTTAACCTCATCTGTGCTATTTCATTATTAATCACTTGTTAGAGCTTATCTTTACCTTGAGTCCTCTCTCGTACCTATTACAATAAGGACTGGGCTCTCTGTGCTTGTCTGTAGTAATGCTCAAAGATAGCATGGAATACTAAATAAGGAAGGGATCCCTCTCTGTCCTTGGCTCCAGTCTCTTGTTATTACAGGCACCAACTTTTACTATACAGTGAAATATGATACAGTAATCTGGAGATAGGAAGATTATGAAATCCACTACAAAAATTTTAGATTTAAGAATAAATGAAAGTAAATATAAAAATATAGATCATTTATACAGATCACACATATAGAGTTTTGATAAGCACAGTGAAAATATGTTTTTAAAGCAGATAGTAAAGGAATATTTCATTTGATATGTGTTTGGAAAGGAAATGCAACCCTTATTAAATACGAAATTTGAGGTGAAAATAATTTGATGTTTTCTCCTCACAAAATGAAAGTTGAATCAGAATATTTCACATTTACTGTGACAGTCAACAATCAGAAGTCAAAGGAGATACAAAAGCTATCCAGAAGCTTGTAATTAGGAATTGTTGTTTTATCCAGAAGACAGTTGTAAATATTGACGGCAAAGGAAATGGGCAGTTTGGCTCTGAAAATGTAATGCAAATTGCCAGAAGGATCACCTGGAATCTGAGATTTACAAACACTGCTCTGTTCATGTGTTGGACATAGATTTTGGTGAAAAGGGAGAAAACATTTCTATTACCTGCTTTGACTTGATCAGACACAGAAACGTAGCAAAACCAGACTTTTATCACTCTCTGACAAGCATCATACTTGAAGAAGTGACCTTTAACATTTTAGTTGTATTAAAGTTCTAGCCTCCAGGTAAATAACAGCTATCACAGTTATTGTTATTCTTATGTGAGGGAAGGAGACACTGACTTGTTATAAATTCGCTGTAGAATCATGATAATGCCAAGGTTTCAACAGTACTTTGGCATGGGTCTGTAACATAGTTTAGATGCAAATAAAAGAAAAAAAAAACCAAAAAAACACTTAATGCTAGAAAACAATGAGGTGTAGGCGATGAAGCATTATAATTCAACAGTGATAAAGCCTGTAATACACGTGAGATTCTGTCGCATATTCAAGCTTTTTACTGAAAGTTGCTAATGTGTAAAATGGATTTTCAAAGGAATGGATTGTTTTGATCTTTATTTTTGAGTAAGAACCTCTCAGTTTCATTTGTTACATGAAATAACATAGAAGAACTGTTTAAACAAATAAAATAATAATGCTATCATTAGTGAAGAAATTATTCGTGTTAAATGGAATTAAAGAACTGGGATAACTATGTGGTCACTGTCATTACATAAGCAGTAACCACCTGGAAGCAGCGTAATCTGAGGTCAGGTTACTAGATGGACTCCTACTTAATGAGCGTTCCCCCAGTAGTAATTCTTTGTTGTCCTTGTTGCTGTGACTTACCTAAAACAATCTTGGAAAATTCAAGAAAGATGATTAGCCGTGAGGAAAACCATTGTAGGACAAAAAACAATAAGAAGGAAAAAATAAGGTAAAATTGTGTTAATTATTAATGAAATTGTTTTCACTTTCATGAAAAAAAGACATTTTGTAGATGTAATTTTTTTATGCCATCAAATGCTCTTAAAAGGGACAAGCTATTTCTTAGTTCAAATTTGTGTAGCCATTTCTTATTTAGAATGATTCATTATCTGATCAGCTATCAAGATAATATGACCTAAAAACTTTTTCTCCAGTTTATTACGTGCCAGATCTGAACATTAGTTCTAAAAATAAACAAACAAATCCATAAATAAGAAGTGGACATCTTATTCTCTAGCTAAACTTAGCTAGAACTCCTTAACCTGTTATTTTTGTTAGTTCTGTCAGTATCAGGATCATTTTGGTTTGGGGATTAAAAATACACTGATAAGAAAGCAATTGAAGAATTTAACTTGCAAAAGGAATGCAACTTAGAAGAAAGTCTGGATTTTTTTTGATATTTTAGAGGTGTATAAGGTCTGTATTTCAGGTGAAGAAATGCTGACACATGCACAAAAGAAGAGTAAGAAAAAAAATCATTACATCTTAAAATATATATATATATATATAAAATGCACACACACACACATACATGTATATATAATGTATATTTAAATGGAAAATGAAAGGGGGAGGCTAAAAAAAGATCAAGCCAATGTTTCCAGACATTCATGAAATATTAAAAACTCCAGAATTCAGAGAATAAAGCTTTAAGATTTTTCCGTTATATCACTCAAGACACTGCAGAAATAAAGATCAGGAAAGGGACAGAGTTGGCAAGACAAAAAGGTATGAGAATTCCTACTCATGCTATCTTAGTCATTAGTGTATAGTGAAGATTCCACTAACAGGAATTAAAGATTAATTGAGTCAATGATATACATCAATATTCTGATATCCTTGCTTGCAAAACTCAGTGATTTACTTAGTGAATGATGGCCACTGAAGTTTACACAGTAACTTACAGAGGAAGACACTACTCCACATAGGCAAAGTGATCAGAATATGACAGGTAGGGATGACTTTCCTGAAAATGCATTATTGTTTTTTGGCAAATAACTGTTCACAGATGGAATTTTAAGGAATAAGAGTGTTTACATAATATTAAAAACAATTAGAATTTTTTTTCAATACTAGCCGGTAATCATACTTCATTTATTTTTATTGTTTTGCAGCATACTTCAGTCGCACCTTTCATAGGATTCCAGATATCTATGTAAATATATCATTTAATTTAATAATTATTCACAGACCCAAAAACATGGTGTTGTGAGCATTAATGAACTAAAACAGTAACATTTTTCTGAGAAAATAAATATAGAGATACTAAACTAGTCAAAATCTACTGTTCTACTTTTTTAATATCAAAAGTGTTGCCATGAGAATTTTAATCTTGCTATAAACCTATAAAAAGCTACATACAAGTTTGTCCTCACTCTTCAGTCCTTAATCATACAAAAATCCCTTGGACTTAGTGATATTTTTGTTTTGTTTTTAACAGTTTCCTTCGAGCAAGGAAGAATCATGTGCTCTGGGTCATATTTTATATCAGTTAAAATATCCTTACTACTTATAGTCTCTCAATAATTGAGATTAGTCTTATATTCATGCCTCATATTGATTAGCAACAAAAAGTTTAATTTCTCTTCCTTTTCTCATTTAACAGCATTCATTTTTGCTTAACAGCCACCTACTGAGCTGATTTTTAAATCTGAATTTCAGTGTTTGTTACGGAGACCACCTGGGTTGGGATTTATCTTATCTAAATTTAGCTGAGGAAAATGTAAGTGGTTTAACTTCAGCTATTCTCTGCATCAATCATGGGGAGAATAGAGACTGCTCAAAGGGAAGTCAGCCCACTTAAAAATGTTTCCTTGATGTGGATGGAGAGGCCAGTTAGATCTAGTGAGCGAGACCTTAGATAGATGCCTTCACTTCTGTCAGATTAAATGAATCGCACCTTCCATGCTTTAGAAAAATGTAGCTGTTAAATTGATTTCATTTTGATTAAAATTTTCACATACATTTTAAATATATACTGAATAGGAAAACTGAACTCAAAAGCGTATTAGTTTTTTTCCAAAAAGCCAAACTACTTCTTTCAATTCAAAATGACCTGAACAATGCTCTAGAGGAATACAGTCTTTTGACTGTCTTTATAGTCTTCATAGTCTTAACACTGTTTTAACAGTATTCAGTTTTCTAAATATATAATGTAAAATTAGGATAACAGATATTGTTGTAGAATAGAACAACGTGCAATATCTGGCTTTGTTTGGACACTTTTTTCTGCATAAGATTTTTTTGTGGATTTTTGTTTAGGACATTTTTCTTTTTCATTAAGTGTTGTACTATTTTAAAGTGGAAGGCAAATGTTATTTGCTAAAGAAATTTTCAGTTGAAAAGCTTTCAAAAGACAGAAAATATTTAATAAAGAGTTCTATTTTTTCAGTATTTATCAAAAATTAAATAGTTTTGCTTTCTGGGTTGCACATACAGATGCTTGAGGTGAGGTGGTTCAACACCTCTGAAGGCTCTTTGGTTTGTCTTCCTATCCTTTATTTGTAAATAGATTTTGCGTTCTATGCTGATTTTCTTACTTGATATAATTTACATTTACCACCAAAGAAGAAAACTATAGATGATACTCTGTTTTTATTATCTAGCTCTCACAGCAACCTGTGAATTACATCACTAGCAGGATTTACAGTACAACTACCAAGATCACAATTACTCAGTCAAAAGAATGGAATAACAGGAAATGTGATGGATCTAGTAAAATTATTTTTATTCAAGTTTTTTAATTCTTAATTATTCTTAATTCTTTCCTTTTGCAAGTTCTAGCTCTTTGCAGAAAGCAATTAGAAGATTCTCAGACTATTAGGAACTTAATTCAGCATTAACAAGAGCTTTAATGTCCAGCGCAGGTATGAATAAGTGAGATTTAAGATAGAGATTTTATGGTATGCTACTAGATATGGGACTGAGATTACTCTACTAAATTTGTATATGCTTAAGGTCTGGATACAAGTCCTATTGTTCGTTTAGCTAGCTAAGGCACGTAGACTTTAATAAATCAGAATGATGGAAATTTTGAAAGAAATAAAATATACTTGCATTGCCATAGGAACAACTTATGAAAAAGTGAAGACATCATAACATTTAGGTAACTGGGTGCTTTTACTTCCTGCAGAGATTGTTTATTTTAGATGGAAATGTGTATAATTTAGTTGATAGATGAAAGAACAATTAACTTTTTAGTCTTCAGAGGTGATATTAGTTTCTGAAATTAGGCACAGCAGTTAAGGAAAGTGAATTTCAAAAGCTATCATATATCCAGGTTTAATTTTTATTACTATTTTTTTTTTTAAACTCTAGAAATCAACTTTCTTTTGACCAGTCCATAAAGTCTACCTTTTGGAACTTCTTTTTCCTATTTTGCATGTTAGCTTTGTTTGATCCGCTTCCTTCACCATCTGAACTCCTTAATCTGAGAAAATGTAGGTTTATATAGAACTATATCCTTTAAGACAATCCTTCTCCTTTTGACTGCCCAAATCTGCACTGTCAATGTGCATACTCTCTCATGTTTCAATAGAAACTATGTCAAGATTAAAGCTAAGGTAAGCAAAATAATATTTAGATTGGCGGCTCATGGTTTTATAAAACCAGATCTACATTGATCCAAATCTTGGTCAATGTTCTCGCAAACGACTCATTTTTGAGGGTGCTGACTTTATTAAATTTTTAAATTTATTGTTCCTTCCTTCATTAATTAAAACAAGACAGTGAAAATTATACGGACACTCAATGCACAACTTAATAGTTATAACAGCCAGAATACAGTGTTATTGTCATAGATATCAAAGCTTGTGGTTGGCTGGGAAATCCAGATCTATGCTGGTGGATGCTCACTCATATGAGAATGCTTACTCTTATGATTGATTGTCTTCATCACAAACAAGGATTGGACATTTTAGTCTTTACTGACTTTCATGTGAATACAAATAAGGCCCCAGACACAGGTATACAGAATTACATAGATACACTAATAAAGAGTATAAAATATAAACAATATATTCACAGTAATGAACTAAAGAATTAGCAAAACAGATGCAAAGAGTTGTCAAAATATAGTTGATCTTTCACTTGGCATTAAATTTTACTTTTCCACATCAGTCTTAGTTTTGTAGCAAATATATTTATATCATGCTGCCAGTAAATACCCAAGAACATGTACCATGATCATTTACTTAAGGAGCACCATTTATTTTTCTATAACAAAATGTAGCAAAAAAAAAAAAAAATTAAAGATTGTTTTAAATAATGCATATCACAGTAGATAAATATTATTAATATGTATTAAAATAGTCCTCTTTCTAATGAATATGTATTCTAATAGTCTTCTTTCTAATTAAAATAAAATCTTCAGGAAGAACCAAGTAGTTGTATATTATTGATCAGTTTATATAGTACAATTACAGTATATTTGTATTTACTTATGTTTAACAGATTGTACCAAAAATTAAATTTTTGTAAGAATAATACTTCAGGGTCAATAGGCCTCATATGTAAGAAAATTAATAAAACATGAGGTTAAAGTTTAATTTACAATTTAAATAAATATGAAGGAAAATTGAAATGTTGGAAAAAAGTAGTTTGAACAGATATTCTTTAGGGCATTATTGCATCTGTTAAAGCTTATTCAAGAAAATGTTAGAACACAAATTTGTGCGATATTTTGAATGAGGACTTTCTTAGGTTGCTGATCTTTATTTTCATTATGTCAAAAGGCTTCACAAAGCCACTGATAAGATAATGTTGACAGAAGAAAAAGGTACATTTATTTAGCATAGCAGAGGTTTATATTGGGATCATATAAGTACAGTTCTGAGCCAGCCTTTCTTCAAAATAATAAATAGTCATTGAGGGAATTATTCGTATTTTAAAAAGATATACCTCCCTGTGTGAATCTTGTATTTCTTGGACCGTTTACAAAAAGTATAATTTAAGCATACATCATTATTCGTACATCTTTCCAAACATTACTAATCCACTGTTTTATCCAGTTTTACAGTTATGCAATTAAAAATATCAATGAATGAATTTGTGAGCCAGATTAAAATTATTCAAAGAAAGATGAGTGGCAAAGAGCACTTCATTAGATATACACGGTAGAAATCCTTTAGCTAATATTGAAACAGCAGACACAATTTAATTAGATTTGTAAGTCATAATATAGGTCTGTTAGTGTATGGTACAGTGGCCTCCCAGAAAGTGTAGTGAAAAGTTTATGAACAGAAAACTATTGTTCTCCTCTCTTTGGCTTCACCTGAGAGAGTTTACCTCCTACACTGGATATTCCATCTGGGGATACAAAAGACACCATGGAGCCGTTTCCAGGATCCCAATGTGAAATACAGCTGACTGGCTGTGGTTGTTATGGTATTTTTCAAAAGTCAGGATTATATTTGAATGCATATTCTACTCATTTGCCCTCTAGAACTTATAGCATTAAGCAACCAAAAAACACAGTGAGGAATCGCAAAATTTAAAATAATTCACAACTTAAAACTTCCATTTTCTTTTTGTTTCTGCGAGGATAGTAACTTGAGTGAAGCTTCCTTTGGAACTATGAGGATTCGAGACTTGCCTTAGAAACAGAAATAATCAACAACAACAATGAAACCACAAACTCCAAGTGTTTACTCCTGAGTAAATATAGGAAAAGAAGGTCTGGGATCTAACTTAGGCAGTCAGTATTGTGGCAGCTGGACTGCTTTAGATTTATCAAATGACCGAAGCTTGCTGCACCAACAACCGCAATTCTCAGCTGTGGTCTGCAGAGCTCTGGCAAGTTGCCTGGTGGTGGTTTATCTTTTTTACCTAGGGCACTTACAGAATATCTGCAAAAGCAGCTGAAGAAGAAGAGGAGGAACCTGGCACAAGATCCCAAATCTCTGAAGGAAAACTAAGACTTCAGGAGTGCAGGCTGCATCTTAGAGCCAGAGACCATTCAGTGTCAGATTTATAATATGTTTATCTCAGTATGTTTCGTTAATATTATAGTAGCTCCCAACAGATTCTAGTATGGTAAGTAATTAGATACAATAGGAAAGGCAGTTTAATTTCTCTGTCATTCTAAGTACTAATGAAAATGTTTCTATGATGTCATGCGTAGAAATACATAAATTAATGTAATTGAAGTCCCTGTTTATGACAGTGGCTTGAACACATTCCTAACCTGCAAAAAAATGCTAATTGCATCTTCTGCCAAAATAAATCATTTAGGGAGGATATCACAAATGGTAGAAAGGTGAGAAAGCATGACCTCTGGGAAACAATGAGGTTTATTTAGTTGAGAAAAGAAAAGACTGGGAGGAACACAATTATGGTCTTGCAATATATCCAGTGTCTTCATGAAGAGAACAGTGAAAAATACCCCTTCCTGTTCAATTCATTTCCTGCATTGCAGTAGTTTTAATCTGAAAGACATTACTTCTCTGTTTTCAGAAGTCTATCCACTGAACTCTGTAAAATTACTGGACAATCAATATTCTTTGTTAATTGGAGACCTAATGTGATTTTAACTCTTTCCATAAGTTCATTTTTGTTACTTAGTATAAGAAATAATGTGAAAGATACATGAGAGAAAATAAGATAACAATATTAATAAAAGGTTAGTAAACACCATTAACAATTAATTGTCAACAATATATATCCCACTTAGCTTTAGTCCTTCTAACAGGAACTAAGATGACCATCAAACATAAGACAAAAAGATTCCAAAATAAAGAAATAAGCCAGGTTTTTCTGGAAGAGAGACATTAGAAAGCTAGTGTGCTTGCAGGAGGACCAATATATTTCTTAGTTTATGTAGGATAATTTGTACTTACAGCAGATATATTTACATACCTTACATATGTCAAGATGTTAGTATTAAAAGTATCTGATGTTAGAGAGGCTACAGTCCTTTTTTATTTGTAATGAACTAATATAAGAAATTAAGGATTGCAGTAGTGTACCTTGAAGTACTGAACTTATGTTCATTTCAGGGTTTCCATCATATTCTTTGGAACACTGTCTCTTAGCTTAAGTAAGTGCAATATTACTCCTACTAGATTGACTACCTAGTTGTATTCTTTGAAGTAAAATTTTAGTTTTAATTTAGGCATAGGAGGATCTTTTTTCACTTATTTTTTCTCATAATCTTAAATTCAATATTAGCATAAACATTCTTGTTTTGATTGTGTAGCTCTCATTTTATTGTGTGACTACAATTTTAAGCAAAATGTTTTTATCTTAAAATTGTGACTGAAGTGTATTATTTCAAGAGAGAAGTTTCTCTGTATTCTCTACTTTCCCAGCTTAGGTCAGAGTGGGGAGATGGTATTAACATAGTAAAAGGTTTTCCTATTACAGTTCTGTCACTGAGCTTTTTCTTATTCTGGTTGCTCCTGGCACTTCTGGATAAAAATAAATTTCATGGTAACCATCCAATTACATTAAGAAAAATACCTTGAAATAATTCATCAAAAATTCTTTTTTTGAGGAAGATTTTTCTTTTTCTTTAAAATGTAGAACATTATTTTCTATTATTTAAGGTTCTTAAATTTTTCTGACTATTGTGAAACAGAAAAATGAATTTAGCACTTTTACTGTTCTCTATATTTTAAAGAATGCCACATATTCTATTTTTTCTGTTTTTAATTCAGACAGTTACCCAAAATTCATGTCTACATGGACATAGTTTTTTATCTGCTGAGAGATGTCTGAAATCAAGATGAACTGAAGAGGTCTTAGCCTTCTAGCATGCCTTGAAGAAACAGTAAAATTTGTTTTATCCATGGTCATCTGTAATTATCTGGTAAGTCCTCTGGACTTAAATTCACCAAATCTGCTAAATGCTTAGTCTTTAAAAGCAACACATAATTGTAGCAGAACATCATAATGAAATTCTTACACTGCAAACACATACAGAAAACTGCAGGTGTACTAATCATGAGCTCTTACATCAAAACTTTCCATGGTCATGATTAAATATTATTAAGTCCATAACAGAAGTGACTAAACTCTTAGTTAATAATGACATATTTTTAACTTGGGTGAAGGAGGGAGGTTAAGAGAAAAAAATCTTCACAGCTTTTTCTTACTCTTTTGAATAGCAAACTAACATATTTAGACATTAGATCAATTGCTCTCATCTAAAAAATATCTACAAGAAAATTTTTATTTCCAACTGTTCTCCTTTCTATTTAGATTTAACAAAATGCTAATAAATCCTTAGATAGTCCTTTTGAATATTTATTGTGAAGAGGTATCTGCATAATTTATGCTGCTGGTGCAGTCAAGTGTTGGAATTAACAAAGGCATCTAGCACAACAATTGTGAGTTTCTACAGCTTGAAGTTAACACCTATAAGGCTAAGTAGAGCATTAAACTCAAATCTTCCATTTTGGGGTCAACTACTATCACTAATAGGCTAATACAGAAATGATAACTGGTGGCAGTTATGTTTGTTTAATGAAAGTGGGCAGAGGTTCTGCATTTCATTTTTAACTTAGTTCTAAAACTGCAAATTAGATATGTTCAAAGTATGCTTTCCTGATCAGGCTTCTTGGGGAACCAGGAGAAATCTTAGTAGAAATTTTTTGTAGACCCCAGAAGAGCTTTGGTATCAGTTAAGTATCTAGATCTTGAGTTCATAGCATGCACAGTGAGCAGGAACGTGAACCACTTCGGCAGCCCCGTGTCATTCCTTCTGTTTGGCTGGTCAGGACTGGAGTTCACTGGTGGCTGCACACAAACACACACAAAGACACACAACAAGTGGACCTCTCCAGTAGCTGGCTTAGGATATTTGGTGTACCCACCGATTGGCCCCAGCTCTGGATCTCTGCAGCTGCTGGACCCCAGACCTAGGGGCCTCTGGGACTCGCAGCCCACCTCCAGTTGCTGATACGCAGACCTCTTGTCCTACTCACTGTCTTGTCCAGTTGGAAGTTTGTTGCAGTCTAACACACACACACACACACACACACACGCGCAGGCAGAGCATGCTCAGACAGAAAAGTATTCAGGAATAGAGTTTAATAAGCAGGGGGGATAGACTGTGGTACTCAGGCACAGGGCTTAGTCATACAAGTGTACAGATTTGCAAATCTGCAGAATTGCAAGATTACACTTGCCAAAGGATCTCCATATTTCCCTCTCAATCATGTGTGAATTCAGCCGTTTCTCACATAGCACCATCCTAACCATATGTATAATCCAGCCATTCTTTGTGGTACTATCTGCAATTTTTGTCAGCTTCTCATTCTGAAATTTATGTCCAGCAGTTTCTCATGCCGTGTTCAGTAGGCAGGTCATCACTTTTCTTTGCCTGGGGCTGTTGATGGACCCTGACAATAAGTGTGCTTAACTACTGATGTTTCAAACATCGGTACAGAAGGTGTATGAGATATCTAGACACTGATGTCTGATATGCCCAACAGAAATGTTTGCTTTCTCCATAGTCAATGGGACTGACATTGATCGTAGCTTCAGTTGGCCCTGAAATGGTTTTCTGCACATGCCTAGAGCTAGCTGTGGTGCAGCCACCTCCACGGACCAAAGAATACCGTTTCCTGGGGTGAGAAAATCTATTCTCTATCCTCTTCAGTTCTTGGTAAAAACTTTCTGCATATTAAGAGGGGGAAAACAAAGAACATAATGACTGTAGAGGAAGGACTATTCAGCTCCATTAACAAGGAGGCCTAAAGTATGCCATTCCTGGGAGGAAAATTTTCACAAGCATGAGTTTTTAAAACCATCTGTTTTATGTTGAATCTAAGTGGCCGCCTTAAATACCACAGAGCCTGCTTTATTTGTCATTAGTAATTACTCATTTGTGTGTCATTAGTCATGCAGTGACATACGTATATATAGTGACATATAAATCACAGTTCAATATTCTGATCTCCCTTCAGGTTTATATAGTATAGTTTATTGATTTCATCAGATTTTCTGCAGGATTATATGTGAGAAAAATATACAATGACTAGGCTCTTCACTTCAAGCTCAGGGAATTTTTTTCTCTGTGATGATGATGATAATTTTTGTATTATTATATTATCCTTTTCCAATAATAACCAGGGTCCATTTTGAGCATTTGAGCAAAAGCTCAAAATGCAATAAAATATAAATGAAAATACAACCCTTTTCTGAAGTATCACAAACTGAAATAATTTGACATGAAGGAAAGAGATGATGTTGTGAGTGAGCCAGTTCAGGGCAAAAAGCTACCATATACAGAAAGCTAAGAACTTCTGATAAGTCTAATTTAATTTTTACAGTTTAATCATAATACAGCAAACAGACTGGACCGTTACTGGACTAACACTAATATTAATACTCATAGCCCAAGTTGAAAAAGTTGGGTTGTACTATTTCTGAAAAGTATTTACTGAAAAGTTGTATTATTACTGGAAAACCTCAGTAATAATACAGTTACAACTGTTATACAAAATAACTTCCTACTGTCTATCCCTCTTCTCTGGTGTTACACTCCCCCTTCCAGTGTCCTTTTGGGTCTCAAGGTCAACAGCACCAGTCTTCCCCAAGTGAAGAGGGAAAGGGTGTCACAGAGAGTCCTGGATTCATTGCTGGAAGAAGTATGATATTCATGGTGGAAGTTTCTTCCTCCTCACTCTTCAAGTCTGCCTGGGGCTATCTTTATACATTTTCTTAACACAGTCTGCTCATGTACTCTTTCTCTGCATTGCTGTCCAGTCATTCAGTTTTTCTGTTCTTTTTGTTATCTCTAAAACCAGCTTGGCCTGATTCATAAGGCCATTCTGGGTCTGCACTCTTTCACACCCCGTTTTACTCTAGGGTCGCCGACAGTTCAATCCACACACTTTTCTTGTCATTCCTATAAACTGAAGTTTAACTGAAACAGTTTTATGCAATCATTACTTGTCTGCTAGGCAGTTGCTAGGCAGTTTGCTAAAACAAACTAAAATCAGCTCAGGCTGATACAAAGCCAGTAGTCTTTTTCTACAATGGCAGAAACCACACTTACTGGGCAGCACAACATGAGAATAGGAAAGAGAGTTACATGAACTGAATGGAGTTTTCATACGATATTCTTTATTGTTCTCATTTTTTCATATTATTTAGATATTTTTATTGTCTGCATAAATTGGGTGATCACAGAGAAAAATATTTGATAAAATTTGGATTTGGGAGTTTCAAAAAGAAAAGGCAGATTGTAGAATAAAAGAATAAGGTGAGGAACTGATCTATTTTTGAAGAAAAAGCTACCGTGCAGCAATAGTATAATCAAATCTGCAAAATATTATTGAGCCCCTGTATCAGGTTGATGCCATATTGTTCCTGGAAAGCAGGGATGGTCATAGTGTGATTCATCTGTATTCAATGTGTCTGTCCATTAATCTTGTGTCTGTCTTCCAAGAGCCTTTAATACCTTTCTGCTTATTTCTCTTGTGTTTTATATTATTATTAATGAAAATCAAAGTCTCATAAAAGAAGAGCTACAAAGGTCAATTTTAATGTTGAGTTACTCGAAGAGAAACATTGGAAGAAAAAGAAAAGAGATTGGCGAAAGATGATGTCATAGAAAATGACATTTTGGATTAAACTATATATGGGGCTCATATATAAGCCCCGAAGTGGAGAGTGAAGAGCCTGACATTGTTCCATATTGACTTAACCTCTTTCTTAGCACCTCAGGTATATCTGTAGAGAATGTGTGTAAGCACAATACTAAAAGCATGTATTCTGGACGTGGTTTTGTTACTATTAAACAACTGGAAATAATGGAATTTAAGATCTGAGTGCCCAAGACATCTATCCTGTGTTGGGCAATGGTGATTTCAAGAACAAAAACAATTAAATGCAACATTTTTGTAGAAGGTTCAATATTAGTAACATTTTTTCCAGTATTTAAAGCCATAGTAAATAGAATTTTGCTTGTTGGTGTCATATTCAGTTTCTGAGTAAGAGATTAAAAACAAGAGAAATGAAAAAGGGAGAGTTATTAAGGTTTTAGAGTTAAAGCCAATTCACCAAATGCAGAATCAATGACTCTCCCAGTGACAGAACACCACAGATATGAAAATAGCATAAATAAAATAAATAAATAAGTTAAATTGCAGGACATCCCTGTCAGACATGAGTATTATATTTACAAATACCCTCCAAGCCATCTTTCCAAAAGCCTGCCCCACTGTCTTCATGCCAGTCTTCTATCCCCACAGCATTCAGAGATTCCCTTTACCTTACTTAATTTCTTTCTGTGTATATCAAATTCCCCATCAATCCTTGTGTTACAGAAGCACTGTGTTACAAAGAAAGAAGTAGAACAGAATCATAATAACAAAATGGCAATCTTAAAATCATAGTATTATGCCACAGTAGAACAGCATAACAGTGTTTCTACTCTCCAAATTATGCTATAATGCCAAAGCTCTTTTAAGGTATAAACCCCAAAGAGTAACTAACGAAACACATTCTGAACCTATTTATTGATGTAAGTATACTCTTTAGCCTACTCCATGAAATTAACAGAAATTAGATTCTAATTTGAATATGACCAAAAGGTGCAATGCCATTTTGATCTTGACCTAAATTTCTTTGAAGATAACGGTAGATTTTTCTTGTCCTGATTCTAATAAGCTTTAGATAAGTTACAGTGTGTGAAGTGATGTGCTTTAGCATTATTTTATGTTATTACTTAATTATGTAACAGTTTTGTAGTTCTATTGACTTTTTTCTGTTTAAGAGGAAGAAATATTTCTTAAACCTGTAGGAAACATCTTTAATTTTTTTTTTATTATATTTCTCTATTTTTTTCTGTACTATAGCAATGCACAGCATAAAAACAAATATGGAATACATGTATAACTTTCTGCTTTTTATCCTCTTTAAATATATAGCTTTATTACAATCTGTTGTATGGTGTCACCATGTTACAGTAGTGTTTATTTACTTGGAATAAGTGATTAAAGAAGATTATTTTGCTTAAGTTAATAAGTAACAAGGGATAAGCTAAGAGTGTAATGTTGTGTGTTTGTGGGTTTTTTTTCTTAATTCTTAAATGCATTGAAGTATTTAGATTTAAAAACTGTCTTTTCAATTGTCCCCTTTTGAGAAATAGAATGAAGTCATTGCTTACTATAGCTGTCAGATTAATTGCACTAGACGTGCACATCGCGTGGCAGCAGTATCAGGTCCTTGGTTCTTCTGCGCTAAGGAACCTCAGCTCTATTGAAGATAGTCCAGTGAAACGAGATTATATGATGTTCTTAACCATTGTTGTTTGTTTTTTTTTTATTTATTTTCCAGCCTACTGACCATTGTTCTAACTCTCGTCTCTTGTAAAATAGTTATACTACACAGTGGAAGGGCACTGGATCAAAACTGCCAGTTCAGGACACCTAATACTCCCGTAAAATGATGAAAACATAGTAACTGTTATACTGGAACTGAACTGTAACTGATGACATGAATATTAAAGTATTCATAGCTAACACTTTCATTCAAACTATTCATTCAAACTGTTTAATATGCTGCACCTTTAAATAGGCACTTATATTAGAGAATTACACTAGGAATGTTGTAATAAACATCAGTGCCACATTTAAGATTACTCATTTAGGTTAATGGGGAAAAGATAGAAATTCAAAATTCTCCTAGTATTTTTTCTAAAAAGTTTCTGGCTGCTTATGCAGGACGACGTAGGCATAAAGAACTTCAGAATTTTACTGATTGATTTATAGAGTAGTGTGAAGAAAAGATTTTAAAATTAATTAAGCACTGTTTTATAGTGCTTTAGCCAATAGTGAGAGAATTGTCTTATCTTAAACCAAAGTGGAACCAGGTTGCTGACACCAAAAATTTACAAGGTTTGTGATTTTTTTAAACAAGGAGCTGGAGGAAGCCCTGAATAACATTTATATCAGTATAAAGCATTGGCAAAGTGTGCAAGAAAGTCAGAGATTTTCTTGAAACAGGAGAAGAAAAAAAGAAAAGGCAGTTGAAATGGAGGGAATAGATGAAGTTATAGAAACAGATTGAGAAAAAAGATCTAAACTAAGAGGGCAGATGTAAGGTTAAATCAATATACACCCAGGCAAATGCAAAACAAATGAACAAAAAAACAAGCTGGAAATATTCATAACTTAAGTGAAAAAAGTAAAAGCAAAAGAACTTTAATGGAAATAAGTCACTTTTGACTAGTCCACTTGATTCAGACGAGATAAAAAATGAAAAGGTATTTCTGAATTAGGATTTAAAGAATGCATAAAAGACTTATTAAAATGTAGAAGTGGTGGAGGAGCATTGCATATATGAAGCTGCATGGAATTTGAAGAAATTTGAAAAGTTTCTGAGTGAAAAAACCTGTACAGTTGAATCCAATGCAATTGCATACAAATTCAATACTATTTTTGCCACTATTATGCCATTATGGAAAGATACTGAAGGCAAAGTTTTTGTGGAGATCAGAAGTAGATAATCTAACAAGGTATCAATAACTGATGACACAAAAGGGTTAGACATACATGGGTGTTCCTCAGTTATGAGTGAATCAGGTGAAAACTCTCAGTTATGCTTGACAGGGAAAAAGTACATGATGGATATAAACACTTATGCTTCATGGCATAAACCACTAATTGAGTACTTGGAGTTAGGAAGACACTTCTGTGAACAGATTATTTTATAATGGTCCATTACAGGATTTCTTATGCTTTTTTAAAGTCTCTAATAACATCAAATATCAGAAAAAAAGAAGGAAGATTAGACAAAATTTACCTGACATGTAGTGATACCCTTGTCTAATATTTTGATAGAAGAAATTGAAAAAATTGAAAGCACTTTTTGATAAATTTGCCATTCTAAAAATATTTATATTTTATATTTATATATTATATATATTATATATATTAAATATTTATATATTTATACTTTATAAAAAAATAATTGCATTCTACTTCCAGTTCACCTTGGAGTGATGCAGTATGGTGATAGCAAACTTCACTGAGTATTGCTATTAGGTATAGTATGTTCTTTTCCAAGGCTTTTTTAAAATCTCTGTATGAAACAATTTCCTTGAGAAATATTGTCACTGGGCACACACATACCCTTCCCTCTCACACTTATTAGTAAATATCCTGGATCCCAGAGTAATCAAATTCTGTTTAATCTGTAAGGCTTGATCTCACCACTATTTTAAAAATATTCTGGAATTCTTAGTCACTCTACAGTAAGACTTATTTAACTTACATAATCTCTAGGAAAAAAAAATATTATAAAACTCAACCAAATATTTTTGACAGGAAATACATGTCTAGGGTACAGCATAGGTTTGTTATCATGTCAGACAAGTTCAATTTAAAAAATCATAGATTCATAATATGATGGAAGTTTTGAGATATTAGCAGTAATGAGTTTTGGTTGAGACAGCCTTGTTTTTTCCTCCTATTATGCAATTTCCAAAGCATAGGTTCTACTTAAATGACTATATAAAACTATAGCAAACTTTCCTAGTTAATGAGATTCCATGTTAATCCCCCATGCTGCAAATCAATTATTTAAAGCCTTTCACAGCTAATGGATCATATAGTACTTTCTGATTAATGCCAACAAGCTAGTTTCAATGCAGTTTCGAAGCAACCAACAGTTTTAACCACTCTCTTTTAATAATACTTTTCTCAGGTTAGAGAAGGAATACCAAAAATAATTTTTAAAAAATATTTATTTGTATGAGAAAAACACTGAATTCAAACTGCAATGAAGAATATACAGTTGTGCTTACTAGTAATAAACAAAGAGCTATTAATGTTGATTACAGATTCTGCATCTTGTATTAAATAGTCCTACAGAAGTAAACTAAGCAAAAATCAATGCTTAGCATTATTCAGGATAGCTTTTTCCATGGAAGTGTTATAATAAGCGTTCCTCTCTAGACGCTAATGGAAAAAAGTTTCTAGTAATATAGCATGAATAGTAAGTTGCCTTCATAGTCTGCTGAAACCAAATTAGCATGAGTTTGTATGTTACTTTCCAACTCTTACGTGGTGCACTGTGATGGATATTCCACAATGGCGCTGAATGAAGGAATCTCTATAAATGTACATAAGAGCAATATATTACTGAGGAAAGATGCTTGGGAAAATAGAGAAGGCAATCATGGCAAAATGTTAGTGTCTAGGCAGCAAAGACTCAGATAATAAAAACTGATGTGCATTCACGGGGAAAAAAATTATTAGCTACCCTGCCTCATACCCTCTGCTTGATTTACAGAACACTTGTTTTAAGTAATACACATTAGCATGGGAAATTTACAGTTCAGTGAAAAATTTGTCTGTGCCATGAAATAGCTGACCAGAAAACAATGCATACACAAACTCGGCTGTAGTTGCTTTTGACAAAGTAGAAGCAATTTAAGATGGTGAATAATGGAATAAGACAAATGTTGAAGAAGATCTGGGTTCACTTTCCCACCACAGCAAGAAGGAATTAATCTCCCATGCCACTTTTGAAATCACTTTCCCGACCTGTCCAACCGCAGGACAGTCAGGGTGAAGGTACTTCCACCTTTGTAGCCAGCAACTCAATACTCATGGGGTGAGGAGGATGATAAGCAAGGTGGAACATCAGTCTGATATCTAGTACTACTCACATAGAGAAGTGAAAAGCCTGGCTGTGGTCTCTGCACCAGAGGATTATTTCTGTCTCTTACGTAATTGTTGCTAAACTAAAAGGGAAAAATGGTGCAGGAACAATGCAGGAAATATGGACTGCACTTACTGTTCGCTGCAGTAAGTAGTACTGTTCAGAAGGTCTACAGTTGCTGTATCACTTACTGTCGAGAACAGCTCCTAAATAACCCTATGATTGCAACACAAAAAATATTAATAAATAAATGCAAACACCATTAAGCATTTTAATTAGAAATATGAAGATTTTAAAAGCAGTTTTTTCCATTTATTTTCTTTCTTTCACATTATTTTAATGATTGTTTTAAAGTATATTGAAAGCACTTTGAACAATAACTGTACCTCATTATGTGTTTTGAACATCTCTTTCTCTGTCTTTCTCTTTTTCCACACACAGAAAAAAATGTTATCAAAATGGTAATAATAGCTAATTTCTGCAGATGCCTTTCACACCAGGACTTAGAAAGAGCTGAGATATTAAATACACTAAGACATACGTGTTAATGTAGAAATGAAGTCTTTCCATCCTTTTTTAAAGCACTTATCCTACAAGTGATCTTATGAATAAATCTACTATTATAGAACCCTCATTAAAGTATGGGGATGGTGGTTACTAAATATATATTTTCTAAAAGCAGTTAGAGTAGCCCAGCAAGGAAGCAAATAATTAGAACTTAAGTAGTGTGTAAAATGCAATCAGCTTGATTCATTCTGTGAACATGCAGAAAATAAGGTGTTTTCTGTTCTGCAATGATCTGTATTGATATGTAAAACAGTACAGATGCTTTCTTTTGATAGTCTGTAACTTTTAGAGGATTCTGTCTTTTTTGCCTTTACAAGTCTATTTTTATAACTGCAAACAACTTAGCTTTGTGAAATAAGAGAAGTTGCTCTGAAAAATAATATTCTAAAGTAGATCTAGCTTGGGTGGGTGGAGAGGAGGCTTGACATGTAAAAGTTTATTTGTCTGCTGATTGGGCAGTATTTTCTAAAGAATTCCCAAAAAGGATTTAAACTACTACATTAAGGAGTTAAAAAAGGAACCTACCAAAGAAGTTACTGAAATATGAGTCAAAATGGGGTGAACACAGAAAGAGGAACTCTTTGAGACCTGCTTTCCCCCATGATTCAATATTGACTTGCCATATGGTATAAAAAATGTGATAGGTCTGCACTTATAAGCAACAGCTCTTAAGGGATGACTTTGCTGGAACTGTCAAGATCTGTGTTTTGATGACTATAACTGGGACAGCTCCTAAACACCTAGTGAAATTGTGCTAAAATTCAAGTGTGTTTGCTTAACTTACTTTATTTCTTTATAAATTTACATACCTTGTGGTGGATATAGATTATGAAACAAACCAAAAAAAGATAATAAGCCACATTTTGACTACTTTCCCTGCATGATAAATGATTTCTGTACAATTCAAGTGAGTGTTGAGCAAAATGGCATCATAAACATTTGAAGCTAAAGCTGAAATAACCTAAGGCTGTTTCACTTATTTATTTGTATTTGTGTGTGTGTGACTGGGGTGGCATGAAGGAAGGGAGGGTTGCAACCAATATTGCTATTTATGTACCGTAATGGTGCTTATTAGTAATTAAGCACCTACCACTAACAGACAAGCTAATAAAAATTCTCATTATCTCTAGAAAATGTTATCATTCTCCTTTAAAGAGGTATGTAACTGAGACTAGTTAGATGATTTTTGCTCCAAGACAGTGGCCAAAGCTGTTAAAGTGTAAAGTGGCATTTACTGGAGATTGCCCTGAAATCCAAATATTGTGTAGCAGCTTTTAAGAAAATCAGGTTTTAGTTAAAGTTTCTTCAGCAATCAATTATTATAGAACATTATTTAGCTTCCCTAGTGAGGTCTGAGTTCTGACTTTGTTTTATGCTAAGAGCAGAGTAAAAATCTGCAGGAGAAGTACAGGATAGTTTGATCACACATGTGGTGTTTGGGGTGATTCAGAAAACTTCTGTCCAATTGAATATCAGTAATCTTCTGGAGAAGCCTCAGTGATTCCACATGAGTTTCATTCCAGAAAAAAAATAATTTACTTAAGTACAAATTAAAACAGGCATCTGCAATGTGATAAAGTTTAACATGTCATACAGCTAAAAGTGCAGTCAGGCAGCATCAGTTCACACATGTGAAGTACCGTAGGGCATATTCATAGGTGACTTAGTGATGAGAACATTTCTGAGTAACAGAGATCTGTCTGGTTTTGCAACCATTAAATGAAGCCATAAATAAAGCTATTAATAAAAGCTAATGTCAATAACATTGAGCTAGCAGTTAGGGTGTGTGTGTGATGTTCTAGTCCTATCCATGTGTCATTTATCCTGTAATCAACGGAGCTATTGAACTATAAAATGTATGGATATTAATTTCTTTTAAGGATAGCATTAGTCATTGCAGAGCCCAAAAAAGAACTACTGTCTATCCATGTGCACCCTAGCAAAAAAAGTAAATGCTGAAGGCATGTTGTATGCATATTAACTGTTTCCATAGAATTATGTCAGCTTTCATGATTGGATTTTTCTTTTAAAATTCATATCTTCAAAAGGATGTTTTTAAAGGTTCAGAAAGATTTAGGAACCCCAAACATTTTTTTCTTTCCTGAACTGATCTGAAAACATTACACTGAATTTCACACATTGTGTTAGAATAGCAGATTCAGATGTCATGTGTTATTATGGCAGATAACTGAACCTCTAATAGAAAGGACAAAACTGTTTTTACCAGTCACTCTAAGATTAGCTTGTACAGGTAGAAATACCTACCACCTATATCTACAAGAGAGTTTAGAGGAAACCAAGCAGAAAAACGGACTTTGCTTTTCTACTCACTGCAGAAATCAGGAACTACTGCATCATGCTTAGTGGAATTACATGTTCTCGCATTAAATGGAGGTGTTATGTGTAAAATGTAATTGGATGAAATTATTTAAATCAAAATATATCTGACTATGAGTAAGTTGACAATAGAAACTGAAACTTATTATGTCTTAGTTTGTCATGAGTATGTTCACTCTGCTCAAGACAGTGCCATGCAGGATCTCCCGGTTATAAGTAGCAGCATTTCCATTTTATTAAAATGTTCGGTTTGTCTAACACACTCTGCTTCTCACACCTGTGTTCTTTTATCCTAGGCTAGAGAGGATATCTGTGCAGAACTGCTTTGTGCCATGAATGTTTAACTAAAAATGTACTTCTTGTATGATATATGCTAGCACAGAAAAGTTTGTTTTGGTGAAGGATTTTCAAATTCCTCTGTAAAGCAGAACCAGAAAAATACATTCTCATTGATAACTTGATTAACTTCAGTTGAGTTACTACCAGAGATGAATCTGACTCATTAAATAAAATCTCACATCTCATTAAAAGAAGTTTGTAGCCCTTTTGCTTGCCAAGAAAGCCTTCAATACCTAAACTAGTGTTATATCAGGTAAATGAATCAATAGGCTTGAAAATTTGTTAGATAAAACATGAAGAACATCTCACATTTCCAACCTTCTGGCTGCTTGCGATGACTGAGCAGGATATCACTTGATTACAAAAGAAAAAGCTAAATAGATTAAAGGACAGTGAGTATTTCATGAATGTTAAGGAGTCTGTGAGAAGAAGAGAGATGTAATAAAGCAAACTAATATCTAATTACCTTTCCTTGATATTTTGTGGGGTGGCACAAATTTATCCATATGCTTTTTAAGATCCAAGATTATTTTTTTTTGGATCATAAGGGAGGGGAAAAATGTTTAATGGCCTCAACAAAAATGTGATTGTTAACTGAAGGACAAATGATAGATGCCTTAACCATTGTGATTAAAAATAATTATTATATTATATGTTTAAGGAAGAACTTTACTGAGCAGTAGAAAATCTGGAAAGTATATCTATCAGAGTTTTTTAAGGAAGCAAAGTAGCAATTACTTGCTACTACTCTTACTGACTAAACATCAGGGAGTGATGCAAGGTAACACGGCAGGTATTTAAAATATGGTCATATTTTATTCACAGCACCTAAAAGAACATAAGTCACTAGTGAACAGGAAATGATGATGCTCTATCTGCATCAATGAATGTAGATGTTTCATGAAGCTACTTGGGGATCAGGACTTAATCATTCCCAAAATAAAAATACTAGGTAGTCTTTTACTGCTGTTCTACATATTTAATTCCAGAGGAAAAAAGAATATTCAAATGTTCAAAGAACCTTTAAATATGATACTTAGCTTGTCTGAACCCAAAACAAATTAGTTTTTGGTTTGCTATTAAGAGAAATTAGAAGAAATTAAATTCACATGTGCTTTCATGAAAATTTGTCCTGTCCTCACACAAATTAAAAATGTATAGAGAACTGGATTTTAAATGATAGTTCAATATATATCTGTAGGTGTAGAGGATATAAACAAAAGTTTTGGGACTCAGTGTTCATCAGTGGCATAATGTGTGTGATAAATTTCTGCAAATTGTGTGATGAAATAGCAGTTTTGTACAGGAAAATACTTGTTTATACACCAACAGTATGACCGAATGTGAACTTTGAAATCTTCATCATGACTGGAGACAGTTAAGGTATAATACAGTTTTTGTTTATTTTGACTGAAAAATACACACTTCCAAGTTGGTCCAATGATGTCATGCACAACATCTGCCTCAATTTCTTATTATGTAGGAGAAAAGTAAAATAGTTCAAAGGAGGGCTGAACAACTTTGCCTCAGACTAAAACAACACTTAATAAGACTTAATAAGATTGATTTCACCATTCATTGGAAAGACAGTGGAAAGAAAGGGTTTGTCACATATAGGAATAATACAGAGACAGGGGGATAGTGGATCCAGATGGTTCCTTTATTCTATTGATCTCTCCATTTAAAGCTCAAATGATGACACACATGCTATTTCTTCTTGACAAATCAAGAAGCTTTCAGAACCGGAGAGGATGACCCGTGGATAGATCTTAAAAAATAGAGATGTCTCCAAAAAAAAGCCTAATTAACTATATGTTTAGGTTCTAAGTATATAAATGTTTTCAGAATTCCTCAGAAACCATTGCTTTGAGGTACATATGAAGAGCTTGTGTTGTAGGTGCTCCAAGACACCTAGGTTGTATCTCTTCTTTCCTATCCTAGCAAGCCAAAATATTCCTTTTGTCATTGAACATGTAGAGAAGGAAAGAATAATTTATCCATGAATAAAAATCAAGAATGAGATATCTTCCAACCGCTTACAAACATAATCAGTAGTTCCATGTTTGGAGACAGAATTGAAATTGTATTAGAAAGAACAACCAAACTATGCTGCTGACTGTTCTCTACTCCAGGGGGCTAGTCATAGCAACAATATTAAATCTGACCAATTTACTTTTAAAAAAATGTTTCTATTAAATGAAAATAGTTTTTGCTTTCCTAAAGTGAATAGTGATTCTTTTAAAAAAAGTTTTGAAGTTCTATTTTTACTTGATATTAACTTCAACATTCTTTGCATCAGTCTGTATACATGTTTTATATTAAAAGAAGGGTTATAGCTTGTATATTCAGACTGTTGTCAGGTTTTCATGCAGCAGAAGTACAGTCTGGCTTAGTATGGGTTTCATAAAGAGTTCCCAATGTCCAAAAAATGTTTTCCCTAATTAAAAAATATTTCATATAAGAATTTTCAAATAATAGCAATATATTTTGTTTCATATAATTCAGTGTGCTTTCTGAGTTTTATCTTTGAAAATCTTGAGTCTTGAGGCTCTTACTTGTAATGTCTTGGTTAGATTTGCAATGTAACTAAGCTCTGCCAAAATTTGTACTCAACAAGAGAATTCTGTGTAAGTCTATAGTATAAATGAAAATTGAATTTTAAGTCTTTAGAGGAATCTTTGTAATTGTACTGCAGTTAAGATACAAGCATTAGATAATTATTTGTTCTTTGTAGTGAGATTTTTAACTATATTTGATTGACTTAAAGGAAATCAACAGCAGCAAAAATCTTTAGTTGAGTTCAGCAGCAGAAGGGATTGCAGTTTTCTCAAACACATCCTCAGAATTTCCAAGACATCTGGTTAATATTAGTAATGTTATGATTTAATCCTTAACCGAGACTAAAATTGCTGTTTTAGTATATTGGTTACGCTTACATCAATTTGATAGTAACATTGCTTTTGTGTAGTATTTTATTATTTAAAGGAAGTAATCTGAAATTCTGCTTTTTTGTATTTTAGGTGTTTTGTTAATATTTTCTTGAATAGTCACATTTATTCTAAAAGTGCAGCTATTTAATCCTTCACAATTAGAGTTTTGGACATGATTTTAAAACATTTATTATGTGTGGACTGGAACACAAAATTCTGAAAACATTTCTTTAATTTTTCTTGCTTGCCTGTGAGTTTTCACAGATTTAGGCTTTCTAGAGAAGAGATAGGATGAAGAGATATAGATTCTTTGATAGATATTGTGATTGTGCCTGGACACAAATGTCTGTAGGAAAGTACCTTTAAAAATTAGGTAGGGAATATACATTTTATTTAGATTATTGCCAATATTCTGTATTTACATTCTTGCATGATTTGTGGAGCATCCCCAGAACTGGCACAGACACACTTCACCTACTGAGCACATACTGATTTCAGAGGACTCTTCCTTACTTCTTTCTGTTCGTTGAGTTCACAGAAGCCTTTTTCAGTGGAGCAATTTTTTAAAGAATACAGAAATGGTATTTTTTGGTTTACCTTTTTTAATTTTTCAGAGTAAAAATGTATTATACTTTTCTACTAGTATTATAAATGTATTATACTTTTCTACTTCTTACTTCTTAACGAGGCAAGTCATTATACTTTGGCTGTTAACTAATATAAGGGAGGCAGAAAAAAGTTGTATCATAGGAGTGCGCTCAGTCCTGATTATGTTTGTGATCGTTACTCGGCTGAAGCTGGTGACACATATAAACTCTTCCATTACTCAAACTTGCAGTTATGTCAGACCAGCTGTTAAGATTATACGAACCCTCCCTCTGGTATGATTTTATATTGGTCGATGCTTGCTGCACAGGTAACTCCAGGGTGTTCCCTTGAACACCCCAGACTTGCATTAGGAAACATTTCCTGGCTTCTTCTTGCCACTTAAGTATCTGCATGGAACAAAAGATGAATATGTTCAGGAAATGTCAGATTCTCCAGCAAGAATATATTCTATAGGATATAGCTATCTATATCCTTAGGAAGACCTTACTATTACCAAAAGATCTTAGCAAGATCTTTTGGAGTAATACAAACACTGCTGACCATACTGTCTATGAGGATCTCTCAGAAGTGCGGATGGCAAACAATGATTCAAAATATGCAATGATAGCAAGATATGGCAAGCTAAAGCAAGACAAAAGCACAGTATGATTCCTACGGGGATCACAGTGAACAGGAACTTTCATTTTCCTTGCACAGTTGTTTTGATTTTATGAGTTCTGGCAGCTGACCGTCTGCAAAGAACCTACTAGTTGTTCTTCGGAATATTTTCTATGGCTCTGGTGTAAGACAGTAACAAATATGAATATTTAAAGGTTTAAATGTTTTTTGTTTTATTTTGCTCAACTCTGGTATTCTTTAGAAAAAGTACTTTTCATATAAATTACTTCAATATTTCTTTTTTCCACTGTTAGTGAAATGAAAGTTGCCCAGAACCTGCCTAAACCAGATGATACAGAATCTTCGTCCTGTAATTAGGGAAGCGCAAATGGCTTTGAGCTTTGGGTAATCTTCCCAAAGTTAAGATGCTGAGGACAGGACTTTATGAAGCTGTCTGACTGAGGTGATGTTTTTTGCAAGTCGCATTTAGATTCTATCTTTCAAGTACTTTATGTACATTAAGTAGTTACCCCTTAATAACCTAAAAGTATTCCGTAGAGTAAGCAAATACAAACAGGCATGTGAGGAGAAATATTCAAATGTCCAGAGCAGCGCAAGAAGATATTTTGGCAGTTAATATTTCCCATGTGTTCCCAATATTTCCCTACTTAACGTCTGATCTTTATTCTCCACCTTGAGCATGTAACAGGGAAAATACTTGCACTGGCCTTTTCTACGGGCTGAATTTTATTCTTTGCACTGAGATGATGAGTCTCTTCCTCACTTTACTCATCTTCTAGGAACTATAAAGATATGTGACCATGAATGGGCATGTAAGTTTTATAGCATATAGAGGCTTGCATCACTACTTAATTTATCCAACCATTTTAATCCACACTTATCAGAAATGTTAGTGTGCATATGACTTTGAAGCTGATGCTTTTAACTTTAGGGGAAAGAAGACAGGACTCAGCATTTGCAGCTTCATCTCATAAATATAGTGCTCCTTCTGACAGAAAAATATAACTGAAGAGCTTAACTATTCTTGATATACACTATACCTGGAATTTATCTCAGCTTAAAATAGACCTTTCTAACTTAATCTGGAGGGGTTTTTTTTCCTTATCTTGTTGTTTCACTTTTTTTTTGAAAGTCTATTTCAACTTCTCATGAATTTACATATCTGATAAATTTAAAAAAGAATAGTATATCCTTGTCTGTAGTGTCAGCATGTCTAGTTAAAATAAAACTCAGTCACTTCTAATTTCTAGACATAAGCACAGTAGCATGAGAGCTACATTTATTAGGAACACTTAAGCATCATGGGTATTTCTTGTCTAATAATAGTTCATCAGCTTGTACTGTAGCATCTGACATTTGAAATTCTTTCCTCAGTCTTAGCAGGAGATTCAGTGTTTTAGCTTTTCATTTTCCAAACAGTTACATGCTAGCAGTGTGAACATATATTTTCTTTCATTTTCTGCTAAAGCAGAAAGAGTTTAATCAGGCCTGTTTACTCATGACTAAAGTGGACCTTAGTAAGTGGACTTTCTCCCAGCTGAATAAGTGTGAAAGTTATTGTGAACCTGTGAAAGAATGCATTTTTTGGAAAAGTGCATCAAATAAATGTTTTCATTTTTTCCCCTTGAAAAATTCTAAACTGTTTATTTTATGACTATGGTTTTAAATGATAAAAATTAAGAGAGTAAGATATTATGGGCATTATTATGGATATTATTTTGTGTGTGATGGCTTTCTGCTAATGTACTTGGTAGAAGAAAATGTCCATAGAAGACATTGATATATAATCTCTAAGTACACCTAGCTTAAGCTTGTCTCTGATAACATCCCATATCTAATGCTTCAAAAATTCTTAAATTCAACTAAACATCATCTAGCCTTATTATCAAGTTCTGGGATGAAATCTTCCTACTTCCACAAAAATTTGTCCGACATTCCAAATCCTAGCCTTCCAGTAAGATTATGATACTTTGTCTACTGTGTAAAACTACAGGTATTGTTTTGTCTGTAATGTTATACAGATGCTTAAGACCTTTGGACTTAATGTTTGTCCTAATAGTTTCATGTAGTAATGAACTCCACAAATTGCTGCAGACTGCTTAACAATATATACACTCCCTTTGGTATGTTTTAAAATAGTCTATTTTTTTTTCTATTTTACAGTAGTTTACTTTATATTTTGAGTGAGAATGTAATAAGAAATATTGGATCTCTTTTAAATTCTCATTTACTTCTTTTTCTTCTATATCACTAAAATGTCATTTCAATTTAATGTAAAGTAAATGCATAGTGACTTCAATATAAGTCATCATATCTTTAATATTTTTATTTATATTCTGTATATTTACAGCAAAGAAATCTGTTCCTGATTACAATTCTTAGGTTATGAATACTATGTGTGTCAGTCACGGCAGGCAAGGCAGGCCATGTCCTAGAAATCTTTATGATTCCTTGTGTGTCCAATGTCACTAGAATTTCTGCTTAGAGCAATAAAAATAATGAAACAACACAACCATGAAGGCATTTTACTTCCTACTTCATCCCTTAATATAACTTCTTGACAGAAAGCATTACTGATCTTTTATTTATTTATTAATCAAAATTTCTGGGCCTCCCTTCTGATCCTGAAGTAACTGGTTGCAACAGCTTATTGGGCAACATTATTTTATTCCTCTGAAGATTTCTCTTTGTAAGGTGGATAGACTTAAGAAAGAAATCAGGAATTATTGATTTAAATAATCCATTTTAATTTTTTTTTTGTTTTGTAATTTAGGAATTTTCCCCCAAATGCTGATTCACATTAGCTTCTACAAGTTGTTATCAACTTTATGTTTTATATCTGTTTATTTAAGCAATTATGCCATGTAGTATGCATTTATTCAACTTCTTAACTTCTGAATTTGTGTTATGTTTGCAAATAAGGAATGATGATCTTGATTATTATCTAAATGATGATTCAGATTTCCTCATTATTTCTGTCACCTTCATTAAGAAGGAAATTGGTATTCAATTATAAATACACATAAGAGCAGTTTGAGAAATAAAATACTTACAATGTCTCCAACACATTAGAAGAAAGATTTATCAAACAAGCTTTGCAGTGAAAACTAATTGATTTATAAAAAAGGATAAACATGTATGTTAGTGAATCCATCCAAATATTTATTTTCTTTTTCCTGGCCTTCTGGATCTCATAACACCTTCTTTATATGCACATATTGGAAAAAGATTTCCTAATTTTCAATGGTTCTTCGAGTGAACTAAGCTCTGAATGGCGTTAACTGAACAAACTGAGATGAAAGCAATGTTTTGTCTAAAAAGAGAAAAAACTTTAGACCTTTTGGCCAGCTTTGTTATAACTCTCATAATGAGTCCTCATGCTTATCTTCACCCCTATTAATTTTTGTTAAATGTAATGCTATCGGGCCTTGTCTCCATCAAAACTGTGATCAATCCTCAAGATACATCTTCCTTTGAGAATGCTGCATACCTCCACTTCCTTTCAGATCACTGTCACAGCCAGCCAAAGGTGAACGTCACTTGGCTGAAGAGGGTAGCGAGTGAGAGGAGGTCATAGATCCACACATCTTTACATGTATTATATGATACAAGATTCAGAATCTGAACAGTACAGATATAAACAGAAAGTCTATGAATACTCAGCCTTCTTTATGTTTTAATATGTTATAATAAATAATTTGCATATTAAATTAATTTGTACATTATGCATTAAGATGCATATTATTCATATTTATGTTTCTTTTAGAAACCGGAACTATTAATCAACTGCTTTCCAAAGATTCACATTTGCACCAAAAATTTTCCTTGACATATTTCAAATAATAGAGTTTTGCAAGACACCATTTAATAATACATTATTCATTAACAGGAAAGGATATCTACCTCATGCATATCTTTCTCTAAAGATTAACACCTGTTTTGTAACTCATTACTTTTGTTTGTCTATCAATACGATGGGTTTATTGTACGTGAAAAACTCAGCAGCCAGACACTGTCTGGAATTTAAGTAATACCAGGAAATCCTTAAAAGCTGCACCTAATCTTTCATACATATTTAAATACTGGAATACGGTTATGTCTGGAGCTTTTACTTGCATTCACTTCAGTAGATTACATCATAGTGTCTGGCTGTATGAAAGCCTGAAATCTGTTTTAATGTAAAATAAATAGTTTTCATTACAACTAGTAGCTATAATTCTATTAATTCATATTAACAAACAAAACAACATTCTAATTTAGGCAGTTTTTTTACTTTAATTTTCCTCAATTGACAGATGTACACACAAAATATAAATCTCTTAGTGATTTCTTACCATCAATCAATTTCTTCTGCTTTTTTTTTTTTTTCCCCTCTGTAGACCAATTTTTTCCTTAATACTTTTTATAGAAACCCCCTTGCGAGACATTAGATGTTTCGGTAGGATATTAGCTGACAACCAAGCTGAAAAGTAGAAGACATGATTCCCAATCAGCAGAAAACCCAATGATTTATTGCTTTTGATTAGTTTAAGATTCTCATTTGTCTTCAAGGACCTGGAAAGCCAGTCAAAGACTTCTGGGAAGTGATAGACTTTTAAAAACTTCAGTAGCTGCTAATCAAGAGCTTACCAATTGGTCACTAAACCACAGCTTCATGAGATCGTATGAAAGATACTTTAACTGCTATACTACTGCAATTTTTTGGATTACTATGATAAAATTATAATAGAATATTAAGTAGCGCATACCAAAGTAGGTTCACCATGAAAGTACCAAATGCTGTCCGATCTTCAAGCCCCTTCAGAATACACAAATGTGAGGGAGAATACAGAGAGTCAATGACAAATGACAAAAGCTGTGATCATAAATGCTCTTCTTGCTCAAATCAAGCTGTTTGACTGGATTTTTTTTTTTTTCTATCTGAAGTAAGAGAAAAAGTAGTATATTTGTTTAAGATAAGAAAGCCAAAACAAAGTGAGGAAAAAATGGTCCAGCAGGTAGGGAATAGAAAGACCTGAATATATTTCTATTTCTACATTTCTAGAGACTGGTATAGCTGCATTTTGCCTTCCTAGAGATTGAGAAAAGAGATTTATTAACTTATATGTATTAATCTAAAACTGTAATGCTTATGTGTATAAACATACACTAGAATGTATAAATATAACCCCAGCTTTTCATCATAAATTTGCCCGGAGAAGAATATAAAAAGTGTCATATTTGTTCAGATTAAAGTTCACCTGAACATCCACTCATGATTTTACAGATGATACTTCTTCTCAGTCAACTCTTTTTCTCACTTGTGGAAGCTACTTAGTCTCTCCTCACATAGAAACTGTGTCATGAATCTAATTATTCTGATCATCTAGAGCTGGAATCTTTAGAACAAAACTAGAAAATTGAACAGAAACAGAAGGCAGTAGCAGAGGATGATTTTGTTTAAATGGTAGGGAAAGTTTTAGTCCTACCTCATTATAAAATAACCTACACATTGGGAACATGCTTTTCAGCCTTGCACTGAGGAGTGTTTCTGGCTTTTATATTTACAATTGTTGAATAAAATGCCCATATAGTTGGAGACTAACTTGGGTAAGAAATCTAGTCCCGTCTACAATAAGGAGACACCCCAAATACTCAAAAAACTTGGGTCATTTTCATAAATGTAGCTTCTATGTCATAACACAAAACACTGCAGCAGATGAATAATAGACTATCCAGATATCAGTTCAATGGAATATCATTAATGCAAAGAAGTGTCTTGCAGTTCCAAGTGGGCAAGTGTCTTCCAGATTCAGTTTTGGATGGTAGGTTCTGCAGGGCTTCAGTTTCATAATGCCCACCTGTAAATGAAAACTCAATAAAGGGAAATGTCACCAGAGGTTTTTCTCTATTAGGCAGGAAACAAGGAGTCAAAGATGACCTTTGAACTTGCAACTTGAGGCTGAATTTACAAGGATGGTTGAGCCAGTCTCCTATCAAACTAGAGGTCTCGCTGCTTATTGTTTTTCTGCCTCTGACTCCCACTCATTCCCTCCTCCTGCCCAAGCCTTGACAACACATTTCTGTTTTTCTCTTCTTTGTACCATTACAAAGAACTCACTGACTCAGAAGAATACTATCCATTTGAGGGGGAGAGGGAGGGGAAAGGCTCTAAATCAAACCAGTTCACAGAGATCTGCTGTACTCCAGTTTCAGTACAGAGTAGATGGCAGTTATGTGGGAATGGGAAGGGCAGAAGGATATCATGAGAAAAAAGGCTTCTTCCTCCAGTGATAGTATTCCTATCATTAGATCAGTGTAGCCTACCTTGTAACCAGTTTTTGTGAGTATCCTGTAGTG
The DNA here is from genome assembly GCF_036370855.1 of Dromaius novaehollandiae. NCBI lineage: Eukaryota > Metazoa > Chordata > Aves > Casuariiformes > Dromaiidae > Dromaius > Dromaius novaehollandiae. Next base: position 66,581,378 of record NC_088101.1, read on the forward strand.
AAACCACCACTTTCAGTTTAACATACACATCTGTATGTATATATTGTATGGTGTGTTTTGCTTGATATCATTATCACTGTTCTTACTGTACTGAATGAAGCATATTCTGGAACGCCAGGACAAAGCTTTAACTGGTGTAAAAATGGCATAGTTCCTTTCAAGTCAATCTATATTAACCTAGTTTCAACAGAAATGAATGCAATATGATCATGCAGCTTGTCAAATAATCTTTGTCCTAATGGACAGAGGACAAGAAGTTTCAAGAGTATTAGATTATCATACGTTTATTTTAAAACAGATGGCCACATTAGAGGAGAGAGGACTTATTAAGCTATGTCTATAGTGCTGAATAAATCAGAGCAAGGGAGTGAGCTTGATCACTGGATCCCTCCACAGGAGAAGACTATGAATGGATTCACCATTTAGTAGATTTTAAAGGACCAGCATAATAGATCAAGGTACAAATGATTTGAGGTACAAATCTGTAAGAAGCTTTATTCGTTCCACCTCTTACTTAACTTCTAGTAGAATTATTGCAATGTTAGCATTTAATGTCTTTTCATGAGTCAGATTTCCCTCCAATGTTCATCAGTTGCATATAATGACAACATGAGGTAACATCAATGGCATCAAATATGTCACGTTGCTTTAAAGGCTGGGAAGAAAAATCTAAAATGTTAGATAATTTTGATGTTTTTAAGGCACTGAAGACCATATATTGACTTAATTCAGCTTTGAGTATTAATCAATAATATCTTTAATCTATGAAAGTATATGCAGGAAATAAATGTAAATTAGTAAACTATGGCTAAAAGAAAATCACACCGTCTATTATTTATATAATTAGCTATTTATTTTTGTGAACAAACTTTTCCTCCCTCCAGACAAATACAATATCTTTTATAACAAACTATTCAGATTGTTATTACATGGTCAAACATCATCATTACAGATGTCAAATCTCCAAGAGTGAGGTAGGATTCTGGGGAAGCATATAACTTGTTACTATATGAAAAAGCAAGCCACATAAACTGAGGCTTTGGAGGAATATATTCCTGGAGATTAGATAAGGGCAGAAACACATAAACACTGTAAACATAAAAGCTATTTCCTTCTTCCTGTGGTGGTAGATATTTTACAAAGTGCTTTCATTACTGTACTGCATTTCTGCATGACATTTGGTGCTGGACTGCTTTCTGCTGTTCTACTGTTGCTGTTTTTCTCTTTATTTTTCTTTGTCCCCCTAAATAGCAAGAATTAGAATACAGACATAAATCTGAGAAGAATGAATCATGTCTTTCTTTCAAATTATGGTCAAAGCTAGTAGGGGAAGTGTCCTTTGATAATCTGCAGTCTTTTGCTAGATAGATTCAGATTAAATGTTCATTGTTTGCATTCTCTGCATAATGATGCAACTAAACTGCTTCTTCTCATTATCATGAAAGGTTCAGTGACTTTAGACTGCAGCTAGAACATCTCATATAACCTTATATATAAAGTGATCATATGAATAATATGATTTTGTATAAAGTTTCATTTACCAGAGAAGCATTAAAGCACAAGTAGTTGATACATTTCCTGCTGGCATTTAATGGAAACCATAATTGAAGCTTCTTAACTGTTTTACTTTGCTGTGGAAAATAACATATTCAGGAAAACAAAGAGAGAAAGTAGGCTACTGGAATATCACCAGGAAACTCCTTTTCTAGTTGAATCAGAAAGAATAACTTGATGAGCTAGAGCAACACTAGATTAAAAAGTTAGAAAAAAGGTACTAGGATGAAAATCACATCAAAATGTCATGATCAAATATTTCAAACATGGTGAGTTATGTAGAAATAAATTCACATCTCCGAAATAATGCTTGCTAAAACTAATTGCAAAAAATATTCTGGAACTACTTTCAATTGTAAAATGCGGTTCAGTCAAAATAAAAGTATAAACTTATGTACATTTTTTCCAAAATGTTGTTAAGCCATCCACAGAAGAATAAAATGATCTACTAATATCAATGCATCATACTTTAACATTTTAAAAGAAAGATTTTTTCATTTGTATTTTTTTTTAAATGGAGAATATGTATTTGTGATAAAATGAAAAAAAGAATCAGCATTTATATCTGTCTTAAACTTCCTTTGCTTTGGAATGTTTTTCAATTAGTATAAGCAAAATTTATTTCAGATTTCATTCTGCAAAAGAGGAACATATTCCAATATATTGAAATCTTTCATAACTCAAATGTTTTTTGTTCTTAGAACTCTCTTATGACATTATAAGATTTGAAATTTTATGAACAATGTAAAAGTGGAAAATTATAAGAAAAGAGAAATAATCTCTATTTTGGGGAGTTTATATTTAAGATTACCCTTAACCTAAAACTGTATCTCATACATATATAACTAAGATTCTTCTGAAACAAGTCTTATACTTTCTATTTTGTTACAGCACAATGCCTGTAGATTAAAAAAAGAAAAAAACTTTCTGCTTTCTGCACTGCCTTTTTCTGCTTTCTCCAGTCTTTTATTTTCAAAGCTACTAGCCTTTTAAATGAGAAACTTTCTTTTTTTCTAGTCTCATTTTCCTAAAAAAGAAGAAAAAAGAAAAAAAAGAAAAACTTGTACAAACACCACCAAGTTAGAATTACTGCCAAATTTTTGACTAAATAATATGGATAGAATTGTCAGTAATGAAAAATGAACTCTGCCAGTTTAGTGACCAGTCTCTGTTCTTTTTAAAATATATTACAAGTCACACAGTATATTATTTAGAAATTCAGAATTTGGTGTAGGTTCTAAAAAATAACTGCTCAGTCACATTTCTGTACCTCATGCACTGGATTATGATTCTGAGCATGACAGATGTGTCCCTGCTTCCCCCCAGAAATCCTAGCTATTTTCATAGCAGAACTTATTTCCCCACTAGACAACCTCAACTAGACTAAAACCTAAAGGGAGAGACAGAGCTGACAGACTTGCCCAGCAAATACCTACCTGCAAAGAAAGACTAATGGCAGCTCCAGGAGACTGCTCTCTTTCTTTCCCAGGGAGAAGATGGGTGTGAAATACAATATAGTCAAACGTAACATAGTTTCTTTCTCATTTGCATATGGCAAATAGTTGACCTGAGCTGAAGACTAAAACCTTAATTTAAATTTAACTCTGGAATGACCATAAAGAACCTGGACCAAATTTTCATTTTGTTTTGGTTAATACGGTGTAACATTGACATTGTCCTACTGTCCCTGATGTTGTATGAGGAAAAGATGAATCTATGATGTAATAACTTAAAAAACAATTAATTTATAATAATATAGTACTGTGTGCCAACGTACAATGATAAACTTTTGTTAATTTTGTGCAGTACAACTGATTTTAATATTCTCCTAGTATGAATTTCGACAGAAAGAACATCTTGTAATCCAAGATTGCTTATCTCCCACTTAAATAATAATGCTTTTACTGTATGTTAGGTACACCTGTTGACATTGGGACAGTCTGTAGGCTGTGATCAGATATCCTTAGACAGGGAACTGTTCAGTTTATTCCAGAATAGGTTCTGGGTCTGAACTAAGCTGTATGTGATATGAATATTCAGGGCAGCAGGTCCTTGATTTCAAACAGGAGTGTACCAGCATAACAGTAGGTACGCAATCCTAATGCATCAGGTCTTTCAACAGATGAAGAAACTAACCTGACTACTGTTTAGATCTTAATGTGCTTCAGGTAGGCTCTAGACCTCTAGCTGCTTCATCTATACAACTTTGGTCATTACACTGGAACACAGGGAATTCCATGGCCGAGGAGGAAGGTGCCTTATCAAGCTAGGACTGAATGGCTGTAGATGGATACTTTGGATCACAGATGTGTATTTAAGTATCCAAAGAATTCCTGATTATGAAATATATCCTGACAATAATCTTACATTATAGATTCTTCCCAAGAATCTGCCACAGACACTGAATATTTTATTAGATTCAGATAGAGTCCATCTTCCTTTAAAGACTGTGGGAGAGACCTTGTGACATAGAAACAATAACACATAAAAATATACTGGGATAGTTCAAAAAGGTGTAGCTAAAGCAGAGGCCTTTTGCATCCATAAAAGTGGAAGCATGTTAAGCCGTCTTAAATGTTAGCTTGTTTTGAACTCAAACATTAAGTACAGCAATATATCGTAATAGCATAAGCATTCTTTTAACGAGTGGTCCTGTGAAAATAAAATTGCCATTGCCTGTTGCAGGCCACAGGCTTTATGCTAACTGTGCCTTATGTGCAAGGCCCCAGGCCTGGCCTCTTAGTTTTGTTATCAGCTTCTTATGAGCTTGGTACTACATGTCTCTTCTTATGATGTACAATTTAGTCATGAGATAACTGCAAAGGCCTTGAAAATATGAGCATTGATTGGAAGTAGAGGTCCCGTAACTAGGAACACAGATGGTCAATTACTGATCACTGAAAAAGCATAGCCTTGAGAGCCAAGAGAAGACAGCTTTTACTTTAGAAAAGAGGTGGCAGCTAAAGAAAGAGAAAAAGCAGCAGAGCACCAAAATAAAGTACTTGCTGTGGTCTGGGAAAACAATCCTCCCTCAGCATTGCACAGTGCATAGTCCAGGGGGGAGTCCAAGGTTTAGCAATTGTCTAGAAACTCGGACAGCTTGCAGGAGAAGATACTAAATTTGAGAACGGAGAGGGGAAAACAGAACACCACTTCATTTCTAATTTTTCAACAAGATCTCAAGGCTAACTAGCTTGATCTCAATGACTAAGATTATAAAGGCCTGTAGCCATCAGCTGTGGCTATAGCGTCAGCTCCGCAGTGCTGTACACTCACAGCTAATTTAGGATACAACTATTATGGACTGACTGCTTTGAATGTGTAGTGAATGTAATGTGTAAGAACTATAAGCATGAAGGGTGTCATTAATGAATGTTAGTCTAGTAAAGTTTTCTTTAAAATTTAAAACAGATTTATTAGTCTTCTAAACACTCCTGTCCCAGTGGTCTCCAATTCCTTAGCTGATATATATAATCAGTTGCAACACACAATACTTGAGATTAACAGGTCAGAAAGACTAAAGAAACAGGTAAAATCTTGTCTCCATCAAAGGCAATGGTGTCTTCATGTGAAGAAAAAACGTATTTGCTAGTTCTGCCTTGAAACCCCTGAACAACAGTGGCTATATTTGAATTGGAAAAGATTCAAAGTTACCATCTGCTTTTTATACCAGGCCCTCACCCTTTGATTATCACTGGCCTAGTTCTTAGCTGTATCACTGGTAATTTCTGTCTTAGCTCCACTAAATTCTTATTTCTTGTTATGCTGCTTCATTCTGCTTCCTGAAGTGCTTTTCTCAAAAGATGCTATTAACTCTGATCAATCAGGTATTGTTATTTAAGCACAGTCTTTCTCATTCTTAAATATAACTTGCTTAATATTTTAGTGCATGGGTGCACTATTAAATACTAACTTGACTTCCCTTGACTGAATTTGCATTCCTAACTAAAATGAACTTCCTAACGCCTACCTGTCTTTCAATGTGTCACTAGAGCAAGGAACTGGTTTTACTATCAAAATGATTAATGAAAAAAATGTCAAATGTATTAACCATTATGTATGGCCAATCACAGTACATATTACTTTCTGTATTATCTGTACAATCTACATATTGCATTTTTCCCTAGCATTCATTCCATTCTGTGGTGAACTATTATTATTGACATTTATTTCATTTCTTTTTTTTAACACACCATTACAGTAGGCCTCGACTGAATCTATCACGCACAATGAAATGCAAAGCGAATTCACAGGCATTTCTTTATATAGTACTATCTAAGATGAAGGCACAAGAAAAAGGAGTTATGCTGCATGAATTTGCCACCAATTCATAGTTAGCATTAAGGAAAATATGTTTATGCTACTTTGCCAACTTCTATCACCTTGTATGCTTTATGATGCACTGAAGGAAAGCGTAGTCCAGCTAAACGAGCACATGTTAAAAGGAATAAGCCTATTAAAATAGCAAGCCTCCTCTGCATTAAATGTAAGACACAATAAAGACTGATTTGAAAGTACTAGCTTTGTAAAAAAGGATACATTTCCTGTGTGCCAGAGCAGAATATATTTTAAACAATTCCTGAGGCGTTTTAAAGAAATGTCTGTTAAAAGAATTCACTTGATGTAAATACATAAAATAAAGAAATAAATGGAATACCAAGCACAGAGGACACCACAGGTTTGTAATGTATTGAACACTGTATTAATTCCTGCATGTTAATTAAGATGCCTTCTTAAAAATCTGACAAATAACAGTGAATTTCTCCCTTCCCTCTGCTTCAGAAATACTAAGACATCATACTCAGAAAGCTTTTATCTTTATTTCTGTATTTCTTATTTTCTACAGTTAGCTTCTGTTACTGGTAGGAACTTCATTTGTTTCATTTGTTAAGCTGAAATATAGACAGTTAAATTATGTTTAAATTTAATTCTCTTTTCAATATAAGAATCACTTTAATAAAGTTATCCTAAGTTATTCTAGAAATATGTTATCCATTAAGCTCTAACTTAGTTATATATTTGAATAACTTTCACCAGCCAGGAAGGATATAAGTCAGATTCATATGCCTTATGTTGGACTCCTAGGGGAGTCCTAAAGTTTCTTTTGAGTCAATGCAGTGAGTATGGACAAGTGCCTTCCTGGAGATACAAAACAGACAGATCTGCATTAAGGTGTATGTGTCAGGGATGGGAGGTCCCAAACTATGTGATCTTTTCAGCATAGGATTATTGGTACGGCAGAAATAGTTCTGATACAGTTCTGATATCAAGATCAAGGCTAGACAGAAAACCCCTGTGGACTGATGTCGAAAAGAATCAGAAAAAAAAGTTTCTCTGAGCCTATGATACAGACTCAGCTTATGCTGAAAGAAGGCATACAGGTTGGTGTGTCCCTTTCAATCTTCATAATCTTATGTTGCTATCTTTTCTCTTCATCTGATACATGAGTATCAGCAAAGCAAAGAGATCTTTATGGATGATAGGAATGACTCATTTGGAAATCAGTGAGTCAGAATCAATAGCTCTGCCATGTCCTTGGGCTGCCTGGCTTGCCTTTTTCAGTGAGCAATTTCATCAGACCCAGGAGTGAGAAAGGACAATCTTTTTTCAGAACTTCTGGTGATCATTTATATAAATTAAGATCCATCTATTTTGTTTGTTTGGCACAAGGTTATCCTACAAAAGCTTCTTCCAGTCAGAGATCCCATGGTTTATATAGACATCTACTAACGTCCCTACCAGTGTAGGCAGAGAAATGTTGAGATTAAAAGGATAAGAAAGACATAATGATCCAGTCGAGGGGTTTCAGGATACTGTGGTTCCCTAATCAGTGCTGTGTAGAGTGTCACTTACTCCACATCAATTCAGAGGAAAGAAGCCACATTGCCTCATACCACATAGCTCCCTTCTTCAGTATGGCTGGACCCAGTCCTGGGTGACTGATGAATATGATAGTATAGAGAGAGAAGAATAACAGAAGGGAACTTATGAGGTAGGGCAGATCAAAAAAGAATGAATAAATGGAGCATGACTGCCTACCAGTAGGATGTCAAAATTACTTGGCTTTATAACAATAATCCTTCCAAAGCACAGAATAGTAGTGAAGAAGGAAGACTAATACTTGCAGGAGTTTCAAAAGAAAAGAGAACAGTAAGTGAAATGTTTTAAGAATGCTGTTCTAAGAAGTTATCTGTGCACTTCTCAAGTCAAAAAGCAACTCTAATTACTTTCCGTTACTTTTCTTGGCAATCTTACCACTCCTGTCTTGATTGTGTGCAATATTGTTGTACTTAGTCATAGTAGCCAGCATGGTAACAGCTGTACTGAGCAAAGAAAAAGTAATCTGTAATCAATTACTTCCAAGTAATCAGCATTATGTACCTGTAACATTACTTTCCAGATCCAGCAATCAGCAGCTGGTAATAGATTGGTTTTTCAAAGCAGCTTTGGCAACCCTGTACACCAGTTTGAACTATTATTAAGCCAGTGTGCAGTGTCTTTCTATAATTTTTTATAGGAATACACATCTCAAAATCAAAGCATATCAGAACCAGACAGATCTATTGTTTACATATGCTGAATTACAGTATTGCTATTAATGAAGTTTCAAACTTATAACTGTTCTATATCCTTATTTAATGATGACTGTAAAATACCTTGAAAACTGATAGGAACAAAGTGTCATAATCATCAGGGATAAATATTTCTGATGGACTGTTTTTTCTCTCAGAAACTCAGTTTCATCTCAGTCAAAATATTTAATGAGCATACATCAGTTTTTACATATTTTTGACATAACAGATGGAAAAGTTTAGAAACAGAAGAGAAACAAGTACAAATGTAGCAGAGCATTTTATTTCAACTCATTCGTTTTGTTCACTTTGGTACAATTTCATTTCAAACCATTCAATGCGCGGGCTTGTCCAGCTGGTCACATGTTGTCTATGTTTTCTTTTATTGGCTAAGTCCACTCTGATAGTGAAGCCACTGGTCCCTGACATGACATATGTGAGCCGTGTGATTACCCAGCTGTGGACCTGCATTATCAACAAAATGGAACAGCGAATGGAGCCCCTTCTAGTTCTGCTGAATCTGCTGGTTAAACTTCATAAAACCTCTTCCTCAGTGAGTAAAACCTCAGCAGTTACCTACCATTCCTTCTGCAGTATTCACATAAAAGCTGCATTGCATCACTCCTCCAGCGGCTTTCTCATTCGAATAATCCGGCTTCCCTTGGCTTCCTCCTGTATGAGGAGGCAGCAAGAGTCCAGCTGTGCACGCGTTAGCTGGAATCATTTGCCCATGATTCTCTAGGACACGGACAGTAACACCATCATCTCTATTGCAGATAATGTATGCACAAAAGCTAAATATGTTCTAAATGCACTAATGTAGTAGAGCAGACAATGCACTTACTGGTGTAAATAAGAGAAAAGAGAGCAGTAGGTCTTTACTGACTTTGGACTTACCCATTTTCTCTTTTCTTCCCTGTAGGTAATTGGGGAGGTGCTTCATTATTTCTTATCCTTTTTCCTGATCCCTTCTTTTCCAGGATGTATTTGTGTACACATTCTGGTTCATCCTCTGGTGAGACATCTGTGCTTAATTAATTATCTGCTGATCTGAGAAAAACAATCTATAGATAATTTAATATTTCTGAGTTCAATAGATCCAGTGCCCACTAAGACCCATTTACTTTGGACAAAGAAGACTTTCATTACTTGGACCCTAATTATATCTATGGTCATTTTATGTTCTGTTTCATAATGTTAATCTGCACTGAAAGGTGGAGAAACTCCAAATAAGCCATGTTTGGTAACAAAAAACACTGGAGTAATAGAGCAGGGTTTTTCTGGTTTGTTTTGTTTGTTTTTATTTTTACAGTTCTGTCAGACACAGTAATTTTTTAATTCTTTTTAAACCTACAGAAACAATAATTGAGAAAAACAGGTTTTATGAAATGGTGTTTGTGGACTTTTCAATGAGATGCCAAAAGTACTACAGACAGTTTTATTACTGAATATTTTGCACCACTTTCACTAGGAGAATGTTTCCCTTTATCTTAGCCAAATTTAAAATGATAAAATACACTAGTTTTCTATTTAATTTTTCCAGTCTTTTCAAATATGACTCATACCTGTGTTCTCTCAGATTCAGTTCTGCAGTCCTAAAAGAGAGAGAAACTTCTATAGCACCTATGTAGCCAACAGCAGAGCAAACAAAAGCAAGAAAAACTGCCTCACACTTATGTTATTTGAGCAGCATTCAAGAAGTGGAGTTTGGACTGCATTTGCTACAGAACTTGCATTCGACCTTGAATTTAGGGACATATCAGAAGAGAAAAGTAAAATACAAAAGGCAATATAAATGTTTGGGGACTTAATATAATATTAAGCAGGGAAATTTGCACTAGATGCCTGTGTTAATCTGCCAGCTTGGGTGTCCTAAGAGAACTCACCTAGCCTCCAGCTGGGACCAGCTCACAGTTCCTGTGTCCTATCTTGAAGTTCTTTGCAGAAGTCTCAGATACAAATGACATCTCAAATGTCACTAGGCACCTATGATGAAATAACCACATTTCAGCACAGATGTTTAAGCCCAAAACTGTGATCCTGAAAAGCCTTGCTATAGCACAGACAACTTGTTTTGTGACTTAAACTTCCCCAAAAAAAAAACTTGCTTCTGCTTTTATCAAGTGGTTCTACCAGTCCACCACCTTTTCCTTGTCTAAGCCCAGCCAAAAAGACATTTTTCCACTTAAATAATGAGAAATTTAATCAAATCTTATCTACCCAGCATATCGTTATTCAATCTGATCTACTGTTCTGTACATAAATACAACAGTAACTCTGACTTTTGTTTAAAATACAGAGAAAATAGCACCATTCACCCATGATATGCAAGAAAAGATTAAGTTCCCTCCTTTACATTTCAGTCCTGTTCCCTGGACTAGTTATATACTTGCACAATTGTCAGGAAATAAAACTCTTACCTGCTACTTAAATACCTTAACTATGAGCTAACATTTCTTTCTCTCACAAACACATATAGACATATACACGCAAAAATACCCCTTTCTGTGCAAATTATTTTGCATGTATCCTGTTCTTACGTATTGGTAACGGTTCCTGTGGTTGTGTTTAAAAAAGAAAATACTGTTCCTTTTTGGGTTTTGAGTGAAATGCACTTTGCTTCAAGGCAAAGTTCCCAGGTGCAGATCCTGAGTAGGATGAGGCACCTCCTTGTAATGTTAACCCAGGTGCTTAAACCAGGGACCTAGAGCACAGTCCACCTCATTTCTCAAGCTCTCTGTCTGCAAAACTTGTAACAAAATGATTTTTTTTCTTCTCTATTTGTCTGTTGCATCTATTTACTTTTTAAGCTCTTTGGATGCAGTCTGTTTCTTACTGTTTATTCGGAAGGCACAAAATGCAGCAAACTTGTACTTATTTTGGACTGTTGGGCACTTCTGTAATATAAATGCAAGTAATAATGTTGGAACTAAAAGTCCTGAGGAAGTCTTACATAATTCAATGTTTTAGAGTCCTGTAGTGCTTTTCACAGTTTTTCCTTAACAGAGTGCTATTCCATTTTGATTAAATGTAACTTATCTTTATTTAATTTTAAGGTTCACACTAGAATTCCTTGCACAAAATAAGAAATCTTGTACAAGGCAATATACAAATTTCTGCAGGGTTGGAATCTCTTACCTTAATACTTCAGAGGCTTGGCCACTTTACCTGAGAGTCAGTAGACTCCAGAGAGGAAAGGGAAGAAAACTGTGACTTATAGCCGGTGATGGAATAGACTTCTGAGGGTTATATGTATTAGAACTGGGTAGCTATGTATATGCCTGCTCTCATATATGAAGGCACTGAAAGAAGTTAGATTATTGGCACAAATTAAAATTTGTTTCTTTTTATTTTTTTGGCAGAACTCCCTCACCTCCAAAAAAACTGGCAATAAAAATCCTGTGCTAAAGAGCCTATATTGGAAGATGAATACCTAGCTCCCTTCTTATATATAATCTTTTGTGCTTTATTTATTTTTACCTGTGATGTTTTGGTTATCTGCAATTACTGAAGATACAGTAAAATTATGGCAAATATTATCACACAACTACTAACTCATAAAAGAATCCTTTCCCAGTTAATTCATTGCTGTAGCTCCCATTAATGTTAACAGCAGTTTCAAACTAATAATATTCCTAAATCATTTTAACTGGAATTGTAAAAACTTTCAAAAATGTGATATCCTTGCACACTGTTTCAGGACATGATTAATAAATTGATAGAATTACTAATTATCACACATAGGAAATTACTTTTGAATAGATAGAGGTTTGAGGTAAACTCATGTTATGGTGAATATAAATGAAGAACAGTTAGATATTAGGTACACTCGAGATATCAGAATAATAAGTAAAGCTGCAGTGGTGTTTACAATAGCTATTGCAAAGAGATTGAATAATTACCTAAAAGTTTACTTAAAATCTGTCATTATAAATAGGGTCCTGTATTGTACAAATTATTGGACATTTAATAAAGAGTTCTGCTTTAAATGTTAGCACATGACATCATGAAACCTGCAATGTTTTTCTGTTTAAAAATGTCTTAAAGGCATTAAGGGAATAGTTCTCATTCTTTATGTGACAGAGATGGTATGGGCTTATTCTAAACAGGAATTTAAGCAGAGTAATTTCTTCAGGATCACTAAGTAGATGAATAGGAGCATGCGGAAAGAAAATCAGATGTTCCTGAATTCTTCCTGTACAGGTTGCCTATGCAAAGGTGTTTTTCTTTCTCAGATATTACAGGACAGCTTAGCATAACATGGAGATGCCACACTATGTATATAGCCCTCAAAAGCAACATTTGCAAAAACGAGAAGAGCAATACAAGTTTACAATTCAGCAACGCAAAAAGGCAGCAAGGAAAACACGCTAATAATAAAAATTCCTAATGTAACAATTAGTACAAATAAAATAGCATAAAATTAAAGAGATAGATGTTGTTACCAGCGACAAATCTAATTCATTATCAATATTAATTGTATTTTACTGGATGAATGAAGTAAGTGGTTCTATCTAAACAGGTGTGTAAAGTAATCAATCACCTGCAGTTCGTAATGATGGGTACATATAATCACGATGACTTACGCTCATCCCTACAAACTTTTGCAGTTTGTCACTTAACCTTCATGAATATGTGTTCAGCTTTTTTGTCCCCTCAAATAAGGTTCTTAAAAAGGAAAAAATGATTACAAAAAACAATTACAGATTCTGTCCTCCAGCCAAAGGTTTCTATAGCCTCAGGAGGAGTGTCATCACAGAAGCCAAGGATCAGTCTTTCTCCACAGCTTGAAGTCCTTGGAAGGGGCAGAAAGCCAGTGGAAAAGTTTCTATTATTCTAGCGGTAGATGCAGTTAAGGCATCTCCACTGTTGCTTCTGGCTATACTCCTTTTCACACTTTCAGAAGGTTTTGGTAGTGTCATCTGCTGGATGCAGAATCTGTTATTTGTGTAGCCACGCTCTGAAATGGAACAACCTCTGATAGGAGAGTGAATGAACAGTTGGTATCATGGATTTGGGTCAGGAATCTTTTGCAATAATAATTAAATGTAATTTGGTTCCAGTGTGTAAAATTAACTATCAGTAAATTTTAGCACCCTCTGACTTTTTCTCTTTTTCTTTCTTTCTCTGTTGCTTTCAAATTATTGTGCTATCCTTCCATTCCCTTGGGTAACTGAGTCCTGAGAAAATAAATAGATAGATTTTCACAGCCATTTATGATAAGGAACATGCCTTTCCTAAATACTGTGTTTTGACCCAGCAAAATCTGACCACACATAACCTACAAATGCTTCTGTGCAGGAAAGCATTTCCTTGATCAGAAAACAGTTTGAATAGAAGTGAGCATACTGCTAGATTTTTCATAGTCTGTGAAGTCTTTCTTCCTAAACTATATATATTAAAAAATCAGCCTCAGAAGAGATGAATTTGGTTTCCTTACAACACAGCTTCGCACACACAAATGACTAAGAATTTTTATGTTATTTTCAAGAACATTTTCAAAGCATGTTACTATATTTTAAAAGGGAGAGACTAGGAAAGACCTGGAAATGTCAAACACTTTTAAACCTGGAATGAGTAAGTTTCAGATTGCAGGCTGATCAGAAGTCAGGGTTAACAAACGGGCACAGCTTTGTCCTTATTTCTTAGTTCACTTACCAGACTGATTAGGCTGCACTGTAAAATAATGTGATTTAAAATCTTGCTGTGTCATGTGTGAAACTGTTGAAAATAAAGCAATACAAAGGTCAGACACAATACCTGTTACATTCAAATTTTAAAGCATAATAGAATGTATGAAATTTAAGGTCAAATAAGAACATCAGAAATGAAACCATGCTAGCAATAGTGCTCAAAAAGCTATTAAACAGACTTGAAGACAAATGAAGTAGGCTAAGAATGCATATGTGGGCAGTTATTTCCTCTAAGCTGACATGCCATAACATGATGGCATATGTAAATTCTGTGAGACAGTACAGCTTTTGGAAATTTTAAATTAAAAAAAAGAAAAGCCAAAAAACACCTGCTGAAAAGCATTTTCAAAGAAGAGGGTGGTCAACAGTTTCAAGTCTTAAAAGTGCTCATGACCTGAGCTTGCACGTAACTGTTTACCACCTATTTGATGATTTAATGGAAAACTGTTTCATACTCCAACTGTGTGATTTTCCATATTTCATTTTATTAGTTTTCCAGATGAAGAAAAACTGCTTTACAAATGAGATTATAATCCCATCGATTTTATGCTTTCAAATGTTAACTGTTTTCTCTCCAGCCTATCCAAAAAAGTAGCCATAATATTTGTGAGAAAAGTATTTTTATCTAATATTCCTTAAATTTAAAAGAAAAAAATGAAGAGATTTGATTCAAAAACCTCTTTTAAAGCACTTTTCCTTCAGGCAGAAATCAAGTAAAAAATATGTCCACCCCAAAGGTGAATATTTGGATTAGTTATGAGAAAGTAAAAAAGGTTACACTGAATGTTTTGCAATATCAAGCATACTGTAAAAACAGTTGAAAGAACATTAGTGATATGCAGAAAGATTTAGTTTTCTTAGTTTAAAAGAAGTTTTCCTCCCATAACCATTATAAATTTAAAAGTTGTTATATAATAAAGTTTTATAGTTCTACAGTTCTGGACATGCATGATCTATAGAGAATTTGTTATTGCATTCCCTGATCAAAATATTTTATTATTGATGCCAAAGAGGGAAAGTCTAATAATGAAACATGGCTGATGTAAAATGAACATCACCATCATTTTAATTTTCCTGGTTCATGTGGGAGGTGTTCAAATAGTAGGATGGAGAGATCTGCGTAACTATCTTAGTACATCAGAATGCGTGGTATGTTGAAGAACTAGGACAATGATCCAGATTTCAAGAGGAGAAAAGAAGCTTTATTTGTACCAGATTGTTTTCATTTTAAAACAAACATGATATAGCAGATTCTCTTTATTTATTAAGTCAAACATTAAATGTAAATGAGTTGGAATTTTAGATGCTCTTGAGGAAGAGAGTATCTGCACACCAGAGTCAACAAAGATGTTAATGTTATTTCTTCTATTGTTCTGATTTTCTCTTAATTTAGAAGATCTAATGCTTATAAACCTATATCTATGTCCCGCAGAGGCAAATCTCATTAATGTCTTATCTTCCTTCATTACTATAAGATGGGCCATTTCAATCGTCACCAATTTATGATAGCGATAAATACAAATGTTGAACTGATACACAGGTGACAAAAAGGGGCCAGAATATCACATGACTCCAAAAACTCTCTTTCTGCTTAACCAGTGTCAAACCTACTGATGTATCTAAAGATTAATCGGTTGGGTCTAACTATCTTAGAGCTTGATTTTCATCTCATTACACTGTGTAACATCTATGAGTACTAGGACAAAAGGAGTGATAACACCTATCTCTGAATTGATAGGAATGGATGTTTTTCAATGGTGCACTCTTCCTTTTAAAATAAACTGAAACAGAGGATAAGATAAGCTACCTGGACAATTTTAAGGAACAGTGGACCTATTCTCTTTCTGCAGGACTAATAAATTGGCAAATGATCACAGCTGTGTGTCCTGGCAAAATACTCAAATAGATTTCTTTCCATCTTAGAGACTTTATTTTAATTGAAGTAGAAAGGAAAAAAAAAGTTTTATTTCTATTCTCCAGGACATCAATATTTTTCAGTTTGTCTGCAAATGATATATGAGCTGTGCCATCAAAGGATGGCTCAGCCTGCAGCTTTCTTACTGCATCATACCTATGAAGACTTTAAATGTTTTAGAGATACAGAATTCCCTTAGCATGTTGCACTGCAGTATCACAATCAACTTCAGTGAGAGTAAATGCTACACAGATCATTAGCAGTTTAGCCTCTTGAGTAATCAAAATTTGTTACCACAATTGACTCTAGGTGTTACACATCTCAATCATAACTTACAATAAAATGTTTGAATTTCATCTTGGCATCGTGGCAGGTCCTTTCTTTTCTGACTTCAATTGCACTATGTTCTGCTTGCTCTTATCTTAGAGCTTTTTTAATTTCAAAAGAATATAGAATGGTATCTTTCCAGATGAAACTCAAAGATGTTAAAATTGTATTTCTTGCAGTGTTTGTTAGATATGTGATTCAAGTGCACATGTAAGGACTGCTTAAACAAATCTGAAAGTGAACAAAAGGTTGGCAAGTTATGCAGAATTGTGTATTCATTATCTGGGACAAAGTTAGTCTTTGAGAAGCCAGAACCACTAAGAAATTTAATCCACTTCACCAGCAATTGTGAATGTACATTTCTGGTACATTTTGTATGAAATCTACAGAAACAGATTTTGAACTAGGACTGAACAAATCCATTAAATTAAAATGAAATTTACAGGTTCCAGTTAAGGTTAGGACTACATTGTGTTAAGTCCTGTATGAATGCATTAAAATGAATATGCAAGCATTGAAGGACAAGAAGGATAAAAAACACACAAAAAAAGAAAGATTCAATGATTTGTCCAAAAGCACACACATAAAGATTGTGATAGGGATAGGCCCAGAACTGGACCATATCGGTAGACTCCCTAAACTGTTAATTGCCATTGGCTGTGAAGCTATGCCATAGAGGGCATATTCAACACTTGATCTCTTTCATAACCTTTTTGTAAGCATCTAATATGTGCACTGTTGGAAATAGAGTATTCAGCCAAATGGACCTTTGTTCTGGCCCAATATGGCCTTTCTATGACTATTAGTTTACGTTTTTCTTCAAAAAGTAGACTATGAATCTTAAGCAGGTTCCTGCAACTTGATCCCAGATCAGTTCTGTCTATACCAATTTTCAAAGTCTGAACTTAGTCTGTGAACAAAGATAGGGAAATCCCATTCTTTATGGACTGTTAATCTCTCCATACAGTATCAACACTGATCAATTTGATTTAAAGCATTATACCTGTTTGCTTAAAACAACACCAACACCAACTCCTACGTATACAAGTACATTGGTATTTGGTGCTCTCACAGTCGTAATTGCAAATGTTAACATTAACAATAAAAGTATAAAAAAAATATAAAACTGGATGTTTTGTCATGTACTAGCAGTTCTTCTTGCAGTCTTATAGCCAGCTAATACACTTTGGAAGGCATTTACCACAAAAGCTGTTTCCTCATGGCATATTTCACCTGATCTGGAACCTACTGTGCACAGGACTTAATTCTTTATCTGAACTACAGCATGTCCTAGATATCCATCAGGTCAGAGTCAACCCCACTGAGCTTCACTATCCAGTGTGGATGACTGAGGGACTGTTAGGGAAGCCAGCTGAAACCAGAGCCTAGCCAAGGTAGTCTTTGTCATTTCAGAGAGGTATTCAGCAGTAGTAGTATCTATGAGCTGAGTATAGCAACTACTGTCTCACTAGTTGAGCAAGCAGTCATGCTGTCCAACCACTTGGGAAGCAGTGCTCTTAGTTGCTTAGTTTGCTCCTTGATAAACCAGCTGTGTGACTGCTCCTCCCCTGTTCCTCTAATGCTTACTGCAAGCAGAATAGCCTAAACCACCAGTGAACACAGTATAGTGAAGGATGGGTTCACACAGGCAAGTTCTAGGGTTTTTTTAGGAGTTTCAGGCACCACTAAACTTTTCCTTCAAGATGAGACTGGTTACTATATGCGTGCCCACTGTACTGGCCTTTTAAACTAAGCTGTATGACAGGCACAAAGATGCAGGCATTGGCAACAACTGTCTCTCAACTATGGTGCTGGTGGTCAAACGGCTTGCTTTAAATTATGTGTAGATCAAAAACAGAGAGGTCTTACCTCTCACAAGAGAAAATCCAGTCTCATTTGAGAAACTGACTGGTAGTATTTGCTGGCTTTCCATGTCTGAGACCTCCCAGGCCTGAATCTGGACATAAGAGCCACAACAGCCTGCAAGTTTAAACCCGGGTCAGCTACATGGAGAATGATGTTGCCTGTTAGAGAGAAGAAATCCTTTTCATGTGATATTGCATACTGTAGCTTACATCTCTGTGATGTAGGGATATGAATCTGTATCATCTCTTTTTTAAAACAGTGAGCAAACTCTACCATCTGGCCCAAATGCAGACAGCATAGCAGCCCATCTCAAATCCCTTTAATTTCTATGAATGCTAATTTAGAAAACAAAATAATTTTACATTTTGCAATATTTGTAATATTTCCTACAATAAGTAACAGGAGTGCTTAGCAAAAGCTGTAGCTGTACTGAAATCTACAATAAGAGCCGCATGGTATTAAACTCCTGTGATTTTTACATCAATTATTTTCTTAGGTTTGAGAGGCCATTAAACACAAGTTTTTTAAACAAATGCACAGTCCAGTGGATGCTGGTTTTTTTCATGGTGGAATGACCAAATAGCGTTTACTGAAATAACAGTGCGTTACATTTTTTAATAATATTTCACCAGGCCCTCTGTAGCCTAAGGCATGCTCCTACAAAGTGTTTGACTGGCAGAATGAGAACTTTTGAACAATGTAAACACCAGATTTTAGCAAAATACTGAGTTCAGTTATTGGAAGAGTGCTTCTTTTTGGAAAGGATTGGCTCAATGGATATGCAATGGATAAGACTACAGGGGGAAAATGTCATGAAAATGTGTTCAAATGTCTTTGGGCTCTGACCTTTTATCTAAACAACTGGAATAAATGTTTAATGTTTGGATAAAACAACTTATAACTGAATCAATTAGGATGCATCTTATCTAGAGAAAATAGTTAATTTTACTTACAGCATTGCAGCAACAGTAGTGTGCAAGTTCTGCTAGCAGATTCCCCAGAGCCGAAGTTTTCCCGTCTTTCTGAATGATGCTCCTTTGATGATGATTTTTAATTTTTTTTTATTATTACATATACATTTTTCAGGTCATCTTTGCTGAAATCCAAAGTGTTATTACTTTCTGATATTTTTGACAACAGCTTTCATTCTTTCACTCAGCCTTCCCACACACTTATTAATTTCTCTTGCATTAGTATGGGATGTGCAGGAGATCCATTTCTGTCATTCTCAGAAGTTTTCTCTGCCAAGGAAAACTTAGAGGCGTGTCGGCTCTTTTGTTCCAGAGTGTTCCATTGTTATTTGTGTTCAGCTGAACATGTAATTTAAACTGCCAGAAAAAATGATACCTAAAATGGCTCCCATAGCAGGGAGCGACTCCTTTTGCATATTACAGCTATGAAAGCCAGGAAACTCACTCTCACCTGATAACTTCCTTTCAGGTGAAGAAAATTCATCTCTCCTTCCTTAAGGTTCAGTTTCAGAATAGATTTTAAATCGATCCTTTTAAAAAACTGGCCCAGCTTCCCCCATCTCTCTCTGGTGTAAAAGCTAACAATTATTGAGTCCAGTGGTAATCGTGGAATTCACTGATTCTGCTAGAGATCAATCTGGGAGGAAAGGGGAGGCTTTCAGTAAAATGTTTAGACGGACCTCGTGCACAGCACATCCATGTGATTCCTAACACTGGCATACAGAAGACAGCAGGGGTGTCCGGGGCGGGGAGGGAGCGGGAGCCTCCCAGCCTCTCCCGGCTTCTCTTCCAGCTCCGGCTTTCTGCTCCTCCAGTCTGTGAGTCTTTGTGGTTTCACATTTGACTGCTCCTGGCTTTAAAAAGCAAGAAAACAAGCGACTCTCTTTCCTTCCTCAATTGCACCGTAGAAGACCTTTTAAGCACAACATGAACTGAGGATGCCTAAGTGAAGTAAGAAGCCCCGAAGCTCTGCAAAAAGAGCTATCTTAGTAGCTCTTAATAAACTGCATGTACCCAGAGAATTTCTCTTGTATATGAGAGCTCTCATAAAAAGGCTTTATAGCAGCACCTCTACTATCATCTTTTGGTGGCTATTACAGAAAGTACCACTGGAGAAAATATTTTGGAAATGGGGGTATGGGCTTAATTTACACAGCATTGATTTTTTGCATGGGGGTGGATGTTGCTGTCTGGATAATAAACATGTTAAACATTACTTTATATTTTTAAGAAGCTGTGAACAGTATTAGAGGGTATTGGGTATATTACCCAACCTTGGTGTTTAAATTTATAATACCTCACACAAGAACAGAATGGAGTGTTTGATTTTTAAATTATTCTTCTCATATATGTAGCAACCATATTGGCTTGCATTACAGCACAGCAACTTTAATTTTGATCTCCAGTTTTATGTTAAATAATAAAATTCTATAAAAAGAACATTTGCAATATCCCCCTTGTGCAGTTTCTGCTTTAATACATTATTGCTGCTATAACTACTGCTTCCAACAAGAATTTGTACTGTAGTACTTGCATTGCAAGGAGGACACAGTCAGCATCTGAATCTTTATTGCAGTATGTTTCTATGTGTGCAACCACAGTACAATCCCTGTCTTAAAGTATACCATCTATGGCATATCGATTATGTGATTTTGTATATTAAAAAGACCAGAGTGTCTTATTCTTTTTTGTCAAATCCCTTTATTTTGCCCTTTTCTGAGAAAATGGCTTGTTTTAATAAAAATGTCTACTATGCGTCACAAAAGTGTATGTATTACATATATGTACAAATATGTTTATTTAAAAGTATATTTTGTACTTCTCTGAAGTTTGTCAAAATCATATACAAATTATGCTTCTATTTTCATGAATTCAGATCTGTTGTAAATAATTGATTCTTTTCATTCACAGATTCAGAGTAACAAAGAAATCCTATGAGGTAAAAAGATTAAAAATATGTCCTGTCCAAAAATCCTTTTCCTTCTTGTGCTTAAAACGTATGGCTTATTCATTTTTCATGTGAATGCCTTGCTTACTCTTTCAGAAAATATGTACTGTTCCATACAGCTGCTCATCTTTTCAGAATTTTATAATAAATTGGGTTTTCTTCCATCATGATGTATTTGTGGAAAACCAACTTTCTTAATAAAAAAATACTTCTTTTCACAGTAATCTAATCATCAATGAAGCAGAGTACATAACCACTGCAATGGAAGAAAAAAAAAAGGCCAAAATCTAATCTGTTCTGATGTTCCCTCCTAGAGTAAGATTAAAATTAATTCTGTCTCATATTAGCAAACATTTTATCTTGCGACAATACAGCAGATCTTATTAAGGACCTTATTGTCTTACTTAAGAAATGTACTAATGCATGAAACAAAAATTCAGGAATTAATAGAACAGCCTTTATTTAGCCCAGAGTAATTCTTTGTTTGTATTTATACCATTTTGATGCATTTGAGGTAGCACAACCAATCTTTCTTCATCAGCAGACATACCTTTTGATAACTAGGCTGGTAAGCAGTAAAACTGCAAACTCTCCGTCTGGAAATCAGGAAGAACTTACTAAGAGGGAACTCATTCTTTGATCTCTTTGTTTTTAATTTTGCATAAGGAGAGTTCTCTTATTGCCTCCAGGAAATGGAAGAAGGAGATTAATAAAAAAGACACAATTTTGTCTAAAATATTGTAAAAAAAGAAAAATACAAGGACCTGATTCAAAGTCCTTGAAATTAATTAGACTCTTTCTTGCTATTTCCAGAATTTTGAATAGGGCTGTGCATAAAGGTATGTAAATTCACTCATAAGAATAATAAAACAATGAAATAGATACAATGGTAGAATGATAAATAATACAAATATAAGGCTATAAATAGGCTTATCTTTGCATAAACTAGTTAACTGACAAAGGAATCAATGAAGCTGCGTAAGAGAGCTCTTCACAGCTATCATATTATGCTTCATTTGAACAGTAATTTTAATATATTTTAGATCAATAAAGCATAAGGTATGTCACAATATTTTAAATTTAACATTCCAAGATGCAGAATTCCTGAAATATAATAGCTGGTGTTTAGATAAAACAACAAAAGGAAAAGTATTTTTTCTGTTTGCCTCTCACTCAGTGATCTATCAACTTACTGTTCCTCAGCCATAGCTGAAGAACAGTTTATTTACATATTCCAGCCTCAAATTTTTCTCCAAAAAATATTTCGCTTCCCATGTATGTCATTTTAGGCTTTGACAATACAACACTTCATTACTGTTTCAAATGTAATATGCATTACTATGGTTAAGTATCTTTCAGACTGGGAACTTTCAGGCCAAATGGAATGCAAAAATACATAGCAGTAAATATGTACATAGTGAGAAAGGTGTTTCCTGCAGGGCTTTTCTGAGCTGTGTTTCTCTCTTCTACCTTTTGCAATTCCCTTAGGACACTGGTGGCTGCTACATGGGTTATGGCTCAATCAGAGCAGGACATCTGAACAACAGCACTGTTTGTGCGACTTACGTGCTGTTGTCGAGACTTCTGCACAGCAGCGAGGACACGTAAGAGCCCGTCAGAACTCCTGCTCGTATCCAAAGAGCAGTAACTTCCTTTTAATCCCTTGGATTTGTATGAGGTTTCTGTAAATGCTGCCATCTGCATTGCGAAGGGAATACTGCCATCACTGCCTCCGGTTTCTTTTGTTCTATCCACAAAAAGCCTTTGAAACAGGTCATTGCATTCTTTTACCATTACAAGGATGTTCTCTAACCTTTTCGTCTGTGTCCTTCATTTCCATCCACCAATTTCTGGAGGCAGTATAACAAACTTTCCTTGTACCAAGAAAGAAAAACAAATCACAGACCAACCTGATACTAATCCTTAGGAGCATTAAGAACACCATATCTACTATCAGTCTGGAAGCTGCTCTGCCATTTTCTGTGTTTGGGTATCAATTTAGGATGCGTAGCAAACCTGCATTTTTTTTTAAATACGCATATTGTTTCTTGGTGTAGTCATGATTTAAGGTTCACTAGAGTAAGAGTTGTGGTCATGGACTGGGAAAGCACCTTATTATCTACTTTAATGCACTTTTCTAGCAAGATGGTAAAAATGTGTTTTCATGACATTTCGGGATGTCAAACACTTTAGCCAACACCAAATCATTTTCCATACTGTACACTGTGTCACTTCTCTCCGGCCGTACAGAATATATTGCTGTTCTGTTGGTTCTACCTCAGTGTCCTTATTTGACATTTTCAGTGGCAGTCGCAAGAAGTAATTCACATTTATATAGGCTGGAATTTTTAACAGTGTTTTAACAGAACATTTTAACATATTTAACAGAATTTTTTAACAGTGAGTACCAGAACATTACTTTCTCTGTAACTTCTTTAGGTTTAAAATTGAAATATGAAGTTGATGATGTACAGTCAGAGATAATAAGGATGCATCTGATACTCTCTGAATTAAGTTCAGAGCTGTCTCGCCTTATGCTGAGGTAAAGAAATAAAAAAGCAAAAGCATCTTTTCTTTCGGTATAGAGTTTAAGCTAGAAGTGAAGTTATTGTTTCTATTCAATATGAAGAAACATCAACAACTGACTTCATATGCAAGGACGGTTTCTAGTGCATATGGACTATTGAGTGATATGAACCTTCAAATGTTTTTGTAAGCTAAATGGGCCAACACAGTTTCTGTCTGCACAATAAATGCTCTTTTAGAACTGTTGTTATTGATTCATATCTAACACAGCAACAAACCTTCAGGAGAGACACTCTCATTATAGCTGATGTGTTTTGAGGACAGTTTCAGTTTTCTCTTCTGATAGGAACTTGCAAATAAAGAAAAATGAATCACACCCTTTTTCTAATGTGCTCTGCTATTATATTTAAGCATCATCAAAGGGTTCTTCTGATCTGCCTATGTTTGAGCTAATATTAAGTGAAAGGACCAATCTATAACACTTTATCCACAGCTTAATTTCAAGTTGTGTGTTCCAAATTTTATTCCAAACAGAACTTGTCTTAAAATCAGTCACACCTAGAAAATGAGGTATATTTTTCCACTTGTCTGTGACATTATTCTGTAGATCAGCATACCCTAGATCTACCTTGGAAAGATGCTCACTGCTGGTTACTGATCCTAGTATATCACTGTTCCGCATGTGGTATTAGGTTAATTGTAACCTAGAAATCATCATAGATTAAGACAATCTCATTCATTACTTGAAATGCACGGGGACTCTGTTAGCTGCAGATAACCTTGGATAAAATTTCAGTCAAGGAAATGATGAAATTCTAACTCTACTGTAAGCAAAAGGTACTATATTAACTTTAGTATTGATTAGGAGAAAATTTAGTATTTTCACTTTCAAAATCAGTATTAGCTTTCAGATAGCATAAGGCTCAAGAAGCGTCCTTAAAAAACATCTGAGGTCAAATTTCTTTTTGTTTTTGAGTCTAAGCTTTAATTTGGGTTGTGAATTTTGTGTTTTTCATAGTATAGGTATTTTACACTATGTTTTTCCAGCACTCTCTCTGAAAGCTATTCTAAACACCTATAGCTGCTCTCCCCCACCCAACCTCACTACATAGAATTCTATGCAATATTGATTGGTTTATATTTCACCTTCTCCGAAACAATGTCTAGGGAACCGGTTCTTCATACGTCTTCAGAACTATTTGTGATAATAAGTGCAACGTTACTTCTTCAGGTAGCTGTTGCTAATACCACTGTGAAATTACAGAAACACCACCTACATATCAATTTCTTTGTTAAAATTACCTACTACATGTAGTTACCTATTGCATATAATAAAGTTACCTATTACATATGATAAAAAATCCAAACAACACCTGCTTTATAGTTTTCTGAAACAAACTATTATCAATATAACAGAACGTTCTCAGTGGATTCTAGGTGGGGATAGATAAATACCCTCCCACCCGCTGCTCCCATCACCTCCGTGGAGCCCATGGAAAAAGGAAGGTTCCTTACGCGAGAGCAGTGCAGAGCAGAAGCCAAAGCTCCCCTCGTACGTGACTGCCGTCAGAGCTCCAGGCGCTCAGTTGCTGAACCCCTCGAACGAGCACTTTCTGTCTCGAATGTCTGCATTGAAACAGTGAATTTACACAGCTGCCACAAGCTGGCCCAGGGTATTGCTGTGGAAACCCAGCATCCCATGGAAAGTAACTGCTTCTATAGCCATTTGATGTTTGTCATTCACTGTTCTTAATGTTTCAGCTTGTTTGCTGTGTTAACAGACTGCTGATAGAGTTGAAAAAGTCTGGGATTGTTCACATAATGGCAGAAGTAGACTAGCTATTCAAATATATAATTATTACTGGGGTACAGGGAGAAATTTTGAAATAGATTTCTCTTTATGGGCTGCCGATCAGCTGCTTTTCTATAGATTACTGCTAACTTGTTGATGAGTTGCTATCCTTAATAATTAAAAAAAGTTATACAATTATTTTTTGTATAATGTTAGGTAGTCATATTATTTCTAATTTTCAGCTACTCACTAAAGACATGAAAATGCTTAGTGATATCTTTTAAATATTATATGGTCATTGTACATTTGTTTCCTACTGCTAATGTCACCATCTGACAATGCAGAAGTGGAAGATAAACAGAACAGTTGAGAAACAGAGAGAAAAATGCAACAGAAATACCTGTAACAATTCAAAAATGAGAATTATTTGAAATAAATGAGCCCCCTAAGCTAATCCTTTCATGCTGATTCAAGACAAACCAGTCTACAGCCTACTGACCCTAAAGGCTCTGGAGAATTTCAAGACCTGGGCTAATAAGCCTCCTTACTTTGGTTTAGGAGTTTAGCAAAGTGATGTTCTGAATCAGGCTTGAGTTCGAGTGTAAATGTATCTACAGGTATTCCTGGAGGATCCCCTTTCTCCCTCAACTCTATAGAAAAATTACAGAAAGGTGAAGTGACTGAAAAGATGGATAGTTTGCATATATCCTTATGCTTACTGCCTCCAAGTAGATAAATCCAAATTTCTTTGCTGTTAGCTTTGCATGCAGATAGCTGATCTGCACATTTTTATGCATATAGAATTTTATTTTCTACTGTCTTTGTTCTTCAACTAGATAGCTTGCTTCGTGAAAAGTAGTATGCAATGCAAAGCTGTACAACAACAGTTAAATTAGCACAGGCTGTGCTAGCTCCAGCACTGGGTGCAGCACACTTCATCAGCATGGGCATGGCATTGCATTAACTATATTGCTTTTGGGATCAAATGTGTGCAAAGTGCTGTATTCCAGCATGTGAACATGCTAACTCCATTTCATGGCTGCTTAAGGGCTTCTATGCTTCTCTCTGCCCTGTAGCTTAGAGAAATGCATTTTCACTGACATAATGAAAGCACCCATCTTTCAGATCTCTTTACTTGCAGCTTTGGCTTGACCTCTAATTTATCTGTAATATGGATTACCAAATGCTGTTACTTTCCCTACTCCATTCTGGATATTACTGCTGTTTCCAGTGTGTATTTTAGAGGATAGAATTAACCTTGGTTATTTCTAGTGACGTTATTTTGCGCTCAGTACACGAACAAAATGTTTTAACGTATCTTTTCAATTTTACTTCTCTATGTTTAGCTGTTCTCTATAATTTCAATCAAATCTTCAGGAATTTTTTTCCCTAAGAAAAGAAGGGAGAAAAGATCTATTTAATAATGGCATAAGCAGCAGAATATTTACATTCTCCAGTGGTCTAAGTACTTCAGACTGTTTTTACAAAATCAGCAAGTATTTTATCTTTTGTTTTAATGAGAGATATTAAACCATGAAACTTTTGCTTAATTTTAGACATGTTATGTTAATTTTAAATAAACAAATAGGATACAGCATCCAAGATTATAACTTGACCCTGGTGTTATCCATTAAAAATAGTTAGAAATGTTATAAAATGGTTCAGTGTTTTGAGACTAGCCAGTGTGTCCTTTTAGTCCCACAGGAATAACCATCATTAAAGCTCTTTATAGCCTTTCTTTGAGGATGCAGGGAAAAAAAGGACACATGAAGGAAGAAAAAGGAAGGGTGGAAAAAAAAGCAAGAGCGGGAGAAAGAAAGCAAGATGGAGAGAAAACTTAAATAATGTTTTCAAATCTCTTTCCTCTCCCTTTAGCTGTGCAAAATAAAAAATGTTAATAATAAAAAAGACTGACTATCCTTAGATTATGTTAAGAATGACAATAGCAGGATATTTTTCTTGTTTTGCAGGGAGGAAACAGTTTTTTCTTGAAGTATGATGAAGTTCTCCTGGAAGACAAATATAACAAAACTGCAAAAAAAGAACACACAAAAAAGGAGAAAAGAAGAGCAACAGCAGAAATAATCTTCTGCCTCTGGTATTAGTTCTTGCTTGCAGCCTTGCTCCTGGACACATGAGCAATACTCATTGTCTTATCAGCCACTCTGAGACAGGACATACTTGTAATAATGTCAGGCTTGAAGATATTCTCTTTTGCTGCATTTCTGATCACAGAATCACAGTGGCACTGTCAAAAAAAAAGCTGTGGGACGACTGGGACTAACTCTTTCTTAGTAAATGGATTGTATAAATGTAAAAATGATGTGGAAAAGAATGGAAAACACATAGAAATCTGGTTTCACTTTTCAGCTGCTTCTCAAGACTTCATAAAAACTAATGGAGGTAGCAGTTAGAAATGAAATTGAAAATTCATTTGAAAGATGATGGCTTGTTGAGTTAAAATAATGCTGAACAAAAGGTGAAGCTTTACTGGGCTACATTATGGCTAAGCATACTGTCTTCAGCATCCACTGTGTGCCTGCTAGGCTCACTCTCCCAGGCCACGTAAATGCTGCCAGCTGAGTGGAGATGGGAGAGCTGGCCTTCAGCTCGGCGACAGGCAGCCCGGACGGCAGCACCGGCTGGAGCTGGAAACTCTCAGATCTCAGGGAGCCAGCAACAGTCGTCATAAGTTGCAGCTTAATTCAGCTCTTTAGCATATTTTTCCTAAACATGCTATCTGGAAGCTCTCATACCTCAATTTATACAGAAATGAGGAAGGCAGCTATGATAACAGAGTTGCTGCTGCTCAGTGTATTTGTTCTCTTCTTCTAAAGGAGGAAAAAGACTTTCCTTTTCTTGCTTAATTAGGCATACTTTCAAAATTTTTCATTTTGGTTCCTCGCTCCTGCTTAACACAAGTTATTTTAGGTACAAATTAGCAGATGGCGATGGGGAAAGTTTATTCCTTCCCCTCAGTGGCACAAATCAGGGACAGGGAGACTATGTGTAGCTACTCTTTCACATGGTTGCAACTACCACTTTAGAAGCACTTCAGTCTCCTAGTGAAATGGAATGAGAAGTAAGAATAAGCGAAGCTAAGAAGTTGACTTCGGTATGTGAGCTGGTAGGAGGGCAGCCTCTCATTCCCCATCTTCAGAGTCCTGGAGGACAGGTGGTGGGATTGCTGCAGGGTGGGATAAAGGCAAATTATCTGTGAACTTAGCTTTCCTCAGGGAATGTGTTTATTAAGCTAAGTTTGGCTCATACTGGATCAATTACAGTTGGAAATATATAACCATAAAAAGTTAACGAGGTTGCAGTCTAATTAAACAATATTAATATATGGTCATCTTTCTGCTCTGCCCAAATCAATAGGGTTTCAATATTAAAATCTTCCCTCTACCTTTTGAGAAAATACCATTCAAAAATAACTCTTTTAACTGGGCACCTGGATAGAATTATTAATATATTTTCTAAAGAGAGATTATCTTCCCCGTCATTTTCTTCATGCTGACTAGTTTTGCTTATATCCAGTTTCTACCATATCATCAAGAATCCAATTGAGTTACATCCTGCTTAGGATTTTGTCACACTTGTTAAGTTTAAGCCTATTGCAGTCTAATAGAACACACTTCTCTGCGTGTGCAGAGACCTATTATAAACAATGAAATTTTATAGACATACTGGTGATGTCCAAAAAAGTATACCAAGATCTTATTTTGCAAAACTGTAGATAAAAACTACCCCTCCTTTTCCTCCCTCCCCCCCCCCCCTTCCCTTTGAGGTATCCTCAGAGCTCTGTGATGGGGATTTCAATAATAAAAGCATGACAGATCACCTAGAGACAAATTCTGAGATCTGTTTCAAAAGCATGTTAAGTGACTAGAGAAGTACAATGTTTTAGCTGAAAACAGAACTGCAGGATCCCAGCGTAAAACCGTTAACGCGGGTACTGTGGCATGATCCTCTAATGTACTGGTCACATTCTGACCTGTTCACTGCATGAGAAAGAAGTCCTGCAGAGATAACGGCAGACACCGAGTGTAAATAAGATCACTTAAATATGCCAGATAAAGATTTAAGGCAGTATATGAAATTTTACATATGTCATTTTTAGGCTTCTTAACAAATTGAATGTGCTTTCTCTGGAACAGACATTTCATATTCCTATATATCTGATGGGATAAAATGATTATATTTGGAGTTTCCTCAACTGGAAATTTCATGGATAAGTTTGTTTGTTTGTTTGTTTGTTTGTTTTTAATAAATAAGAAATAAATATAATTCTGTCTAGATATTTAATTCTTACAAATGTATTTGTTTTAAAATGACCTAAAATTTTCCTAGTACAACAACATTTTCTGAAACATAGGAATCCTTGAGTCAATTTTAGCCTTTCTCTTACATTGCTTGGTTGTTTATAGGCCACAAGGAAAAGGATACAGCTTAGAATGTACAAATGCTGCATTTCTAGTGTTGTATTTTAGTTATAAGGAAATCTAAATTGGCATAGGGAATGGACATCAAGGGGGTTCACCTCCAGAATTTCTTATAGCTATGTTTTATCTCAAATACATTTTTCCCCAGATCATTCTGATGATGTTGTACTCCAGTGATTAGACTTTTCTTTAAAAAATAACATTGAACCTGAATTCTTCTTTAAATTTGGTTTATTGTTTTTCTTTTTAATAAATGAAACTCTTCACAGTACATAAAGACAGTGGTTCTTGTTCATCTTGCAAGGTTAAAGAGAGTAGTAAGGTATGACAAAATAGTCAGAAGATTATTTTTTTTTAAGAAAAAGAAAACAACTGCATGTTACTTGAGAAACAGGAAAGAAACAGAAGGTCCCACAATCTTAACTGTTAACAGAGGCATAATGTGACCATAGATGCATATGATGTGACAGTTTTTTTTTCAATACAAATCTACATGCAAAGGCATATAATACCATACAATGGCAGATAATACCATGTTTAGCAGCGTTGCCTCTGATTTATATTGGCAACAATGCTTGGCAATTCCATTGGATACAATAAAACAGTTGTTGGCACATTTTAATTACTATATAAAGGCATAGTCATTTCATGGAACTTCAGGGGGTAAAGAAGCCATCAATTACTGTGCTCAGCTTGAGTTTATTTAAACAAATGATTTTCTATTTCGGGATACATAAACTATACACTTGCACTCTTTTGGGATATTTACTTCCAGGAGCTTTTCGTTTGGGTTATAAAATATTGCAGGCTAACCATATATATTAAAAATCAATGTTACAAAGGACAAGGTGATTATAGACACCCTACAAGTGCTTTGGAAACAAACATACATTTGTAGAAATCTCTGTGCCACTATTCATTGAGCAAAGCAATATGTTTAACACTGCAGCCCTCAGGCATTTTAAGCTTTTAGTAGCAGAACACAAAAACAATTTTGGCTCATGGGTCTTAAAGCTCCCCCTACTGATTCAGCTCAGTTTCAGTAAGATATCGTAATAAATAAATAAACGAGCTAACAATGAAAACAGTACAGATGAAAGATACACAAACTAGGAAGCAAATAGGACATGGCCTGATCGAAACTGACTGTTTGCAATACTTCATATTCTTTCCAAATTCAGGATACGCAGACATTATGCATTAAGGTAGACACAAATGTTACACACAGTTATTTCCCTTATTTATATTTAAAACACAATTTATCAGTTATGACAGCACAAGGGGAAAATGTTACCCATTAGTAAACACAACTGTGTGCCGATATTTTCTAAGCTATTTTTGAATCTCTCTATCTAGTTCACATTAACATTAAAGAATTAAAAGCAATGGGAACTGTACTACTAAAACATATAGCTAATTATTTGTATTCTCAGTCTTTGTGAAGGAGAATCTCTCATGCATGTTTTGGACTACAAATAGTTGTGCTGGATATTGCGGTACTTTTCTTACATTGAAATTACATATATTTTTCTTTTAAAGAAAGCATGTTATCATGTGTTTTACAAAATGTTGCTTTGACTTTAAAGGAGATATACACCAGATATGCACCTCACAACTATTCTACTTGTGAACAAACTTGTGTGGGTCCTGAAAAATTCAAGGTTTGTAGAGAAAGTACATTTGACTACTCTAAATATGTGTATTATCCTACAGATAGTAATTAATGTCATAATCTAAACATAAAATTGACATTAAAATTGGTGCTAATAGACTGACTCATGACAAGTCTTAATACGAAACAGAGGAAGTTACAGTAAGCTTATACCAAAATAAAGGTTTGGAATGATCACCAGGTAGTTACAGTATACTAAAAAACAAATAAAGAACCAATAAGATGGCCAGCCCTTACTGAGTTGATGCCATAGCTTTCTGCTCAGTTCACTATCTACCTACCAAGCAGACATCATATTTTAATATATTAGTAGGTCCAGTGTTTCCCTGAGTCACTATCTGGCAGGATAGCTTGAACTTGCCTTTTGTTCAGGTATCAAAATGATGGACAGAGCAATATCACCAGAATAGATGGGTTTCCTGCCTGAGTCCAAGTGGATTACAACAAGGGACTACTGCTTGGGCTGCACACATGCAAAAACTTCATTATGAGTGTTTAACCTCTGCTTGCATTCTCTATACTCCATTTTAATTTATTCCAATTCCCTAGTCCATGCAATTTTTTCCTGGCTAATCCTTGCTGCCTTTTCTGGCATGGTTCCTCTGTCCATTTACAGAATTTTCATTTGCTAAATCATTCACTTTCCTTTGTCTTTTACATGTATTTCTCAGACATGGCTGATTACCGCATTCATACATTCATATTGTTCAACATTAAGTAGTTGCTGTACCTTTCATGCAATGCTGTCTAGAGGTTGCCATTATGAAAAAAAAAGTCATATTGAATTTAATAAGCATGAAATAAATGAAATTTTATAAAAAATATTGTAAATGGATTATTTTAAGGAACCAGCCACAATTCATAAACTGGGACTGGCTGTCTTTTATGTAATGAGTAAAATTTAAGAACTTGATCTTGAACTATTTTGATCTAAGTGGTCATGAAATTATATAGTTGAAAAATGACATATATCCTAATAACATGCTATCTCAGTGGAGCACAGGTATTTCAATTTTATCTTGACTTGATAGAAGAGGAATTTCCTTGGACTTTGTTCATGGAAACCCACTCATAAACAAATATATTACATTTAGTCAAGTAAAGTGAGTTAGAACCCAACTATACAAAAGGAAAGAAAACAGTCCCAGTCCATGTGTGGAGTAGAAAATATGATTTACTGGTTAAACGACAACACAGTTTTGTTGTTTGATAGCCTCCTGAATGTTTTCAGATGTCTTTACTAGTATTTCTGAAGCTAGTTATGGTGTCTGGAATGCTTCTCTAGAGCTCAGAATATCTTATGATACTACACAGTGAGAATAAATGAGGAAGTGCTATTAATCCACTTTTGCAGACACTGAGTTGAGTCCCGTAGATGATTGACTTGCTCAGAGTCCCAAAGGAAATTGGTGGCAAGGGCAGGAATTTATAAATTGCACATCCATGTCCAAAATTTTATTTCCAGGGGTTACAAGAATGTGGACTGAGCAGATTGTGGGAGTGAAAAGTGGCTGCAGGCACTGAGAGCATACTGAATTCTCTCCTGGTGCCCGGTCTTCTACTGGCTCTCTTCTCAGCTAATTTACTGGCAGCTCCTCTTCTAATGTCAGTCTAATTGTGTTCCCTGCCTAGTTCAGTCTGAAAAGAGCCTGTCTTCTCCCTACTTACTTTTTCTCTGAAGAAACACATCTGATTAACTACTTTCACCTCTGTCCTTATTTGCAAATTAAATTTGAAACTATTTGTAAACCTTTTCTCTGGCAAAGTTTTGAAGAGACAATAAATCCTTTCCAATCACAAAGTCATTTTAAATGTTTATTTATAGCCACTTTAAAAATTCTAGTCTCCTCAGATCTTTTCTATTCTTCAAATTCTCGCAAAAATTACTGGAGCTGTTAGGACTGGATTTGTGTTAAAACAAGCAAGAGGAAAGCCTTGTAAAAAGTCCCAACACTATTAATGCTTCAAACCTCTCACCTGCAAGAGATGAGTCTTATGATGATGATGAGCAAATCAGCAAGCCTGATGAGCCATTTCTAGCTTATCTAAACGCTATCACAATTGGTAGAGGATCATATTGTCACTAAATGTTACATTGGGTGCTTGGTTGGAAATCCAGATTATATTTTTGTCTGTTCATTCTGCAATAATGAAAGAGCTGAAACATTATAACCTAAATAATAAAATTACTGTAAGGTAAGTGCTTTGTTATGATTCCTGTATACAAATATAGTCTTATGCACTATGCAGTATCTTTAAAAGACAGGTAACAAATGATCAATCACACCAAACACATTATCAACATGAAGTAGTTTAAATTTCAATCAGTCAAGGCCCACTAATGATCTAAATCTATTTTACCCAGATGTTTTTATCAAATATGTTAGCTAATGCACAGATTGAAACAGAAGGCAATATTCAGTAGGGGAGACACTTCACACTGACAGATACATACAGAAGATGTGCTTTCATAGCATCTTCAGCCAAACCTAATCATAGTTTCCATGACCCTGCTTCCACACTCCTGTTTGTTCCTTCCACCAGCTGTCCTTGGCTGCATAACTCTGTCCCCTCCCTTGTGCCAGCACTTCTGCACATGCATAGTGAGTCAGTTCAGAGATAGTTTAGCTGCCTGAAAAACAGTCCTATAACTCAAAGTGATTAATTTTCAACCAGAACAGCTAAAACAAAACATCTCAGAGAATCATTATACGAGCATTAGGACCAGCATAAGTGATGGTCTGAGCCATGCAGCCGCGGACTGCAGAAGGGCAGGATTGCTTCATACCAGTCTAGATGGGCTGAAGCTGATGTCTAACTGTGTCCTGAGCCAGTAAGGACGGACTTTGTTTTTTTCACTTCTTGAGACTGATAGTCATAAATTGATCAGTCACGTCCAAAAAGTGATATCATGTTTAAAAAAAAGACACATTTTCCATCTCCATAGGGATGAAGACATGCATACTTCAGTCAAGAAGAGTGGCCAGACTATCTCTTCAAAAAAAAAAGAGAAAGAAACAAGTTAAGTAGGATTGAAATTGTCTAGGCCCTCTAAAGTACTTCAAGAGCAAACCAGTTATAAAACCTAGATGCTAAGATAGGACAGAGTGCACGCTTAAGGGGTAACCTGAGATATAAGACATGCAGAAAGAGAGAAACCCTGCCATAATGGTGTCAAATGGATAAAGGTGGTCAGGTGGACAAAGGAAGTGAAGGACTTCTGAAAATTCTATCTTAATGTTATCTTACTTGGGTGTTGTCAGCTGCACCTTTTATCAAAACAAGCAAGCAAAAAACATAACTTTATTTTGGGTGTTGTGACTGAATACTTCTCTTTTTACTAGAGTGTAAGCTCTCTTGAGCTCAGGATGACTTTGTGAATGCCAACAGGGCAACAGGGCATGTTCATTCCTCAGTGAACAGTCTGACAACTCCACGCAATGAGACGAGGCACCTAAGCCGCTGTCGGCTGTCCCAAAGGGAACAAAATGTTTCCCAAGTACAAACTGCGTGGACCAGGCAGAGGGAGGGCTGCAGTCACAGAGGCCAGGGAAGGAAGAACTCTCTTCCAATAATCAGAAGTGAATCAGGATGAGTTACCGGCATTTATGGAGAGAAACAGAGTGTGCTTAAACTCTGAGGGTCTTTCGAGAGTCTGTCACCTCTTGGCTAATTTATCAGCCAACTTTTCTTTAAGTGTAAAAGTGGCTGTAGTAGTGGTAGGACTGCATGATTTAACACATAAACTTTGTAATATGCTGGGGGGGGTTACGTAGCGTATTTCTGGTTCTTGATGGATTACAGAATATATGTATTAGCATATTTTTTTACAGAATTGTTTGCATATTAATGACATAAACCTGTTTTATCACCTTGCTAAAACAGCATAGCAGCCATGTGTTTTTAATGATGTAACTTCAGTTAATGCAGTATACAATTTGTTAATAACTTCCACTTTTTAAAGTTAGTAATAGAATAGCTACAGTCATTCTTGAATTATAATTTTATTATATTTCTGTGTGCTGAAAATAGTGGACTATAGCTGTATCTTATGCATTTTAGTCTGTCAACTGTATAAATTATTTGGTAATAATACATTAAGTAAAATGAAAAAAAAACTGGTTGCTCATTTAAATGAGAGGTAATT
This sequence comes from Dromaius novaehollandiae, assembly GCF_036370855.1. NCBI lineage: Eukaryota > Metazoa > Chordata > Aves > Casuariiformes > Dromaiidae > Dromaius > Dromaius novaehollandiae. Next base: position 66,616,803 of record NC_088101.1, read on the forward strand.
TATGAGGAGGAGAGAAGCTCAGGGTTGGTAATATCAAAAATATAAACTCAAAGACCTAATTCTTCCCCTTGAGCAACAAAAAATTTCTCTCTTTGTTCTATTTGTCTGAAAACGAAAACAAATCAACCTGAAACATGCATTAATTACAGAATTATATTGGGAAATGGATTTATTTTGATATATATTTCATTTTTTTTCCTATTTTCTTCAGCTAAGCATAGCTTAGGTGCACACATTTCACACGTAAATAAAGGGTTTTGGCTAAATGTCTGTCCTCTACTATTTGCACACAGCTAAACCTGAGATGTGTTAAGGCAGCTCAACACATGTCCAGCCAGCCAGTGTACAAAGTATCGCTAGGTACTACCAGGGAGCTTTGTGGGATCTGAATTGTCAGCAGAAGGTTAGACTGGAGGATGGGAAAACATCTACTTCTGTCTCCACTAGGAATTAATAATCAAGAACATATTACCTTATTCAATAGCGTCTTCCTAGTGACTGCTGGGTCTGTAAAAATTAAATAGAGGGAGATCACTAACAGCTGATTGGAAAGCCTAAAAATGTCCCTGTTGATATGGCTAAAACAAGAAGTCAGTTAGGCCTTACAGGTGGCTTCTAGTAAGTTTGCTGGGCTTAATCAGCTTAGTTTTCACAGCATTGAAATCCCCAGGCAAACTCCTTGAGTCTTGTCCTGGAGAAGTTGCTTCTTATAAATATCCTTCAGATGCCAGATTGACAGCTTTGCCAAAAAAGGCGGGGGGCGGGGGGAGTGAAATGCAGTTGATTAGGCAGCAAATTAGTAAAAAACTAAAGGAGAGGAATAATTTTAAACAACAAGTAATCCCACTAATGACAATGACAGTTAAAAACAGAGCTGAATTGGAACCTGAGTTCCTGTTATATTGTAGTCGACGGTAGTAATAGGAAAAGAGAAGACTGAGATTCTTTCCAAGGCTTTGACAAGCCTGTCTCTACTTCGAAGAGCTGCAAAAGATATGCATCGGGGAGGCCAACTTGTATGTGAAAGGGAGAAATACGAGGAAAAGGCTGGTGGTGGCAGGGAGCAGATATGAAAATGATACAGTGCTTGGGGGGTGGGGGTCAGGATTGTGTGCACATCTGCATATCACACGTCCAAGGGAGACATCAGTACTTGGCACAGACTACTTCTCCAAATTATCCTAAGGGTAAGCACAATGCAATCCACACAAACAATTGCTAGAGCTCAGCTCAATCACCATGCCTTACCAGGGGGCAGGCTGTACCCAGGTGATCTTAGGCATCTTCCTTTGAAGTCAAGGAGAATAGTGCAGGCTTATACCAGGGCAAAATTTAGCCCTTTCAAGTTTTAAACACCTTTCAAAATCATTGTAACTGGGGGAGGGGGAGGGAGTATTAAGGTAGCAACCAAGGTAACCTGTGCATTTATACCACTTTTCTGAGTTTCAGAGCTAGCTGGAACAAACTGCTTGAAGCAAATATTACAGATTGTTTTTCTGCTGAGAGAAGTCAAATGAAATGACCTTCTTTTTATGTATTATTCTTTGCAGCTTTTGAAGCTACTTCTTTTTGAAGAGACAATCAATCCATTTACCAATCATACCTGTATGAAAGTCATAAATTTATCGTAATAAAAATTCTGGTAATTTGCTTTAAGGTGGACTACGAAGACTACAGTCACTTACAAATTTTTTTCTTAAATAATTTAATAAATGCTTTCAAAAGTGAAAGAATTAGCAACAGTAACATAAGAACTGGACTGTCAGTGAAATAAGCTTTCTATAGTGAACAGCGGGGGCAAGAGAGAGACTATTTTAAGCTGTGTATTTATTCTTCAGCTTTGGCGATTGATCTTTACTAGACTGATTTTAATTTATATCAAGCATTTATGGTCACAAGAGAAGACTAATGGTGATAAAAGATCATTAAATGGAATTGCTAGCCTGGTCAAATTCAGATCTAGCAGACAGAAAAGCTAATGGGAATTGCTAGAGAATGATTATTACCTAAACTTTTCTCTAGCCATTGGAGTCATATTCACACATATGCATATCTGAGCACATACATATGTATCAGTGTGGAAGATGATAAAGACCAAAGATAAAAATACATATAATCATAATTAATGCAATCAACCAGTACGTATTATATGCTCTTCTTCGTCTGAAGAATTGTTGTTTAATAGTCATTTCTATTAAAGATTAATAAATCAGTATTATCATGTTTTGTGTCAAAATCATTCTTAATAAGTAACAAGGAGGGAAAAAAACAGTGTGTAAAAAAGAAGAGATTCAGTGACAAAATTATTTTTGTCATCATCAATTCCAGTGAATAAAATTTCTGTCCACCCCAGTAACCAACTGGTGAGGCAGCAGAGGGAGAATGTGTGAAAAAGTTCTTTAAACTTGTGTCATCAGTTCATTCTCTGAGGAGGCGGAGGGTGAAGCAAAAAAGTAAAGGATAAGATCAAATTAAGAAGGAAAAAGCTTCCAACTCCCTTTTTTTCCCATTGACATGGAAACTTCATAGAAATTTTTGTTCTTCATTGAGTCATATTGAATTGGCTGCTCACAATCAGTATCCAGCCTGCCTCACACCACAAAAAATGTATTCTGAAAGGAAAACAAATTCCTTTTGCAATGGTCATAACAAATTTTGAAATCAGGATGAGGTTTCTTTTCTAAAGAAAAATGATTATTCTCTTGTACATAGTTGACATAGGCATCTATTTCACCTTGAAAATTTTTCTGAGTACACTCAGATTATACTGATAAATAGATGAAGCTTTTACATTTACAATAATCAATTAATTTGAAAACATATGCTAAAGGCAAGGAAGGACACTGTTTATGTGCATAGTTAGTAATAATATTAATTGCTACTGTTATTGCTGTTACTATCATTACTGTATTTGTACTGCAGTAGCATTTAGAGACGTTATGTAATTATTTTGGCAGAACCTGAGTGACCTGAGTGAGATCAATTTTCCTGTTTGTAAAAATGTCTGTAAATAAACATGAAAAAATCTTTATTTTGCATCTGAATGAAACAAAGACATTTCAGAGACATTTTTGTTCCTCTTCCTAATGTAGACAGAGACAAAACAACAGTCAAATATATGGGGAGCTCAGCTGGAATGCCATACATCCAGGTTCAATGCTCTGTCTTGTTTAGACTCCGGCTATGATTTTAGTGTTTTGTGTCCTACACAAGTATCTTAGTCACAGGTCTATAAACTGTGTTGTTATTCTCTCTGACCTTTAATAGAAATTATGTCCTCACAGAGCCAAGAACCCCCTTCTATTTGTTTAGAACAAGCATGGCTTATTATTTTTAGAGAATATGAGAAAAGCTCAAAAAAAAAAGTAATTCCAACTAGTTTGCATTATATGTGGGGAAAAACACATTCCTTGCCCTGAACTGTTTACAGCCGGAGTAGACCAGGCATAAGAGGGAAGGCAGAGATGAGAAAGCAGGAAGCTGACTTGCTGAAGATCATGGAAAATCAGCAGCACTGTCACAAACAGAAACCATGACTGCTGGCTCAGTGCTCTCTTTGCAACTGTCTGCTGTCTCCTGAGCAGCTGAGTGTGCTATATCTTCCTTAGGTTCTATTTAAAGCTGTCCGGAGTTATTTAATTAATAGTTTAATAAAGTGTAAGAATCTGGGTGTACCCTAGACATACCAGTGTTATAAAAATAAATGTAACAAAGCATGAAATATAGGTTAAGGCAGTTGAATATTGTCCATACACTTTTCTTATGTCTTTACAAGGTTTGAGAGCGCACCCACATGTTGTAAAATCATTGCCCAGAGTGACAGTAAATCTTGAATGTAGAGCTGAGCATGACAGATGTGCATGTAAATAATAAGGAGTAACTCAGCACCAAATTACACAGATAATCTCTTGCTCAGTGTAAGAAACCGAAGCAGTTTACTACCTTTGCAATGTAAAAGTGAAAAGAAAAAAACACATGGAAATCTGAGAAAGGTGGAAAGAGGCAATAAAGCTTATTATTTTCATCTCACTGTTTTGATGCTAATAGATATTGACCGATAAACAATTATTTTTTTGGCTGGGATGAACTGGATATTTCAGTCCAGCTCACAGAATGCAGTTAACCGCTTTACCATTTCTTTTAGAGGCGGTAACTAGCTTCCTCGTTTGCAGCCTTGGAAGCACTGTCAAGGATTTGCAGCTGTCACTGACATCCGTGACTACCTCCAGATCATCCCTGCTCATCAGAGACACAGATGACTGGATGGATTTGCAGTTTGTAAGACTATCAATCCAGCACACGTTACAGTTTTTCCCATGGGAGACTGGGGGAAGAAACCCAAGAAGAAGATAACTACAGCACTGTGGGTGATATTCCTGTTGATTTTCTTTGGAAATGAGCATAAAATACAGACATATACAAAATAATAGTAGAAGCCACTCTGATCCTACAATAAGCTTCTAGACAACACAGTGCTGGTACTCAGAAACCAAGGATAATTCAATGGGGCATAAAAACCTGAAAAGAATAGAATTTTGTAATGTGATCACACAGACACTCACATTACATGCACCTAGAAAAATTACTATTAATATTTCTGTTATTATTACTATGCTATTTTCTGAAGGAATGTCCCTCATTCAATATTCACCATATAAAACCTCCAAAACTTAGAAAAAGTTTTGATGTAGATACAGATACTAAATGTCTGGTGTGTATTTTCACCCTATCTATTCGTTTTACCATCTTTCCATGACTTTTCCTCCCTTCTCCTGTCCAAACCCGTGCCCCAAAATTCTGAAAAAGTTTATCATCTAATGAGAATTCTTAAAAGAGGCTTTCATGTATGAGCTTTCTAAAATATTAGCAAACTGATCATTACAAAATGTGTCCATATATAAGTTATGCAGTTATTGTTTACCTTATTGCATGTCAGTTGTTAAAAAGTCTGTGTTGTTTAGACACTTAAGTTGATTATTTTAAACACAATTTGATTGTCTGAATGAAGTCCAATTTAGGTGGACTCCACACAGTTCGAATATTTGAATCTAAGATAATAACACTCAACCCAACTTTCCTACAACAGTGCTCATATGCAGCTCTAAGTGCTTTACAGGCAAGTTAAAGCTTAATCCAAAGGACTTTGGCATGTGTAGGTCAGACACTGAAATGCTGAACTTCTAGGCCCCTAGCCTCCAGAGTAAAATGCAGGACCGTTTGTTAGACCCACAAACTGCTCAAGTACCTTTGTAGATCAAAGCACAATGATAAGACAAAATCCCCATCCTGAGATTTAAAAGCCTTTTGCCAGTTAGGATCAGCATACAGTATCTCTCTTCCAAAAATGATGCCCTACAGTACTTGTTGCAAAGACTGGATCAGAATTGCCCATTTCTTTTAGATAGCAGACAGAGAAAGAAAGAATATTTGACAAAGTATTTAGCTGTAATTATTTTCCTTCTCCCCCTTCTACATCTCCTCCGCAATGCTGATAAATTGAAAATTCCAGTTTAATAGGGAACCTTTCTAATGGAGTTAGGCCTAAATTCAAAGAAAAAAAAGATTGATTCCCACCAGTCCCAGTGAAAATTATTCTATTGGGTCTAGTGCAAGTTTGATCTGGGCAGTAGTGACTGGAAGGAGAAAAATCTGAATTCCTGAAATTCTTAATTCTTAAAGTGTCTAGTGGTTTGCACCATGCTGAGATGAAGAATCATCATATGAAGTACTGTACTGCATTTTGCCTCATCAACTGCTGTTATGACATCCATTTCTGACACTACTTTCTCTTATATAAAAATAGCTGTCTTCTCTAGATTCAGGCGTTCGAAAGGATAGGAGACCTTTAATAAAAATACCATCCCTAGTCAGAACCTGAGTTAACTTTTCACATACAAAATCTGACTAACAGTTACTTGAGTTTTGGTTTTGGCTTGGATTTGTAATTAAATGTAAATATGAAAGGCAGAAAAAAATCTATAATTGATTTTTTCTCTGAAGTTTAGAGAATTTAGTTTCCTTCAGTTGTGTTTTAAAAACAAAACAAAGCAAAAAAACCCAGACTCCATATTTTGCACTGAAGAAATTCAAGACAAATGAGACCTTCTTCAGTTGTGTAAGTTGAAGGTATTTAAGAAAATAATGAAAATATTGGCCATGGCTCTTAGCAATTTGTGGTACTCACAATTTTGTTAATGCAGATCTAGGTAAATTAGAAAAATGAATAGATTAATTTTTAAAGGTACAATATAAATCTCTAAGAGATATGTAATGACATTTCATTGAAACTGATGACATGGAAGAAAAAGTTAAAATCCCTGTATTTATATTAGAAGCTATGGATCCTAGAAATAATATATTTTAGTGGGAATATAGGTCCAAGGGATTTGAGGGAAAAAACCACATATTAGCCAAGTCAATTTTGTTGGCAATGGTGCCTTTGACAGATTCATGACAAGATGGGGGAATAATTTTTGTTAGGGACAGTATGTTGAAATGTTCATGAGGAGAAATAGAAACTAGTTTTATGTGATGATATCAAGTCTTAGAGATTTGGAATTCAAAAATTCTTCTGAGAAATACGATAATTTAGAAATTCATCCTAGATATAGCTTTAATTAGAAAAAAAATCACTTAACAATAATAGCAGCATAATCACTGCTGCATCTTACAGTTACTTTGTCAGTCTCATTTTCTGTACTTTAATCAGCAATTGAGTTCCTATAATTCTTGTCTCAGCCTTTCTGCTTCAGAGCTGCTAATCTTTATGCACATTGGAGAGATGCCCATTGCGTCTAACAATAACACAGGCACAATACAAAGTTTTAGGTGAAACACTTCCTACTCGGCATTTCTTATACTTTTCTGTGCCATTTCCTGGATACAGTTTTGTGTGCATGCATATCACTGTGAAAATAGAGTGACTCCAACATGTCTTCTTGTGCCAGAACCCCTATATATGTACCAAACAACTGTACTGAATCAGCCATTGCTCTGTGTAGTAAAAATTTATTGAAAGCCTTTGGATGGCAATTCCCAGGCCAGTGGATGAGATTTTTTCCCCCCAGGAGTCAAATTCCACATGGGAAGTGGCACATGTGTCTAGGGAACCCTGAATGTATGGCAATCCTAGTGCCTTAACATTTTACAATGGAAATTTAAAATGAGAGTAAGGAATGATTGTACAAACCAGTAATATACCTTTATGGTCCATTTTTAAATCCTTATGTTAGATAATAAAGTAAGATCACTCCTTCCCCCCCACCCCTTGACTTTGAATGTCCTCTCAGCTTCAACTGAAAATTATTCTGTGAAGAACTCTTACCTTTCAGACTCCTCGGACGCAGGGAGAAAATTCTTTGGATTGTTTCATAAAGAAAAGGTGGGATATTTCTAGTAATGACTAGTGTTTTAAAACAGAACAAACAAATCTCTGCAGACCAACAGAGACTGACAGATAGAACAGTACATGTAGGAGCTGTCAGCCTTCAGAACTTTTATAAGAGGCATTTGAAAGGATTATTAAGACACTATGACTCTGAAAATTGAGTTCACTTATCACAATGAACATTCTTTTAAACAATTGCCACAGCATGATCCTCTACATTGTGCTTTATTTCTAAAACCTCAATGGTTGGTTCTGTGGAACTGTGCTAATTAATTTAATAGAAAATCTACAATAAAATGTCTTATGATTTACTGAAATTTTGCTTGTAATTCTTTTGGTCCTGCATAAGAAGTTAGCAGGAATAAAAACAAAATGGTGGTGAAAATCTGCGATGCCAGAAAAACTCACATGGAGGTATTGCATTTTCTCACTGTAGAATAAAAAGCTGCAGTGCAAGATAACTTGTAGTGTACATTTCAAGTGTCTAAGTTAGTCTTGTAAAAAGCAAGTAACACTGATAAAATGGAGCTGATTCTTTAGAAAAACTGAATTAATAAATGCAAATCATAGCTCAGTGGCATTTGCACTATGGATAGTATGAACAGACCAAATATGTTCTGCTAGTGATTACTGTTAGTAATAGTAATTCTGATTTGATAATGTTGAGAATGATGTTTAAATAAGAGTCCTGTCTAAGGCTGCTAAAGTGAGAAGGTTGTAAACCACAGAAGGATAGAATACAGGACAAGAAAGTTATGGGGTAGTAAATGCCATGTTTACAATAGCGGAAATGTAGAGAGTTGCAATGTATGGAACCACACTAGCATCAACAATTCATGCAGTCCTATGACTGAACTGCTTTCCTGTTACTATTGTTTTTTCTTTCTTCTTTCTCAACACAGATATTGCTTTGATATAGATATCAGGAAAAGTCTAGGGAGAAAAATTGTATTCCAAGAAGATTTCCCCCCCCCCTTTTTTTTTAATTGAAACAAGTAAAATAAATTCTTAGGGACAAAAGTATTTACTTATTTATTTATTTTTACATAGAGAAAGCTTTTAATCTACTAGTAGTTTAGGGCACAATGAGTGAGAAAGACCTAACTGGCTTGCCAGGATTTCTATCCCAGTGTTCTCAATCTCACAAATGCCAGGTCACCATTCTCCCTGCTACCTGCATGATGAGTTTCTTCTAGTCCCTGTAGTTGAAGCTGTTCTACCTTTATAGAAAGTAAACATCTATTAAATTGGTGTGTTGAATTTTGGTTTTCTATGCCAAATTGGTACACAACCAGTAAGATACTGTTATCTCTTTTGTTACCTTTCTTATTTTGATCAGATTTTTTGTGCCGGTCCTGCAAAGTAGGAAAAATATACAGTGAATTCTCTTGTAAAGATCAATTTTTTATTTAGAACATTTTCTCAAAGAATTAATCTACTGAAGAGCCCCATAAAGCTAACACATCATTAGAGACTGAAGATATGTGTATAGCTGATAGAAGATACTTTTATCCAGTTACACTACTCAATCAGAAGTGACTTCTACATTACCTGAAATGAATAAAGTCTATCTATTAACACCTGCATTGATAATACAACTACAGAAATCCAAGAGAGATTTATCGTACAGTGGCTTCCACACATCCATCTATGAAGACAAAGATATTTAAACTCCCTGAATTAAGAACATCAATTGTTCTAATAAAACTCTTAGAATATTTATTCTGAATACAAAGATCTCACTCCTTTAATATGTAGTATGTATATTTTGAGTTTTCATATTCTTTAAAATTTGAGAGAAGAGGGAAAGATGCATTTTAGTATAACTGCTTTCTTTCTCAAACACAACCACGTTTAGAAATTCAAAATGATGCATTTAGGTAAACATATGACTCCTGTGTCAATGGCACACCCAATGGCCGGAATAATCTACCTTTTCCTCTTTACCATTTGGGAAGCTGTCAAAGATCTGAAATAGCTTAGAAAAGCAATGCTTTCCCTGTAGTAGCAGGATATAAAATACAAAAAATGTCTGTGATGTTGTTGCCAGGGGCCTGAGCGCATCTCCCCCACCCCGGTATGTGGGGTTTGGCTGCTGGGCTCAGGGGTCCTCCTCGGGGCTCCTCCTCAGGGCTCCTCGGGCCTCCTTGGGGCTGGCTTGGGCGAGGGGCAGCAGCCGGAGGGACAGAGGGGCCAAGGGAGCTCGGTGGTGCTCCCCCTCTTCACTCAGGTTTTAAGCTGATGCGCTTGGCCTTGGTCTCTGCAGGCACTAAGGGCAGCTGTGCCTTTGCCTGGCCATGAGTCAGACCCCGACCCGCGGGCGACCACTGGCCCATACCCGTCCCCATCCCTGCCCCCGTGGCAGTGCCCAACCTGGCCCGGCCCCACGGGAGCCCCTGCACCAGCCCCAGCCCGGGAGCTGCCGGCCGTGCCATGCCCTGATGCCCCGAATTAGATGCTGATGGATTTCCGACGGTCAGGAAAAAGGTCTCCTCCACATGCATCATTCTTGAGATTAATGGTTCGTAGATCTAACTAAATTTAGCCCTCAGTTAAACTTAGCTCTGCTCTTCTGAACAGGGAAAGAGAAATTAGACTCCTTTTTTTAAGATTCACTCATCAAGATGTGGGTTAAATTTCCAACTAAAGCAGGAAATTCCAGAGGGAAAAAAAAAAAAAAGTGAAGGCGCTGATGAGGAGAAACTGTGATGTTCAAGTCCCTTGAAACATCTAATGCTTGGAGATAGATAACATGAGTGACGTATCAAAGAAAGTGGGCTAAATCTTAATATATTCCAGTCGCTCTTTTTCTTGCTACAAAGATTTTTGTCAAAATCTTTTTAGGTTTTGGGAAATATTTGCTGGTTAAGCCTTTCTATTTTAGCTCTATAATGTGTATTGCTTTGGTCACACGGTGGACAGATTTCATGCTGCTCTCCATCATCTTCTGCCATCCCATTTAAGCAATCCTCACCACACTTCTATCTAGAGAGGCAGAGTTGGATGTGCATAAAAATGCTGTTCTTCATTTTTTCTCCCTCTTTCCCTATTGTTCAGTACTCTTAGAAGAGGATTTGTAAATCCCTAGCTACTCAGAATTTCTCAGATGTCTGTATGCCTTAAACCATTGCTCTGCATCACTGCCATTTGACAAAGAGAAAAGAGCACAAAATTTCCTGAAAAATAATAGAGCATTCCTGATCACATCTAGGAGGGCAATATTTTCTGTATTTTTATACCAGATTCTTAGCTAACTGAATGGGAATAAGCTGATTTATATTAAGTGACTCATAGGGCTGCTTTTTCAGAAGTTCTGTGAATCTATAGTTAAAATTGAATTTTCAAAAACTGCTAAATAGTATACATTTAGGGGAGTTGTTTGTTTTTAATGGAAAGCCTCCCCTGCCACAACCCCCCAAGAATCTGGCCTTAAATATTGGGAATTTTAAATCTTCTTTTGATAGCTCTCAAGGATTAATCCTAACAGATACCAGTTCCACTTAATTTACTTTTAAATCATGGATGGAAAATTATCATATGGATTTCTTAAAAATTTACATGACCTTAACTGAGTGCAAAGTGGGTAACAAGACTTTCACAGAATCCTTATTTCTCCCCATTTACAGAATGATAAATAGCCAATAAAGTATCCATTCCTGATCTTGAAACTGGATGTATCCTGGAGTAAATGAATGTTTTGCATAGGAGCACAAACCCTCCAAATGCAATCTTTTTGATAAAATGTGAACATACATATATACTTTCTCCTTGGACTGACCAAGCCTCGCTTTGTCCTCAGCTGCTCATCTATAATATTTATATATTTAAAATCATGTTAGTGATGGTTATTCTTCATTTATTCACTGTAATCAAGAGGTCAGTTAGGTTCGTATAACTAAACCGAAAAAATACACTTATGGATACGATGACAAAAAGATACTAAATCCAAATTTGAAACTGTATTTTCCTAAGTACTCTGTATGTGTACCTGACTGACTAACAATAGAATTTAGTGTTTTGTTTGTTTGTTTGTTTTTTCCCCATAAAACTTGCAAACCGTGATGTGCTTTCAGCTCAGAATAGTCTCATTCTATGTTTGTTGGCTGACCAGCACAGATTCACAGAATCACAGAATCACAGAAAGGTTGAGGTTGGAAGGGACCTCTGAAGACCATCTAGTCCAGTCACCCCTGCTCAGATAGAGTCACCTAGAATCAGTTGCCCAGGACCCTGCCCAGACGGGTTTTCAATAACTCCAAGGAAGGAGACTCCACAACCTCTCTGGGAAACCTTTTCCAGTGCTCTTGTCACTCTCACAGTAAAGAAGCTTTTCCTCATGTTCAGATGGAACTGCCTGTGTTTCAGTTCGCGCCCATTGCCTCTCATCCTGCCATGGGGCACCACTGAAAACAGTCTGGTCCCACCCTCTTTACACCCTCCGTTCAGATACTTATACACGTTGATAAGATCCCCCCTTAGTCCTCTCTTCTCCAAGCTAAACAGGCCCAGCTCTAGCAGCCTTTCCCCATAGGAGAGATGCTCCAGTCCCTTAATCAGCTTAGTGGCCCTATGCTGGACTCGCTCCAGTAGCTCCATGTCTCTGTTGTATTGGGGAGCCCAGAACTACACCCAGCACTCCAGATATGGCCTCATCAGTGCTGCAGTCACCTCAACCTGCTGGCAATGCTCTTCCTAATGCAATCCAAGATACCATTGGCTTTCTGGGCCACAAGGGCACATTGCTGGCTCATGGTTAACTTGTTGTCCACCAGGACTGCCAGGTCCTTCTCCACAGAGCCACTTTCCAGGAGGTCAGTCCCAGGCTGCACTGGTGCATGGGGTTATTTCTCCCTAGGTGCAGGACTCTGCACTGGGGCAACAAATCTAATGGAACTAATACTACTCTTCTAACTGCAGCAGTAGTTTTTGAATAGCCTACCTATGGCCCCACAAATGCTAGCACATACACCAGAGAGAGGGGGCAAGAACATGTGAGTGAATATAGGAAGAATCCTTCCTTTTCAGCAGTGGGGTGCATCTATTTCAGCTAGAAGCAACTATGACATCACATAGACTCAGACACATCTCAGCTCCCCTAGTTCAGTACTTCTGCCTACTATGCAGTGCTACGTATGCACAAAAGTCTCTAAATCATTTCTGTGCTGAGCATGTTTAAGTCTACCTCCTAAGTCCAGTCAGATTTCACAGCTGTAACTTCTGCCTTCATTTTTTTTAAAAAAAGGATGACCGGGAGCAAGAGGAGTGACTGGCTGCTTAATTTTGAAAAGAAAGACTTGCACATCACATAAAGTTTCAGGTGGTAAATGCTATGTGTAAATTGACATTTTCTTTTAACACTGAACAAGCTGTGAAGACTCCTAAAGGGCAGAATTTAAGACGTACCACTGTCCCCCATATTTCCCTGCTGACCAGGTTCTCTGATTCTCTAAGCTGCTTGGCTTAGTGCACTACTTATTTTATTATACCGTTTTGGATTACCTAACTCTCTCCCTGCCTTTTATTGGAAGTGGAGTCACTTAATTTGGGATGGAAGATTGCAATACAAGCTTCCCCAAATAGCTTGCAGGTGTAATTGGTAACTAAAAATTAACCATCCTACTGCTCACAGTGCAATAGAAATAAATCTTTCCATGGATCTGGGTTTAGGAAGCTGTAGGTGCAGTGCAATGTTAAAGGGGATTTTGAAGTGGTAAAGTCAAATATGAATGCCTTAAAGTAGTAGCTAAGTGTTTAGGTTCCTTCATGGATACAGTAGATTTTTAATTGAAATATTAATTTTTTGTCACTAATCCCTTATGCAACTGAGATTTGTTATGTGGTAATTCAGACTATAGTCTGTTTGATAATATTCAGTTTCAGGAAAGTACTTCTGAACATATTTGAAAACAAATTAGTTTTATCTTTCTTATTCTAAAGTGAAAGTCATTAAGCTAATTTAGTTAAGGGATATAATGTAGAAAAGTGTGACTGAAATTAGGAACATGACAATAATTTTCTTTTAAATCTGAAAAGATTATTTGATGCTATGTGGTATGCTGACTTTTATCTATGTGCAAAAACAACTCCATGTTTGTACTCCCACATTTTCTAGCATGCTTGATTGATGATTATTTAATACATCTAATAAACAGGTGGAGGGAACAGAGAAGAAAATCAAATATTACAGATGTGGATGATGCTAAATATTAGTCTTTTTTCAGGAATATTATGCTTTTCACATATTCAATTTCTTTCAATCATTTTTCTCTAATTATTCAGTTTGTTTTCACTGGTATGACTCCACTGATGTGAAATATTTACTTCAGGAGAAAATCGGATCTATTATTATGCTACCTATGGATGGTCAGCCCATAAATTATGTCATATAAAAGTGTTTTAGCTTCCTTAAAAGCTGCAGGTTTCCCCGTGAAACAGTATGAACAACTGCACAAGAGACAGATATCAAAAATATCAAAGACATTCCCAGTAACTGAGCTTGGCTTGATATTGATATTTCTTAAAATAAGAGCCGATAAAGAGAATGCCCTTTTTTCCCCAGACTTCTGGAATATCTGTTCGCTACTGGGTCATGCCACTGTCTGTTAATGGTCAAAAATCTTTCTAACTGTGTCACCTATTTGAAAACTGAAGCTCAGGGGTAGGATGCAGGTAAGTGGAGAGGAAAATTTAAATTCTATTGTGTAAGTGAGACTGGGTAAATTCTCATAGTGGTTAGAGAGGCAGTGCCTCAGGAAAGTCACTTTTAATTGAGCTGCATCAATGCTATAGGGGAATGGAAGGAACTTGAAGCAAATCTTGAAGCAAACTAGAGGTCAAGAGTCTCTATTTGATGTTTTGCTGCAGTTTTTTCTTTCTTTTTTTTTTTTTTCCTAGAAAAGATCGATCAGAGAAAGACATTTGTAACAACAGGGATTTCAGCAAAACTATTCAACTGATTAAAACTGGACATATATTGAAAAAGGACCCTCGATTAGAACTCTATCTCTAGCCTTAGTGGTAATAACTGCCCATTTTTTATCTTTCTTGATTTTTAATTTTTAAGAAATGATATTTTTTAATATAATTCTATTCTGGCTCTCAGACTAGAATTTCTGATCTTAACACAAATAGAAATATCAAAAAGACAGAAAGACTTCCAAAAATAAGTTAAGCATCTCCATTTAATGCTTATCTATTGCTCTTGATGAGGTGATCGATAGTTCAGAGCACAGACTATTATCATAGCATTATACAGTAGGTAGGATTATTCTCACAGTTGGAGTATCAATGCTGATTTGTGCAGAGTAGGAAAAAGAAAGGGATGACAGATAAAAAAGTAATAGTAAACAACAAAAGCAACTAAAAGTCATAGCGATAAAATCTGATCTTGAGGACAGACAGTAAGTAATGCAGTGGACAGATGGTGCAGTTCTGTAGGACACATTTGTGGTTAGTACATGATGCTGCAAGTCAGCTGATTTAGATTCTCCACTGACACATTACAAAGATGTATGTACAAGCACGAACAGGACATGGCTTGATGTCTTTAGGCTGGATTTATCCTGCCTAGCTCTCCTTTATTTATAGTGTTCTGATGGGTTTTGTTGCCATAGTAATTTACTGATTTTTAGTAATTTTGACTTACATCTTCATTTTCTCATGAGGTATGCAACCAATATTAAATCTATTTCACTTCCCAAAGAGACCAAAGTGCAGATAGGTTAAAGGGCCCAGAATCAACCTGTCAATGTTAAATGTTTAACAGAGACACAAACACTAGATGTGGAAGAAATAATTTGTGTCACTACAGTACACTAAAAAAAAAGGGTTGGTATAGAATCAGCACTTGATTATCTGTTTGCAGGTAACTGAATATGGAGAAATATTCATACCTTGACTAAGTACAGTGCAATCAGGTTGAATCCATGGACTTAGTAACTCATTTATAGCATTGTGTTAAAGCAGCAATATTTTCTCCTGTGCCAATTCAAGTCCTGAAACAGTCTAGCCACTGTGATGCAGGTCACAAACTCTGTTATGTCAAGTTTTCTTTGTGCAGAATTAGCCCGGGTACTTCTGAGCTGTGTATATATATGTATGTGTGTGTGTGTCTGTGCGTGCATGTATGTGTATCTGTATGTGTATATAATGTCTTTGTACTTACATTGCCTGGATTTTTCTATTATCAAGAGTACTCCAATTATGCTGGAGTTAATTGTTCAGGTAAGTTACATCTTACTAAAAAACATTCATCTTCATTTCACGGACTGCAACTAAACTTCTTGTGCAGTGATAATAGCTCCTTGTGTGCAACTTTTTA
Source organism: Dromaius novaehollandiae (assembly GCF_036370855.1). Lineage (NCBI taxonomy): Eukaryota > Metazoa > Chordata > Aves > Casuariiformes > Dromaiidae > Dromaius > Dromaius novaehollandiae. The sequence goes on from NC_088101.1 coordinate 66,632,510, forward strand.
ACAACATGAAAGTGAAAGGACAGAAATAATATTATTACTATTATTAATTAATACTATTACTGTTATTTATATTCATGAAGTATCAGTTGCCCACTGTCATGCGAGAGACAAAGCAGGGAGATGTTTGCTGGAAAACCGAACAGCATGTAGAGATTGCCATCATAGGCATATGGAAGGCAGCCCTCAAGAGTGAAATGACACAGTAGAATAAGCCAAGAAGGCAGTGAAATAATAATCTGGTTGCATTTGGTGTAATAGAGGAAGCAAAGCCAGAAAAGATGACATGGTGAAGGCAGTGAGCAAGACAAGATCTTCTGGATGAAAATATCACATAAGTTTACATTTGCCAAGGCAAGAGTAAAGTATGATGTACTAACTGAAGTGTAAGATGGTGGGAATCTGCACAAGAGCTGTATTTGTATGGATAAATAGTAGCAAAGAGATGTGATATGTTTCCTTGTTCTCTGAAAGCTACCCTTGCGTGGTTGGACAAATGCAAAATACAAATACAAACCTTTACCACATAGTACATCATTTTAATCTTATTTTATCACATTTAACAAAAACCTCATCCTCAGCTTCTAAATACTAATTTTCATTTTAACACAATGTTTTATAGTATGCTTTATAATGCTTTATTGTTTGGACTAAATATGTGTTTAGGTATCCTCAGCTTTAAAAACTGACAATATCCAAGTGACATCCAAAACAGCAAAAGAATATGCTTTGCTGAGGTTAGGAACAAAGTTAATTTTTATTGCAAATCACAGGTTCAAGGATGTCTAACTTCTTGGCATGCATCATGGATGAGGAAAGAAGTCTTGAGAGTTATTGAATAACCACTATCTTAATGATAAGATAAGATAAAAAGTACCATAGATTACACACACATTAGAGGAACAATAATTAGTATATGAGAAATCTGCTGCCATCAGGAATAGCAAAGTCCTATCAGGTTTTTGTCACTGTGGGAAATATTATTTGGAGAAATTGATTTGTATAGTTTTAAATTCAAAATGCCAACAGTTTCTGAAAAATAAGTAAAGCAGAATTAGCAATAGAATTCTTAGAAAAATTCTGCTGATGTGATATGAAATTAGAAGGCTCCTTTGAGTCAGAAGTGCTCTTAGAAGATACCTTCAGTAAACTTGGACAGATAATGAAAATGCTTGGGGTTTTTTTGTTAAGAAGACAAAAAAGTAAAATAACTACATTATTGATTATTGATGAAGGTTTCATCACCTTATTGTAGATAACTTCATTAATTTCACAGGTCTGCTGATCTGATTATTGAGGAAACAAGGAGAGTCAGCTGGAAAACAGAAACACCTTTCTAACTCCCCTCCTTAATCCGCTCACTGGCACCAGCATTAAAAGGCTTCTGAAAGTAGAGAAACTTACAGAAAACTATCCCGAAGTGCAGTAAAATTCCAACAGAAACTAACAGTAAGACAACTAGCAATCAGTTGCTGTCATAGAGAACGTGTGTTTCAGCACTATAGGCCCGGTAGTATTATCAGCCAAAGTACAAAGAGTAGCAGGTGAAGAAAGACAACTAGAGACCTAAGCCCATTATGGCCAGCAGGCTAAAGACATCCCTGAACCGCGATGAGTTCACAGTGAGGGATATGGACATGATGTTCTCATGTGCAGTTCAGTGAGCATTTGTGGATTGACACTTTCAAAATAATCTTGTAAAAAATTATACTTTACTTCTAGGGAATGAGAAGTTTAGTAATTTTAATTACACCACCCTTTCTTAAGGATATTAACAGATGTCAGTATGAGGATGGATTACTCAAATTCTAAAATGTAGACCTGAGATCACAAAAATAATTGCACTGAGGCTTAAATTTATGAAACGTGTTCCATATGTATGTTCTGCAAGCATATTTGCATTTATGTGTGTGTATATATGTGGATATATATACCTCTTCTTTTCAGTGTAATTCAAAAACACTTCCCAAAATACCAGTATCATTATCCTCATTTTGAATAAGAATAAATGAGGCGTAGAGGGCTGAATTAACATTTTAACAAAATCATCAGCATAGGGAATGTTGTTGAACAGAAATGAATATTATTCTTATAAATGAGTTAGAAAAGAACAACTGAATTGATTTTGACAGGGATGTTTGAGAGAAATCTAAATTTGAGCCATTCACATAAAAACTATTCATTGATTTGTAAGTATATGGACTAGTATTTATTTTATTTTTTTAAAAAAAGCTGTTTTACATGAAATAGAATCCATCTCTGAGAAATATCACAAAATAAAAAAATCAACAGCCATAGTAAATAGCATGTTGTATGTTTTTGATATAGGCATGATGAGCAAAACTAGCATAGAATCTGACAAAAAGGTTCACAAAACAGAACTGTTGTGAATGACTTTGCATGAAGAGAAGTGCTATGAGGAAAATACAACATGGAAAAAGAAAGGTCAGAAAAAAATTTTGGAACCTGTGGTTAAAATATAGAAGAAAAAACAACAAATGACATCACGGGATTCACATTATATTTAAAACTTCTATCTTTGACCTGTAATTATTGAAAATGGTTAGAGATTTGATATTGGTTGCAATATTATGAACTGAGAAAAGATGATGAGGTTATGATTGTGAGTCACTGCCAGATGCAAAAGCAAATAAGTTTGTTAAATCTTAGAATAGGAGAGACTGACTTAACCAATTTATATTTATTAAGTATTCTACATAATCTTGTTTGATAAGTGAGACAGAATATTAATCAAGTAAGTTTTATAAGATGTCAGAATACCAAAACACCTTTAAAACAATTTGGAACCCCTTTCATTCCCTTTGAACTTTGAACAGAGAGACTGGATATTTTATAAAACTATGCGTTTTCTTAAAGCTTTCCTATATAGTAAATGAAAACTGAAGGATAAACTTAAACTTTGTAGGAATTGTTGATGAAGCACTGCCATCTTTTGGTTGTACAAATAAGGAATATGGAGGAAGGATATAACTGTCACAGAAATTTGTACATAGGCTGAAGTAATAAAATGATTGTTTTATCCTAACATTGATCTACTTTACTTTTGTGGATAATTGGCTGCAGTTGTGCATTAGCAGGCATCTTCATTACATTTTAATTTCACAATCCTACCAGTGAAACTAATACAACAAAATGGTTGTAATGCTAATGAAGACCTTATTGGCTTTAATAGAAAATGAACCACCTAAGTTAATATGATTGTGTGTAATTTTTGAACTTCCTTTAGACTTCACTTTTGGTAGAAAATGACTAGCAGTGGAAGTTTTTTCACTTTCTAGATAAACTTTGAAAGGATTAAATTTAATAAACAGTACTGTATATGACAGTTATTGTGTAAGAATTACCTAAGAACTAATTGTAATTCTTAAAGGAGCTGTGTTTTATATTAAAAGCAATACCAATTGTTCCACATTCCTTGAGTTAGGAATCTAATGGTAATCCTCTGAGATTCAATGTTGTAATACCAGTAAGTCACCCATTACCCATTTAACACCTTGCAGAGGACATGTAATTCGGTAAAAACAGCACAATAATATGACAGAAACTTTTTTCTCGCATGTGGAGTTATCTGTCATTTTATTATGTTGAAATAGAAGAATAGCAGGGTGGTTGAAAAAGGCAGTGTAGGCTTTGAATGTGGAAGACCAGTGTGAGGTTCTGTTGTATTTAAGATGTGTAATATTTTGTTTTCAGTCTCCTTGTCATGTCATTTTGTTACTTCATTTTACATGTACTATTGGTATCATAACATTATATTAGGGAAACTTACAGAAGAAGAAATATAAATTTGAAATCAAGATTAATATTTTTTCCAAAAAATATACATAAGCAACTTATGCCACACTAAACCATCGCTAAATTCAGTTAGAGGTCAAAACTGAGCAGCTAGTCTAGACCCAGTGTAATGGACCAAAAATTCTGCTTGTAATAAGTCATATATTTTAAAAATACTTCCAAGCTACATTTGAAGAGAAAGAGAGATGGGAATTCTGTCACATGCCTGAGACTTAACACGTGACATTGTTCATTACTCTTCCTATTCACTCTAATATATACTACAGGCAAAAGTGTGCAGTGCAAAAATATGTTTGCACTGCACAGGACTGGCTCCCATGATACTTGTTTGAAAATTCAGTCAGTGGGCAACTTTTCAGAGGTCAGATGCCCGTGACATGGAAATTGTCTAACTTTCTGATATTGACTGGAAAATGAGAAACTTTGAAGGATTTTGAAAATTAAGACAGGAAGCTTCTACACATCTGCTTTGTGAGATAAGAAAAAAGAGCCAATGCCAACATTTGGCAGGCCTGAGCTATTGCTAGGAAACTTTGGTTACACCAGAATCAACAGCAAAGGAAGCTGTAGGTGAAACCAATTACAATACAGTTACAATAGTATCCAAAAGCCTAAGTTCTGAGCCAGGCTATAAGCATTTCTCTGCTCATCTTACTCTTCTGCTTCAAGCACCTTTCTGAGCACACAAAACTGGGACATAACTCCACCCTCTCACCTCCTCCAGGATCTCCAGCTTTGAGCTGTTCTCCCGCACCACCAGTCTGTATTCCTGCACAAGACATCGTGTACACTTCAAACCAGGGACCAGTAGCTATTTCTGGGCACCTGCAAATCTAGCAATGAACAATTTTTCGGAAGTAATCCTGTACAGATTCATTTGCCACGACACTTATGCCAGTGTCTGATATCAAGAGCCAGAGATTTCTTCTGCAAACCAAACTGAAGCAAGTCATGTGCCCCACTGTTAAGATTAGCACTATTTGGAAATCTTTGAACCTAGAAAATAGTCTTTGTAGTAGAATTCCAGATAGATATAAACAAGGCAAGATTTTACTTATTAAAGGACTTTCTAAAATATACTAGACAGACTCTGCTTTACTTTTCCACTAGATGAGATGAGAGAAGATGAGATGGTATGAATGTGTTTTCATTGCATGGATAGGTTGGAAGGTCCACATGCTAAAAACGTCATACAGAAAAAAATATGAAAGATGGAGACTTTGACTTAATTTGGGGGGTTGAAGTGAGGCTGAATAAAATCAGATAAACTAAATAGCTGAATGACAGACTAGACTTCATAGAGTTTTGAAGGGTTATGCAGTCAGAGGAAATAATTTGTATAGCCTATATACCTGTAGAGAACACTTTCCCACAGATTGTTGCAGACCATGATGCTGAGATCTGTAATGTGCTTTTCTAGATTGCTAAAACTTGTTGCAGTTAACTTTTCTTTTTTCTTTCTTTTTCTTTAAGAGATAGACTATTTAACAGAGAATCAAGTTGTTATAAATGCTTGTGAGGATACAGTGTGTGAAAAATGTTCAGCTGAGAGCTCTAAGGGATACAAATACACAGGGAAATTACAAATGAGCAGTTTAATGAGAAAAAATTAAAAGTGGAAACACCTGCGCATTTTCAGTACTTTACAGGCTGATTTATTTCCCTCTCAATGTGCACACATAATTTCAACTAACACAATGGGAGTAACACCCATATATTTAGTGAAAAAATAGCCATAAGCATTTCTGTCATTTCCCTAGGTATCATCACCATTTCAGTCTGTTTCTGTTGGACAGGGACATAACCAGTGTATTAATAAATATTTTACTTTATTTTCTGTGTATATCTGAATTTGTAACTGAGCAGTCACATCTAGGGCTTGGTTTTCCAAAGGGAAATTAGCCCAAGCTTCCACATATATATAGCTGCATGAATATTTCCAAATGCTAACATCTGCACATTAGTATTGAAATCGATTGATTGTATGCATCAGGTTATCACTGATTAATTATGCAAGAAGTTTGTAACAGGAAAAAAAAAACTTTTTCATACAATGTGTAATTAATTATAGAAATGCATTACTGTAGGAGGTTGCTGAAGCCAAAACTGACTAAAAAAAGAGATTAGATACACTTCTTAAGTCTCTGGCTGCCAGAACCTGAGACTCTGTATTCACCTTTTTTATATATTCTTTCCCTGAGCATTTGTTGTTGCCGACTTCAGAGACAGGATACGGAGTCAGATAAATTTTAAGTCTAACTCAGTATGATCATCTTTTATGTATGCATAGAAAGGTGTATAGTTACACTTGAAGGCACAGTTGAGAGCCAAGATCTTAAAAAGTCACTTCCTAAATCTCAGCAGTTGGATTTAACTCTAGAGCACTGTCCTTCTTCAGTAAGAACACATTCTTTAATAAGACTGCTTCAGGTTTCCAATTATATGGATGAGATACTTCTCAGTACAAGATGACCACTATACTTTCTTACAAAGTCATTGAATTTTTTTTGTATGAAAGAAGTTAAAATCCTATGAAGCTGAATACTGAAACTGTGATTGGGATATTAAAATTGCACAAATAAGTATGCAAATGTCAGCTGATGATGTGCATTCTTCACAACTGTATAAAAAGCATTTTCTTCATTTATTTTTCTTTTATGCATTTTTACATTTGCAGAGTATCTTTGAGAAATGTTAACTATTGTATATCTAAATTTCCTCTTTTAAAGCCTCATCCAAAGCATATTAAAGTCAAAGGAAAGACTTTTGTTGGCCCCAGTTGGCTTTCAATCTAGCTTAGAATGAAAAACAATGTCTAAGTTTATAACATTCTTGGACTCTAGAGACACTGATGTAAAGGAATCAATCAATCTTCAGTATCACTCCAAAGTGAAATCAGCAGTGCTGTAGGTGATCAGTATTTCTGTTTCCAAACACACTGTTAAAAAAGAGAACTCAGAAAACAACACTTTCCAATTATTTTTTTCTACCACTGTGTTGCTTTATGCATTGATAGCAAGGTTAATGGAAAATTTCAGGCATGATAAGCTTGCTCATTTAAACATATTCAGGTCATTGGATGATTTTTCAGTTCCTGACTGTTGATGGTGAAGAAGTTGGTTGTCTTGCAATCCCTAAAGCAGTGGATTGGCACTTCAGAAAACCCCACAGAGAGAGGACCACTGTGATTCATAGTAAAAGGAATATTTGACTAAGATATGAAAGGGGAAAAACCTCCAGCAATACAAGGGGAAGAGCCTCTCTTCTTAGCAAAATGTGTTAGGATCAGGCAGCTCATAAATAAATAGATAAGCTTTTTCGCAGAGTTATATGCTTGAGAAAAGAAAGATTTAAAGAAAGATTGACAGGCAGTAAAAATGATATTAGTTACTTAAATGTGACTAGCTAAGTAAAAGAGCTTTAATATGCATATAGAAAAACATCACTTCTGTGTAAGAAGAAAACCTGGATCCTAATTTTTCCAGTTTAAATAAAATTAAAGCAAAATATAGACATGATTAACATCTGAATGAATTCTTGCTTACTAATGTGAGGGCAAATCAGAAGACGCATGTCAGAAATATATTAATTGGAAAAGTATGGTGACTTCACTTTCCCAGTGCATTTTGGTTCTTCAAAATGACTTGCGTTCTTCAGTCCAATGTTGTGGGGCTCAGTTAATGTTTCTGTAATTCTACTATTTTTTAAAGGGAATTTTAAATATGCAGAAACAGACAACTTGTAAACAGAGATCTTTCTCTGAGAAATCTTCTGGCAGAAGTATTGGCCAAAAAAATAAAGGTTGGGACAGGATGCTCAGAATAGAGACTAGAAAATGTAGTTTCCAAATTTTAGATTATCCATTTTTTCGAAGGGCTGTTCCATTGCAATCAGACATCAGAGTTATGTTTCCAGGTCCTATAAAGCAAAGAGGATTTAGATACCATGGAGCCATCTGCAGAATAGTCTGGTGAAAGAAGATCCTCTCTGCATCTGGTATCTTCTGTGAACTAGCGCCTTAAGTTAATTTTGCAAATGTCTTCAAGGCTACAAAGTATAAAGACATTCTAAAGATTTAGCTGTAGGAATCTTCTGCAATTGCAAATAGTAAGTGCTCACTTTATTATTTTTGAAGTATCTCACCTAATTTGGGATCATTTTGTGTTGTTGGGAACAGTACGTAGTAACTGGGGTTTTTGTTTTGTTTTGTTTCTCTTCTCAGTAAAATAAAATGTCTCGAGTATGTAGGTGCTGTTCCTTCACCGGAAATGTGACAGGTTTGGAAGGAAATAACTGGATAAAATTGAATTAATGGTGTTGTCTATGTCTAATACTTGCACTTTTGGAAGAATACTTTTTCTGGCCCTTCAGAAAATTTCTATGAAAATAATATACGGTATAATTACTGATGTTGATTACCTATTCATGTTTCTGAACACCTTAAGGGAGAACATGTTGGAAGAAAACTGTTCGGAATTTGAAGTGGAATTGTAGTCAAAACTGAAAATAAAAGTAAGGCAGACATTTGCCTAGTAGGTAGCTTTCAGGAAAATCCTACTTAGCCTTGTATAAAACAGATGGGATATTTGTCTCTCTCTGAAGTAAAAAAATGCATCTCTTTTTATTCATCCCATCTTCTCTTTTGGATTATAAAACATGCTTGCATGGTAGGGAAGCTGTAAAATAGAAGGTGAAATGGTTCAGAAATATAGAATAAGAAACATACACTCATTCAAATTTGAATAGTCCTGTTGGTTTTAGCAAAGGTTTATACATTAAAACTGTATGAATGGCTTTACCTTTCACCATCTACTTTGATTACCCTGCCTTGTACCTTCAGTAGTCACACATCTGTGATTACATAGCCACTTCGCCTGTGCACAAACACGGGAAGAAAATACTTTAAAAATACTTTCAGTTGGTTTAAATCTCTGTTTTTTAAAAATCTAGGAAATGGCCAACCCGCTCACTGAATAAAGTATTCACATTCAAAATGAATGACAGACTGCCTTCACAACTCCCTGTGAGACTTATTACTTTGCTGTTAGTAATGTGATTTCTTACAGTGAGGTACCAGGGACATCTTGTGTATGAGTATTTCAGGGTAATATTCATGCTGTGAAGGGTTCAGGCCTTACAACTTTCTCCATGCAATGGACAGAACAATTAAAAAAGCTGTTTAAATTGGCCTTCTATTTTCCAGAGCTTTAAATAAAGACGGGCATCCTTTCTGGAAGCCATGCTTTACTTAAAAACAAGTTATTGAAATCAGTATCAACATAACTGATTGAATTTAAAATCCAGCAGTATAAAGGACAGAATAGATGATATAGTGGACCCCACTGACCTTAATATTTCTGACTTCTGTGAACCTTTGAATCTGCTTAAGTGCATCAGTCTCGAATTACCAGATAAACACTTTCTAACCATTTTTTAAGAATTCCAAAATATTGAAAGATTTTATATATTTTTGATATTATTGATACATATGCATTGATACTTATATGTCTTAAAGGAATCGAAGTGGTATCTGAAGGTTTTAGGACTGTGAACACTTCTGTGAACCTGCTGCAACTAACACTACAACTTCTCTCTGGAATGAAGTACAAACATCATCACAATCTAGGTCAAGGGCAAGAAAGAAAGATCTGTAGTCTTCAGTCATCTTTGGAACTATCTAGTCCAAAGAAGAGACCTAGTCTTTTAGAATTTCAGGTACTGAGAAACAGGTTTTATCCCTTGGCTCATGAAGGTTTATTTCCAAATATCCAAAATGGTGGTATTTTATACTCTTTGTAAACAGCTACAGATAATTTCATGATTACTGTATTATGCCACAGGTGCAAAGTTGTGGTGACACAACAAAATTGCTAAACACTAATCTGCTGATTACAAAAAACTTCAATATTTTTACTATATTTTACAAATGCACAAAAACAGTCATAAGCAAGCCAAATGAGATAATAGAATTGCTTTGTAGGTTCTTGCTTTCCTGTATTCTGATTCATTTTTGAAAAAAAAATGAACTAAATTGATTAAAACTACTAGCTAATTTGAATCAATTGCTAGTATTTACAACAAGTAGATGATTAATTAATTTGGAAAAATTGTTCTATGACAGCTGCTTTAAGAGTATGGCATAGAAATAGTGAAACTGGAAGATATGCTATACAAAAGTTTGCCACTGTAATATGTAAGCTAAAATACAGTTTAATTCAAAGAGGTTGGTAACGACAAGTGTAAACTCAGAGGGCAGAGACTGGATAATGTATGAAATATTAATCCTAAAAGAATTCACAACTCTCGGAACAGTAGCTGTTATTACAAAGAAAGTCTGAAATCACTACAACTGCAAACTCATGAACACATATTATGGCAAATTGAAAAAGAAGTTTTATCTGAGAGGTACAGAAAAATTGAATAGCAATACCAGAAAAGATAACAAAACTGTTACAAATTGCTGTGCAATTAGATCTGAAAATCATCTGAATTATCCTGCTTTTCTTTAGACTTTTCATGGCATGTTACTAATATCAGATGCTGTTTTTATAAAAACCTTAAAAATGACTGCCTTTAGTGAATATCACAGTTCTGACTTAGACCTTTCAAAGAAACAGATTATAGAAACAAGGAAAAAACTTCACTTGCAAATAATTTTCTGGCTGGAATTACATGAACTGTATGCTATTATTCTAAATTTTAAAATTTTAATGAAAAACAATAAAACTCTTGAAAAAACGTAATAAAATTATTAAACACTATTTTAAGTATTATTAATTGTGCAAGCACTTATTATCTTGTTCTCTTACTAATAACTGTCTGAAATATCAGGAAAACATCACGTTTAACTTTGTCTTATCATAGTGCTTGGTTTTTTTTTTTTCTGTATGTTGTACAACTACAGATTTTTCTCTCAACAGAATGACGGTACCAGGTAGTGCTTGACTAGGTGACTGAGTGAATGTGACCTTTTGATGTGTTCTTAGCTGATTCAGGGTACAACAGGTATAATTTAGTCATCAAACCGTCCACAGTACCAGCATGATGAGTGTAAATGCCTAAATAGGTTTAAGATATTGCATTTACAAATAATGCCCAGTAATGTAGTTGAAAATATCTTTCCCAAACAGTAGTTTTAAGAAAAAGTCCAGGCTTAGAGAGGGACATATTTTTCTTTCAAGAAAAGAAAATCATATGAAAGAAGTGGGGAAAAAAAGTCCATTTGAAATGAAAGGGAGGTTCTCATTGACATCAATGAAAGCAGCATCAGACAACAGAAGTAGAGAGCCTGTGATTTTGAGGACCTAGCCAAACTGCATTTGAACAAAACCATTAAAATGCAGCAATCTCTAAGGTGTGAGGGGAGAAGCTGTTATAATGACAAGTAAACAGCACACTGTACATGGGTGTAATGTTTGTTCTCTATGTGTACATGCAACTGAATATCGAAATTGTCATTATCCCTTGTCAAGATCCCTCCAGTAACCAGCCTTAGACACTCGATCTGCCTGGTCCTGGATCCTCGCTCTCACCTGTTGCCTCCTGCACACACAAACAGGCAAACGGATCTCTCAGTCGACCCCCAGACCCCTCTGGCAGTTGGCCAGGACCCTCTGGCTTCTCTGGTAGCCAGATCCTCCAGGTGCCTCACCCCCAGAGGCACGCTCATACACCTGACCCCAAGCCTCTTCACCCAAGCACCGGCTGACACAGCTTGATACTTGCGAGTGATCACGTGTTGACATACATACCCTCACTCATTCCAGTTTCAGCATCACAGACACCCCTGTGACCCATGGTCTGACTCCAGCTGCTGGCACTTAGACCTCTCTATGCACGCACGCACACTCACACACACACCAGAGAGCTCCTCACCCGGGTAAATAGTTAGAAATGGAGCTTAATGAGAAGACAGGACAACTGCAGTGATCAGGCACAGGGCATGGCCAGGCACTGACAACCTGTTTACATGCGGCTGGCCCCTCTTATCCCCTCATCCCTCTGTTTTCCCAGGCTTGTTCCTCTGCAAAACACCTCGATCTCTCCCTTTCCCTGCCTTTGGTCTTTCCCCTAGACAACCTGTGCTCAGTGTTGAACCTTCACAAAATGCGCTTTGCCTGCATTGCGTGACGAGTCCCACACCCCCTGGGCAGCCACCCCCTGCCCCAGGCGATGAGGTGACCGGAGAGCCCCACCACGGCCACCAAAGCGTGGCAGGTTTCACACCTGGACATCGGGGCTGGTGGCTCCCCTGTGGCAGCCCGGGGGCAGCCAGGTCGGGGTGGCCATTTCTCTGACTGGGTTTTGGGGATTCCCCTGCCTGTTGCTGTTCTCTGTGCTCCTTCATGAGCGTGGAGATGAGCCTTTAAGGGCCGGTCGCTCTGGGAGAAGCCAGGTCGGGGAATTGTTCCTGTTCCACCTGCCCTTGTTCTGCTGGACTCCTCTGTCTGCGCGGGGAGGAGGTTTTTATCACATAACGTAATGCTCACTACTTCTGGAAGCACTGTCTCAGCTACAGCAAATATCTGTGCTCCTGTTCCCCACTGCAAGTTGTTTGGTGGCGTCCATATGCGTTTTAAGAACTATTTCCTAAGCACCATACAAGGATGACCCAAGCCTTCAAATACAACTCTAAGCCTTTTTTCTTATTGCTTTTTTTTGTACTTAAACTATAAGTTATGCTTTTTCCATTGCTAACACACAATAGATTAGATAAGCAGTTCTAATCAGGTTCAATGACGCTACACAGCAAATAAACCCGAGAGGATAGCAAACGAAGTAGGAATTATAAGTATTGGTATTAAATTACTCAGTGAGGTCCTGTCTTTAATTTTATAATTAGCGAAACTGAAAACAGATTTAAAAAGACATTTTTTCTAAAAACTGGAAGGTAGCAAATATGTCAGGACACAGTGCAGGTGGCGGCTCCCCGGCCAAGGCCAGGGCTGGTGCGGGGTCTCCCGCGGGGCTGGGCCAGGCCTCGAGGCCAGGGCCTGTCCTGCCGCCCCGCCAGGGAGCAGCGCGGCCAGGAGCGGCCCAAGCCCCAGCCCCAGGCGTCGGGCACCGCTGCGGGCCGGGCTCGGTGATTGAGAAGGTTTGAGAAGGTTGAGAAGGTGGTTGATGAAGGTTTTACGCTGCTCACATTTAAAGTTCTGTCAGTAGGTTTATCCTAGGGTCATGTACATGCATATATATTTTTATATATATGTATATGTAGGGGGTGTGTGCATTTATGTAAAAAAGAGCAGTGGACATATGCAGCATAGGTCTGAACAGGGTATAAATTACCGCTGACTAAAATCAAACAGAAAGGTGGAGGCTTTTGTTTGTCTTTTGTTTTCTTCTCCAGCCGTCTTGGAGTAAGCAAAGTGGCATTCAATAACCATATACAAACAAACAATCAGAAAAAATCCAAGCAGCACTTTAGGAATCATAGTTTCTGTTTCGGTGCAGGGAGGGTGTTTAAGTGACTTATTAGCAGCTTCAGAGTAGAACAGCAGGAAAAAATATACGTCATGCCCACAATAGGAGGCAAAGCTGTTCTTGCATACAGGAGCCGAGCAGAACTCAGCGAGCAAGGAGCACACAGTGAAATCTCAGCACATCTTAAGAGAATTAGCTGATTTGTCTAATGTTGTTCCTGACAGGTCTTGGCAACTTTTCATGACAAGAGAATGAAGGCTGAATTCAAATTTTAAACCTACTGTATGTGGCTGTCACAAATGCACAGGAATTCACAAATATATGCCAGAGCATTTTCACTGGTATTGTCCATAAGATGACTGAATCTACTAAGCTTTGCTTCATTGTTATTTTATAAACAAATGGTTCTTTATGAAAGGAAACTAGAGAAATAAAAGTATAGGGGAAGTTTGTAGAATACATTAAAAAATGCTTAATTTATTTACTTTCCAAAACTAACATATTTAAGTGAAAAAAATCTTTTGGAGCAACATCATCATATGTCATAAAGACTGTGGAACTTAAAACTTCTAACTGGCTGATCACAAAAGTAGATATACAGATGCCCAAAGGTAATAAATAACTGCACGCTTTGTCTGCATGGGGTACGTACAAGTCATTGGGAAACCTTTGTATTTTCGGTTGGAAGAAGGCAAACTCACATCTACAGAATGCTTTTTGTGCATGCACCCATAGGCCTTAACTGCCAGCCTCACCTGAAACTCGCACCCACACCTGCGCCCCTGCCTGTGGCCTCCAGAGCACCAGTTAAGCTCGGTCGTGGGCATCTAGCAGGTGTATCTGTCTCCGATCCTGCCTCCTGCAGATCCTGCCTAGTTGACTGGGCTTCCTACATTGACCGATCTCATTGCCTTGCGTTGGTCCAATGATGACTGTAATGTCGACAGGAGATGTTGCTGTCGTCCCCCTCGCCACTGTGCTCACCTCCCCGGAGTGCTGTGGGACTGCGCCCTGGTCGGGGAGGGTGCTGCCCTGCCCGTGTTGTGGTCACCCTCAGCTCCTGGCTTGTCCTCCCTTGTGGAGCAGCTCTGCTCTTGCTTCCTGCCAAGAGCTTTCTCTAGGAGAGTCCAGTCTCTTACAACTCAATATTTTTTCCCATACTGAGGTGGGTCTAGCGGCAATATTCTTGAACAAAGGTATCTTTTTCTGAGAGAAGGAAAAATGTTTCAACTAATTGTCAAAAGTCAGTAATTACCAGTTACAGTTACAGTTGTGCAGTAGGTTTAACATACTTAAATTAAAACTGCCTCCACTTCTAATTTTGCTGTTAGGAAGCAATTGACATATCTAGTTAAAACAGAAGTCCATCCTGCTCAGTATCCTGTCTCTGTCACTGTAGAGAGTAGCAATTGCTTAGAGAGGTATACTGGGGTGATGTCATGTGTTTTAGCAGTGTGCAGTTGTGAGTCTTTTCTGACCTGGAGACTATACTAAGCAAACTGTTTAATAGTTAAGATGGCAATAGTTATTATAAATTTGATTAATCTCATCTGGAACTCATTTATACTTCTGCTCTGTATAGCATCATGTGAAAGAGTTCCACAATTAAATTCATTATTATGGGTAAAAATACTAGCTTTTGCTTGTTTTAAAGCTGCTGTTTAATAATTTCACTGAGTACTCTTGAATTAAAGTGCTGCAGGAAATTACAAATGTTCAGGTTCTATTCACTTTTGCTAGGTCACTCATGTTTTTATGCACCTCTGTAATAACCTTTATTCACCCTTTAGACAGGAGTTCTAGTCTTTTAGTCTCTTTTGTGTAGAAACCATTCCCTATCTCTGGACATACTGCCTATCTTTCTCAAGAGTTTCTTTTTCTTTTTTAGTTTTACTCTCTTTTGTGAGATATAATGAGATATAGTATTCATGATGTGAGTGTATATGGATCTTAGTGACATAGTGATGCCCTGTTTTTATCTACATTTCTTTCATAATAATTGCTGATGTTCAATAGCTTTGTTGTAGTGGTGATGATTTAGGGATCTACAGTAATTCTGGGATTTCCTTTCTAAGTGATAATACTTAATCTAGATCCCCTCACGGTGTCTACATAGCTTTCATAGATTTTGATACTACAGCTCAGATTTTTGCAAGGTATGTTTCCCACTGTTTCACTCTTTTTGTCTCTTGATTATTATTTCTCTAAACGCTTTGTACATCCTATTGTCATGTGTCGATGTAATTGTTTCATTAAAATAAGAAAAAAATATATTTTTAAAGATACACTTAATTCCATGTTCTGGTAATTTTGGGAAAGCATAAGTAAGTTGCATTATGTTAGCCTCTAGAGGCAGCATGAAGGAGTAAGGGCCTGTTGTGCAAGGCATCATGCAAAGACAAATAAAAGATGGTGCCTGTTTCAAAAATCTTGTAATCTAAATATGAAATGGAAGACCCAGAATGAATTCAAGAGTTAGGGTAAGAATAAGATGAACAATGTGATGAGCTCTAGTCATAGCCTCTTATTTGCTTAGATATTATCTAATCAAATCTAGGCATCCCAGAAGATAACCATTTTAAGAGCCTCAATTAATAATATCAATTACAGTTGGAAAGAGCAAAGTAATAATATTTCAAATTTTCCATTTTTTCCAGATTACAGTAAAGTGAAAGAATATTTGGCTTTCTTCAACAAGAAATGCAAATCCTGAGCAAAAGGAGTTTGTAGGATGTGCCACTGTCTGTGAAACTATGCAACTTCTAGAACATGTGGAGATTTGTGAAGGTAGGCTTACAGGAAAATGGCACTTTTCTGAAAGAAATTAGCCTACTGGGAAAGTTTCAGTTGTACTGTTGACTTGTTTTCATCAGAATATTATTGAAACTGAACCATTAAAATGTAAAACCTGGAAAATCTTAATATTTGACAGAAATTTTTGCTTGTTTGTTTTTGGAAAACTTTTATTCAGCTCACATGATAATAGCAGTATGACTTCATGGATTTCATGGAAGAGTTCCATGAACACAGTGACATGGGAAAGAGTGCAAAAATTCATGTAAAAACTATTGACAAATGTTGACTGATGTTGACTGGCACGTTGCAGCTGAATTAATTTTTGATGTTATATTGATCAGAACTGTGTAGGTTTTATTTTATTGAAATAAGCATGCATTATATTGCTTTGTTATTTTTCAGTGAAGTTAAGTATCACTATGACAGGCGCTAACAATATCAAAACAACCTGTTATCATTTGTCACTTTGCGTTCTTGTCATTAAGACAATCCAATGACATTTTGTAGGTGCAAAAAGAATTTTTAAAGTGATTCCTAAGGATAAATGTAACAAGTATAATAAATATAAAGTTAATTACTCAAGAAGAGGATAGATAAGCTTAACAGTATTGATTTTCTACAGCAACAATAATATTAAAGATGTGATCAGGACAATGGGTTAACACAGGAATGCCTTTTGAAATCAGTGAAAGCCTGAGCAAGTCAAATCTTTCCTTCTTCAGAAGCTACTGAATGGAACCTAGTTTCTGCAAAGCAAATCATGTGAAAATGTCCTTAGAAAAAGCCCTTGCTTACAGTCTGTGCTGCTTACATTAGATCAAGAAATAGCTGACGTTAATCCTAGCAGAGCAACAAGACATTGCAATACGGAAAAAGAGAAATGTTAATTTAGATTCAAATGTGAACTATTTAGAGAAATTTAATGGAAAAAATGACAATTACCAAAACAGTTGTGGGATCTATGCATTATTTCTGTTCTGGGTTTAACGCATCATAAGACAGTGGTGTTACAAGTGAATTTCAACCTATTTTGTCTAATAACATCTGATAACATTTACTTTATCTTCTGATAAATTCTGCTTAACTGTTCTAACAGCTTCTACAGGCCTGGAATTAATGGAGAAGGTTGTTATTATTCTAGAAGCTGGCTATTAATCTTGTTACTTATGTTCTTGTTATATATATATATATATATGTTATTATTTTTGTAAGGTATTTGTAATGCAGGTTGGCAGCTATGTTCATAAGTAATATATAGTCTGGAAATTAAACTGATTAATGCTTCATACAGCTTATGAGATATATCAATATTTATGCTATTGTACAGATTTGTAGAAGCACGTAGCACTAGTAACATCATGAGGAAGGTCCTGAATACCATATTTGGTCTCATTTTTTTAGGAGATGGGGAGGAAGGGAAAAGAAAGGTGTTTTTGTTGTTTTTGTGTGTGTGTGTGTGTGTGTGTGTGTGTGTGTGTGTGTGTGTGTGTCTGTTTTGTGTGTATGTCTTTTTTCCTCTCCAGTCTCTCAGGGCAGTAGTGGTGGAAACAGCATTACTTTTTGCAATTTGTTCCCTTGTAAGTTGTCATGGATGTTTGATGTCCAGTCAGTAGTAAAACACAGTGCAACAATTTGGTGAAAGATCATTATTTTAGGAACTGGATGGTAGAATCTTATTTTATGGAGTCACTACAAAACATTTACAAGCTTTTCAGAATAAAACTGGGCCTTCAGCAGAGTTACCATTTGTGCCCTGATACCAATCCTTTCCAAGCAGTCACCTGATATGAAAGCAACAGTCGAGCATAGCTTATCTAAAAGGAAGTCATATCTCTAATGATACTCACATGTCCTTTTATGCCACTTGTTGGAAGGCAAATAAAAGCAAATAACTTCTAATTAGTAGCCTACCACAGCAGAAATTCTAATGCTTGCAAAAGATGTAGTAAGGAAATACGAGATGTAGTTCTCAAGTTAAGAGTATAACGTAGGATGGAATCAATAATGCAGCAATAAGTCATTAATAATATACTCTTCTTAATGGCATTTTGATAATATTATCCCATTAATTCCATAAACACCTGTTCTCTGTCCTCCGTGTTCCTCATATCACTTCCTTTACATGTTAAAGTGATGTGAGCAACAGGGAGGACAGAGGTAGAGATGGTGATCTAGCTAAAATTTCCAGTCGTACCAGTTATACCTTTGTTTTTTCAGCAGTGACCGACTTCTGGTTTTTCTGTCTGTATGAGTTGACACTTAATATCCCTACTTAAATAGAAGTAAACTAGTTCACAGTCTTTCTGTCATCTTGCTATCCCTGTATTGGTTATTCTTGCTATCTTTGTCTTAGTTGTTCTTATTTGCAAATATCTTAGGAACAGTTATTAATTTGGGAGAAGTAGAGCTATATTGATTAATATTACTTTTTAAATTTTGTCCAGTCAGTTAATAATAGTCAAATAATTCAAGAAAATTCAATATTTAAAAATATGTTTACCCTTATGTTGTTATAAATGATAGTCTGGGATATTTATTTATAGTTAGGAGAATACCACAAAATATCTTAACTGATTTTGCTAGTTCTGCTTAACAAAGTTATTGTGAGTGTAACCATTTATTCCAAATGTTCATCCTACCAGATCTTTGACCACAATGGCAACTCTTACTTTCCTGTCAAAGTGTTAAAAAAGCATCCCATTAAATGTTTTCAGCCTGTTATTAGCTGTATTTGCAAGCTATTTGGAGCATTTTTAGTCTCTCATAATCCTAAAAAGGAATAAAGTACATTAGTCTTTCTTCTTTCTGCTCAAAGAAATTACCTCTTATGACAGAATATTCATATGTGTGGTGAGAACAAGAAGAGAAAAAGCATGCAGAGAAATTCCATTACAAAAGCAACCCCTGAAAAGAGAGGACTGGTGACGCTAATGATTCTTGTCTGTTCAGAATAATGTTAAAAACTGGAAGATTTTTATGGAAATGTAATATAGCATTAAAATTGATCCTGGGCATATTTTTCCTCAAAATTGCTAATTAGTACTCTCATTTTGAGTAATTGAAAGAACTATTGAAGTTGTGCAATGCTTTACCAACCTCAAAGAAAATAATAATATCCCATAATTTGAGAAAGATTAAGCAGAGAAATCATTTTAAGTTCATATTCTAATTACACATCATTACCTTCACTGTGCATGTTAGGTTTGCCCAAATTTCTGATGCACTTTTATGCTCTGGGTGTTACCTCCTGTGGGTCTCAGAACATCAGGGAATCCTGATTATTAAAGTGGAATGATTTTTAATGAGTGAACAGATATCAACTTCAGCCTTTTTTCGTGAAATCAATTTATGACTGTCATCTCATTTGCAATTTAGGTGCCCAAAGTAATGTGCTTTGCTCTGTAGTTCTCTCAACCTTGCTGCTCGCAAGATGATACTCTTACAGTATAAGCTGTATTAATGTATAATTCAAGCAAGCATGTGGATGGCATGAGTTCTTATCCTGGATTTCCAATGTCTTCTTTCCAATATTTACACTCTAGTGACAGGTCTGTACCTACTTGCTTTGAGTTCCAAAGTCAGCAGGTTAAAGTCTTAAGTTGACATTTCAAAATTCAGATGTTCTAGGATTAGAGCTATATCTTTAAAGAAAGAAAAAGATTTATTTTCTCCCCATGCCAAAGCTCAGTACAAAAATTAAGCTTAGAGCATCCCCTGTATGCTTGTGGAAAGAATCACTCTCTTCTATCCTTATACTATGCAGCATAAAGTATGTCATGAAAGCACCGACCCCTTTCTTCTTTTTCACTTGTAGATTTATTAAAGAGCTAGTGGATTCAGAACTGGGAATATATTGGTTTTTTTCTGCCTTATTTCCCTTCATTTTCTTCAGAACTTGTCTCCTGAATGTTTTGTGTAACGTAAACCATTTGTTTTTTGGTTATGTAGTGTGCAGCACAGAATACATGGAGGGAGAAATTTGTGACCTCATACAAGAATATGATGTTGTTTAAAGTCCTACCCTAGTCTCAGTAGTATCTTTACTGTATGAGACTCTCGCTAACAGTAAAGTCTAGGTGTCATGTTCTAATCTGCTTACACAAAACTCATGAATGTTTCCACTAATACCTACAGAGCAAAGAACTATTTTTATCCAGCCTTGGGCCTGGGATCACAGATGTATTTAGAAACCTAATAGGTGTGATAGAGACAGAATCTCTGGATTTTGGTTTTGAGTTAATTGATTTAGAATTGACTTCTCAGTAGTGTGAACAGCAGTTGCTTTATTCAAATAATGTGTTTAGTCCACTAAACAAATTGCTATTATGAAATATAGTTTACATTTTGAAGTAAACAGCTATGCTGAAAATTTTTCAGAATAGAAAATTTAATTTAAGATACAAGGCTACGTTCTCCTCATTGTTTCACTGTCATAAATCTAGTCTAAGTGTTGAAATCACTTGGTTTACTTCATAGTTATAGTTAGCTGAATGAGAGAAAAATACAATCATTTTGTAGTATATGTCACTGGAGAATGTCTTTGAAGAAAACATTTAACTTGTCATGAAATGATGAAGGCCTCTTTTCTGGAAATGATAAAATAAGTGAAAAAGATGATAATTAGCATCTTGTAGGGTAAGAACTGAGATCTCAGTCTGATGTTTCTCATGTGGTTGTATAGAGATTGGTAATAAGTACAAAAATAATCAACTTTTTAATCAGTCACTCATACTCTAAAAAAAAGTAAAATTCTGCACATAAAATCTATGAATGTCATGTACATTGACAATATTATTAGATTGGATAATCTAGAGTGTCTGTTTCAGAAAAGGTTATTAATAAATTTCAGACAGTGCAAGCAAGACAAATATTTTTGGAAATGGGGGAGTGAACAACAGTATACAGAGACTTAAAGTTTAGGCTATGGGAAAAAAACACCCAAGAAGAGCATTAGGATGTTGCAGTAGAATGAACTCTTAAATAGGATTAGTAAAAATATGCCAAGAAATTATTTATACCTCTGCATTACCAATTGGTTAATGAGTGAAATTACTTCATTTTTGCAGAATGTTTCAGAATAATCCAGGAAGATACTGGAATCCCTCAGTTAACAGATTTCACCGATAGATCTTCATGACTTCCTGCCACCTCATCCCCCAGTCTCTTTGATAGACCGCTTGGTCTGCATTTGGGCGCCAGAGAGAAGGTTATCCCTTTTGCTTTTTTTTTGAGATTTGGTGCTCTCTGGCACTTTCGATTTTCATTACTAGGTGACCCTTTTCTGTTGTACCTCTTTCAAACAGCTACAGTCCATGGCAACTGAGTATAAAGACTTCTCACAATCAGAATTTCACGTACCTTTTAAAAAGAATCTAAGAATTGCTTCCACTTCAAAATTCAAAAAAGCATATTTCAAAATTACTAAACGTTCTTTGAACAGAAATAACTTTCCCCACACAACTCCAAAAATTGTATTTATGATCAGCTTCCAGAAGCATTAACTGTTTCGTTAATCCAGATAAGAACAACCTTTACAAGACTGAATATGCTTTGAAAGTACCTTGAATACAAGTGACTGATCTCAAATCAGTAAGATATTTTGTTGGTGAAACTGAATATCTGGTGGTGAACAACATGATCTGGAAGTCTCTACAGTTCAAAATCAATTAGTTCATGGCTTGTTCCAACAATATCAATATAATAAAGCATTATTATAGAAGAAACGTCTTATTTTATTCTGGGAAGGCACTTAAAAATATCTTCACAACACCAGAAAATATTAAATGATCTGAAGTGGTTATGAAAAGCATTGATACCAAAAGCCTGCTACTCTAAAGGCAAGGTAAATTGAAATAGAATCTGAATCTGCCCTCCACCTTCCTAGCTCCATATCATATCCACAGTTGTCTCCCTATTTCTTGCTACATCAACCCTGATTTTGTCTTCCTTACCTGCCAAAAAGATCTTGATATTTTAATCAAAAACAGAGCTTTTTAAAAACACTTTCTTTTTTTGTTACAATCTACTTCAGTAGAATTTTGAGGAAAGAGTACTGATGAGACATCCTAGTCAAAATTGAGCCATTCCACTTCAAGACTGCCATATTTTAATCTAGTATTGCACAAGTAATCTACTTGCTGTTCTTTCCATTGTGATTATTTGAATTTAATAAAACTTTTTAGGTTTCTGATGCAAATAGAAATGAAAAAAAAAAAAAATTGATAACCAGCTTTCCTGGACTTTGGATAGTTTGCCCTGTGGTTCAAATCAGTATCTTTTTGCTGCAGGGCACAACCGAGATTATTTAAGTGTTCTTTTGAAAATGCTGGGAAAAACTTAATATAGCATAATAAATCTACATTTACAATGTAAGAGATTTTATTCCCTAGGAATAACAAAAATCTGCTAGATAATAGAACTATAAGTACAAAAAGTTTAAAATTGGAACATACTGTACAATTGCCATAAGAGACCTCATGACTTCAAGTCACTGTTCTTTTATTTTATACAAAGAATACACTCAAGCAATCTCTCTGCTTGTTTTCATAATAGTAATAATATTTTTCATGTGTACATAATAAAACCCTCTCACCCACCTGTGTCTGTTGAAGGAAAGCTAGGCCTGTGTACTGCATCTACCTTATGGAACATTCCTGACTGTTGAACAGCATGATGACAGCCTATAATTTAGCAAACAGCATTAGCACTTAGAAGAGTGTTCCTTAAATAAGGAAACTATGGGCATTTGCCTGTAAAAGATACAAGAATCATAAGGCTATCTCAGATGCTGTGGCATCTGAGACATGACACATCTCTCCACAAGAAGATCGTGTAAGTATAGTAGAATTTGTAGAGGCAGGTGTTATGACAATAATTATGAAATACTGATTAGAATGGACAGGAAGAATGGGAGTTGATTTGTTCTTCCAACACAAGAACTGGGAAGCATTGAATGACACATAAAGATTCAAAATAAGTGAAAGGTGATTTTTTTATGATGTCTAGTTAAAATGTCACATTCCTTGATGCAGGATTTTGCTATGAATGGAGTTTACATGGGCTCAAAGAGGTGATGAAAAGTTAATCATGAGGAGTCATCAAAAACAAATACAAAAAATACAGTCTTTCTGACTCACAATTTGTTAAAACATTAAAATAAATATTGCAAGTAAAAAGCGGTATGTTGTTGCCATATTGTAATACTTCAAGCTTCTGGCCACTGGCAGGGAGACAACTCTTCTAAGACCATTCTTAAAGTACATCTTTTTCGCTGTTTATGACAGTCAATCAAAGGCTTCATATCTTTACGAAAAAAAGTATAATATATTCTATTGTGAATTACTTTGGTATAAATGATTTGGTTAAATTATTTTTGGTCTAAAAATATGGCTTCACTAAAAGCAGAATTTGATCTGTACATTTTGATCCAAAGTCTTGACAATTCGAACTAAATTTTGGTCTCTTTGAATTAGGCTGTAATCCAATTAAGTGTTTTGTTTGTTTGTTTGTTTGTTTATTTCTGAATATACAGTCTATTTGGAAGGCAAGGAGAAGGGATAAATCTTTGCATTTGTTTTCTATTTTACATACCTTCTTAAAAAGTTGTCTGCTATTCTTGCAGTGTCCTGCAAAATGTCTTTTATTCTTTTATGTCTGATTTTCTGTTCAACTTTACCTGGACTGCCTTATCTATTAAATTTCTTTCACACATGGAATGATTTAGTTGTGGTTTTCTTTATCTAGTTGTGATTCACAAAACAGTTTTGGTTTTGCTTCTCAACGTGTTTGTTCTTTTTATTGATTCTGCATTTTTTTTGTACACAATTTCAAAAAAAAAATAAATCTTAACTCAAAATTTAAGCTGTAAAATACAATAATTCATTTGAGTCAAAAAAGAATGAAATTTAACCAAAATCTTTCTAAGTAAAGAAAGCTAAAAGAAATTGAAAGAAAAAAGTCATAATAATAGAAGGTGACAGAGAAGTAGCACAAGAAAAGGCTGAAGTGACCTGAAAATGGGTATCCTTACACAAAGTGAGTACTAACATATGGATAATTATGACTTTTTCTAGCTTTAAATCTAAATGTTTCATTAGTTGTTAAATTAAAAAAAAAAACCCTTGGAAGTATAAATAAGTTTGGTAAATAAGTTGTGAATAGTGAATTGAACTTTCATGAGAAAGAGTTTATTCTGTAAATAAGTTATATTTTCCCATTCTATAAATCAATAGAAACAGACTTCAATTAGTCCAAATTCATACATGCTAAGAAATGTTTTGGCATATGTTTCATTAAAAAAAAAAAAAAAAAAGAAATCTATGAAATGTTTGGAAACTCTTCAACATATTTATTTCAAAGAGGTGTGGTTTGTTTTTTTGTAATGAAACATTTATAACCAAGAAAAGGATGATGGATTAAATCAACCACATAGCTGTTAACTTCCAGGTGACAATGCAAACAGTCCTGATACAAATCTTCGTTCAAGGAAGTATTAGAATGAACACACAGAAAATGTCTTAGTCTACAAACATCCTTGTGTAGAAAACAAGTATGTAATATTTCCATTAAAAATGGTAACATTTATATTTACCCAGGCAAATCATGCGACATGACAAAAACAGTTCTGCACAGATTATCTAAGAGATGATTCAGTATGGTTCATGATGGCCATATATGAATAATTAACGCAACATGTATTCATACAGAGGAAAGGGACCGCTGAGGTGTAAATATTATGCTTGAGGTGAATTTGGAAAAAAGAGGTGTATATTGTATAGCTGGAAAACTTCACAGTTTGATTAAAGTTTGAAGACATACAACACTGTTCTCCTCTTTGCTCCCTTCCCACAGAGTCTCATTATTTCTTCACTTTTGAGAACTCTGAGGGCTATAAAATAGCTAGTGAGACCGTCAAACGGAGGCTGGTGTGTTTGAGGGTGAGAAAGGTATGTGGAATAGCTCTTAAGGGCTCTTGACATTTCTGGATAAAATTGATGGGATTGCTCCCATGCACATCATTCTTTGAAGTCTTTGAATTCTTTCTCTACTCAGCTGAAGCAGTCACTGCATTGTCTATATCTTTTCGGTCAAAACATGGGAGGTTCAGAGTGTCACCACAGAACCTCTTCAGAATCTCTCTTCTTTAAGGCATTTTTCTTCAGGGAATGGAGATGAAGAAGAAGGAGCTGTTACAGGTAATTAGAGAACACCAGGCACGGAGAAGGATACATCCATATCCTTCATCTGTTCAACACTCAGAGCAGAAACATGCAGTTATCTCAGGGACACTATTGATATCGGCCTTTATTCAATCAATCTCTGAAAGCCTGGAGATGAGAAATGGCACAAGCGTGCCACAGAGTGTTCTGACACAATCGTATCTGGATGAAAACTCTCTGAGATGGATATTTTTAATGTATTTCTACAGTACCTAGGTCAGTGGCTCTTGGGGACATGAGCAGGGCTTCTGTGCATTGTAGTAATAAGAATAAAATCATAACGGTCAGCTGGTCACGGTCCCTAATGATTTTAAAAAGCTGTCATCTTACATGCTATTATTTCTGAGATGTATTTTATGAATATGAATAGTATTTTTTCTTTAAGTTCAGTCCCTTAAGTGGAATTTTTCACCCAGGTCAATAATTCTGGTCCTGTTATAAATGGAGTGATAGCGTTGTTTTCTGTTCATAAAGGAAGTTCATCAGGGATCCAAATAATGTCAGTATTGATACCTTATTGAAGTTTTCCCTGGAAAGTGAACATGCTGAAAAGCATATCATTACCTTCTTATAATTTGATGTTTTCCAGAAGGCCTGCAAAATATCTTGGTTTTAAAAAAAAACAGGAAACATTCTCCTCATCAGTCAGCATCAAGTATCAGCTCTTTCTCTGAGCTACGCTAAGGAAAGGTGATTTCCTAGGGGGAAAGCCAGGTGTCATCAGCTCAGCATTAGGGTTGACATTTTCACATAGTTTATTTGGTGTCAAACACAAGTCACATCAGTGTCAACAACTGTGAGATCTCTTTGGGAAACACTGCAGACCAAAATATTAGCATTCATTATTATTACATATCAAACATTCTCTCAGAAAGTCAAAGTGGAATTTGGAAGTCAAGGAAGACGTTAACAAAACTGTAAAAGAATGCGTTGTCTGCATGAAAATTCTATCTGAGACCAAAACATGTCCTAATGACTACTAATAAGATCATGTACTGAAAAAGAATAAAAAAGAGGCTGAGATGAGGCAGTAGTAAGAATTATAAAGTGATTCAAATAGGACCTTTTTAAACCGTGTAGGGAATGATCAATGGATTAAGTATCATTCAAGACAAGTAAGATCAACAGAAGTGACCCCCAAATGATAGCTCAGACTATCTAACAAGGTCTGATAATTTAATGACAACTGTGGCAGAAGTATCTACTGTTAATAAATATATCATCAGTGGTTGTTTGCAGAACATTTCCTGCTTTCCTGAAGCAAAACTGTTAGAAGGAACAGGATTGATCATAAGGTAAATATGGCAGATGAACTGTGGGTTTAGGTACAAATAAATGACATATTTAGGAGGTGAGCAATTACAAAAAAGATAAACATAGAATTTTGTTTAATTTGTTAGCATGGTGTTGCGCAGCTGAAAGTTTTTTATTGCATTCTCACTGGAATCTGAGGTCAGTGAAGAATGAAGAAGTTATTGCTAAGCCTTTTTAATTCCTTAAACCTGTTTTCTAAAAGAAGCAGGAAAAATTTAAAAAAAATCAAAAAATAAAAAAAAGATTGATTTCAAGGGAATAAGCATAGCTACCAATACAAAACTAGATGTTATGGTCTGATTCCCATTAAAGATTTCAACTTCTCTGAATCCCAATTTTAGTTCTGATTCACATATTTACTACTGTTATCATTCTTACCTCATTATGATTCTCCATTTCATCATGTCATTGTCAACAGATTTTGCAACCTGCATATCAATCAGCCATCATCTGTAATGCTATGTTGAGAAATTTAAATTAAATGAACTATGTTGATTCTATATTTAGCTTATTTGAAGACAGGTTTTTAGGACAAAAAGGGCAAACAATACTGCTTTCTTTATTTGTCTTCTAGCCATTAAACTGTGCTGTTCTAAAAAAATTCCAAAACATGCAGATACACTTTCAAAGATCCTAGAAAGGGAGGTAGCCATATTAATCTGTGCTTCATCATAGGCATAAGATAAGCAGCACTTGTTCCTCATGATAAGAACATAAATGGAATGAGTGCAAAAAATTAAGTAGATTCAATGTACCTTAAAATAAACTGCAGATGGTGGATGAATTCTGCACAGAGCAGAGGGAAGAGATACATGGCTTTTTCAAATCGGGATTCTGAGCAGTTTGTCTCAGCAATTTTTAGTCCCAGTTTTTATTGCAGTAATGTCTTCTTGCCAAAAGCACCACATTTGTCACAAGACTACTTACCTACTTTCTATTACCTTCTTTCAACTTGAAGATGCCAGTGTTGTTTCCTTGGCTGGATAGGTAATTTCTTCTGGCCAAATGGCTGCAATTATGTCTCACTGTGTCTTCCACAACATTGGTTGTGCAGTATCAGTTAGTGCTCTGAACCAAATTAGTCACGTATAGCCGTTGCCTGTCTTAGTTTCTATTTTCACAGTGTTACATCTGTCGTATTAAACATATTTTTAGAACTTACTCACCACTGAGAATGGTGTCTTTGAGCTCTGTTTTTTATTGCTATCGCCATCATTAAAAGATATATAATTAGTGTATTTGATCTGTTATCTTGCCCTTTTTCTTTGTTACCAGGCAATAAATACCTATGCCCATTATTTATTGGCTACTTTTAGCCATTCCACTGTTGTCATAAGTAATTGTTGGCTATGTCTTTTAGGTCCTAACTTTCACCTGAGTATGCCAGACTGCTGAACGGGTGTTCCATTTCCAGCTGGTTTTGACTGGATTCTGTTTGTTAGTGGATGACAAAAATAAGCAGAATCTTTTCCTTTTTTGATGCTGTCCCAGGAAATTCTGGTTCTACAGATGAAATGTTAGTTCTTCTGGATTAAGAGGGAAGATTCTAGGGTTTTCAGTGAAGAGAGAATATTTCCTTGCATATTTAGTATGGAAGAAATTTGACTGGCATACCTTGTGCTAGCAGCTGTTCGCCTTATCAAATGCCTGTAAATTTAATACTGACTCTGAATACCATCCCTTACATAGGGATGTTGTTGCCTGTTGAATGAGTTCAGCTGCCATCTCCACTGAAGCTGCAGGGGCTTATGAGTGCTCAGCATATGATTATCTTCTTAATGATTAAAAGAAAAAAAGCAAAATAAATCCTTGAAGACATTGAAAAATTTTGGCAGAAGATGCAATGAGCTATTATTGATTTGTTGTCACTTCAGCCCTAAATATTTCATAGCCTTCTTAAGTATTACTTGAATTTGTGTTGTTTCCATTTTTGTATTGCTGAATAACAGAGTAGCAATACATATGTACCACAGAAAGAAGTAAATGTATAATTTAAGCCACTTAAATTTTATTTCACAGTTAAATAGGCTCCTGGCCACTTTTCTCAAAAACTGACTCAAAACAGAAAATGTCCAAAGGTGTTTGTAATTCATCAAGTGTAATGGCCAAGAAAAGGAATTTATTTACAGTACTCACACTTCCTTACAGCCATGGTGGCAGTAGACTGAACTACTATCCTTTTATAGAGTTAGGAATTAGCTTTCCACTTGGAATCAATACTGTGTTGTATGAGGTCACTGCTTAGTAATCTTGGGAATGCTTTGTGGCAGGGTCTTTCTGATAGATCTGAGTACAACAGAGCTTCATAGACTTTATCTGGTGTTAACGAATTGATTGAAAACTGAAGAACAGATGAGACATTGTGAACTACAGCTTTTGACAAATTCTGTCTAGTAGAAAATCCTTTACTCTTTCAGAGGCCTTCATCACACCTGAATTGTTTCTGTATGGTATTTATGGTTATGTAATTCGCTGCTTGCAGAGTAGTGATCTTCACTGATAGAGTAAGTAAAGAAAAACTAAAGTAGCTATAACTCCTGCTTACTGCCCATCATACTATCACGAGATATTTTGAAGACCCTTGATAGGCAATAGACTAGTTTTTATAATTAAATTACTGTTATAAATCATGCTCATAATTTTAATGGGTTAGTGTTCTTACATTAACTCTGAGACTTGCCCCATATTCTTTCCCCATGTGCAATAACCTGAAGAAAACGCTATAAAGAACATTTCTTCCAGTGTCTAAATATATAATATAGCTTAATAATTTTATTATCTAGAGTGTCTGCGAAAATGTTTTAGAATATGAAACAAAACATTAGATGATAATATTAAAGACTGCAAGTGTGGCACAACTTCTGGTAATATCTATTCAGTTTCTTAGTAACTTTTATATGGAGGAGATCTCAAGATATTATCTGGTTCCTCCTCCACGTCTAAGACAGGATCAAATATCACTAAATAATTCTTGTCAAATGTTTATATAAACTGAAATGTAGGCCTCACCTAATGATAGAATATATCCTTAAGTAACCTCTGTTAATTTTGTTAATTTGTGCTTATACTTATAAATTGATCTTAATCTCCAGCATAGATTTTTCTTTCAGATTTGTAGTCACCTTCTTGCCCTCCCTCTTTTATGCATCTGGCTTTTCCAAGATTAGAAGTATATAGTATGTCTGTCTCCTCTTGTGATAGAAGTCGTATTCTCTATGCCTGTGATTATTTCTGTCATTCTCCTGTGATTCTCTTCAGCTTGTGTTCATATTTTTATGGTGTCCAAAGTTGTGGACCAATTAGGAAAAAATGGAGGGGAGTACTACTACTTAATGCTATTCATCTTAGTTAGCTTCAGTTGTTTGCATGTATGTGTCTACTTCTACTCCAGGTTAGGCCAATTTTCTCAGATCCCATTATCATCAATGGAAATGCAATTAGTACAATCAATGTAAGCACTAAATAAATGTAAGTACCTATTCTGTTTCCATCCTGTTTCTTTTAGGTAATTTCTGCAATATGTCCAGATCTTCTTGAATTCTGAATGTCTTCTACAGTCCTTGCTTTACTTTTTTTTCCCTTCCAGTTCAGTTTGATATCACCTGCTTATTTAATAGCATTGTTCATTATAGTTTGATATCACCTGCGTATTTAATAACATTGTTCATTATACAGCAGTTCAAGACCTTAATTAGAATATTAATTAATACCAATTAGAATATTAACTAATACCTGGATAAGGATAATAGCAAACTTTTGTTGCTACTGTATATAATATACAGTTATATAATGTTTTCATTTTCCTTTTATGTTCCACCTATTATCCACCTATATCCCCCTGTACTTGTTTTTTCTTGTTTTTTTAATGTGAGTATCAGTTCTGTTAGTCCCATTCTTAGCAATACAGCCTTCTTTCTGCTGTCTGTTCCACAACTTGAATTTTGTGAGTTGAAATACTCATGATTTTGCCTAATTGGTTTCTTACTTCATTCCCTATTTTTCCTCAATATTAGGATATTACTTTTAATATTACTTCTTTATAGATCTTCTAGCACCACTGAATCTTTCCACTTTTAACATTCTTTACTGATTTTTTTACTCATTCTATCTTACTGATTCTGAGTTTATCAAAACCTACTATTTTTGAAATCTTTTGTATTTTTTCTGTTGTCCTCTTTCACTTTCTATCATTACTTTTCATTGCTCACCACTCACTTAGATTTTCTTCTTCTATTTAAAAAATCAGCAATATCACTGCTGTAACTATGTATTTTAAAAACTTACTTGTTATTCTGCATCTTTTGGTTCTGTTTGGTTTTCCCCAGCAAATGCTTGGAAAAAGTTCCTTATTACTCTCCAGTCCTGTGGTCCAGAAGATTTTGCCAATTGCTCACAAAATTCTCATCCATCTGATTATCATCTACATGACCTTCATGTTTTAGCAGCATACGGTCTCTCCAAGAGTAATGTTCTTCTTCAACCAATTTATATTTAAAACCCAGAGACTTTGAACAGGTCTGTTTTCCCAGGTCTGAAGTTCCAAGTATCCTTGTATCATCTGCATAACATAGATCACTTTGGTTTCTTTTTGTAATCTCGATATTTTTAGTTACTAAATTGAACTATAGTAATTACTTCTTGAGTAGGTGCGATGGGCATATCTGATGTGTAGTTCATTAAGAAAGTTTCAAACATGACTGCCATGTGTGAACATGTGTATAGATGTGTGTCTGTCTTTGCATTTGTGATATACTCCCTTTTTTGAGCTCGTTAGCCTGTTTGATACTGAGCCATTTTATTCTGTCCTGCACATGTCTGAGTACTAACATACAGAAATGATTTTGCATGTATTATTTAAATTGTTAAATGATTACTGTTGCACAATACTAATGGTTTCTTAATGATTTTTTTTCTATGGAAATACATACAGGATGGCACATACAATGGATGTGCTTTGAAAATCTTCCTTTTTGAAAGCTTTTACTGTTTTGGGGGATGGCTCTACATCCTACTATAAACATAGTAAACAGGTGGTTACTTTTGAGAGGTGAGAATATTTCAGTCTAAAATGGCAGAGGATATTTAATTTCTCATGTCTTGTATTGAAACATAGTATTCATTATGGTAGTTGTAGAGTTGTAGAGTAATGGGAATTGAGGGAACCATCGATCCCACTTTTTATTAGTGCCGCATAAGTGCACCTAGTTTTAGGGTGTGGTTGCAGCTGTACCTCAATATTTTCTTATACAAATTAGGAGTGTTTCCAGATCCATAGAGAATATTACATCCTCAAAGAGAATGTAATAAGCTGCTGAGGAGAGACACTCTGATGGACCTGATACTTACAAACAGAGAAGAGCTGATGGTGATGTAAAGGTTGGGGGCAGCCTTGGCTGCAGTGACTGTGAGGTGGTAGAGCTCAGGATCCTAAGGGAAAGGAACAAGGCAAAGACCACGATCACAACCCTGGACTTCAGGACAACAGACTTTGGCCTGTTCAAGGGACCTGCTATGAATAGTCCCATGGGATGTCATCCTGAAGAAAAGAAGGATTCAGGAGATCTGTTTGATTTTCAAAGATCACCTCATCCAAGATCAAGAATGGTCCATCCTGATGTGCAGGAAGTCAAGCAAGAAAAAGCAGCCTGCACAGACTAAAGAGGAGCTCCTGACAAAACTCAAATACCAAAAGGAAGCATACAAGAGGTGCTGGTGGGATCAGGTGACCCAGAAAGAGTATAGAGAATGCTCAAATGAGCAAGGATGGGGTTAGGAAAGCCAAAGCGCACATGGAGTTGGACCTGGTGAGGGACATGAAGAAAAACAAGACAGACTTGTCAGGAACAGGAAGATTAGGGAAAATATGGACCTTCTGCTAATTAGGCTGGGGACCTGGTGACAGAGGACCTGGAAAAGGCAAAGGTACTCAATGCCTTCTTCCCCTTGGTCTTTACTGGTAAGACTGGCCTTCAGGAATCTGTGAGCCTGAGACCTGAGGGAAAGTCTAGAGAAAGGAAGACTTGGTGGAGGAGGATCAGGCTAGGGGACATTTAAACAAACTGGACATGTACAGGTCTGTGGGACCAGAGGGGATGCACCCATGAGTGCTGAGGGGGATGGCCAATGTCATTTTGAGGCCACTCTTGATTATCTTTGAAAAATCATGGTGTTTGGAGCAGGTTCCTGAGGACTGATAGAAAGCAAATAAAGCAGAAGTGCTCAGTCCACTGCTGGACTCCCCAGTACAAGATAGATGGAATTAATATTTTTAAGACAGAGGTAACCACCTTCCACAATTCTCTCATTTTTCCCAAAAATAAACCAAAATGAAAATGAAATAAATAAAAAACCATGTTATCAAAATGAATAACAGTATAATAATTTCTTGTGTAAACAGATGTGGAACAGGGCCAGTTGTTCCTTTTATTCCATACCAGTTTAAGTACAATATACAGTCACATTTTCAAATTTTCTAACCTTCTTTTCTGTTACTAATTTCCTTTTATGAAATCTTTTGAATCCATATGTTTATGTTTTACTAGTAGGCAAAGAGAATAAGATGCACTTAAAGGATTAAGGATTCATACCAAGTCTCTTAATGAGAACAAATTTCTAAGCAAAATAGAATAAATTTCTGTCCATACTTCCTTTAAATTTTCATTACAGTGGAGTTATTATGGCTATCAGGAACTAAAAACCTCCTGCACAATATAAAGGCTTTTTATGAAAAAAAAAATATTCAGCAATTTTTTGGTAGGGTACCTTCTAGCTCAGTAAGAAGAGTCCATTTTATATTGCATATAAACTTTGAATGTACATATGCAAACGTATGTATATTCATGAAAAAGAGATTCTGTAATTAACCTGTTTATAACTGCTCATTAAATGATCAGTAGATAGCATAAGGAGTGACAGTTATTCTGTAGACCTTTCAGCATATCAGCTGTAGGTGTAGTAGAGAAATTACGGTAATAAAAATCAATTAACTTATTTGAATATATACTGTACAACAAGTAATTAGGCATATTTTAAATACTTTCCTCAATCATTTGTTATAAAGAACAGATTCTTAATTTAAATTGTTACCTAAAATAGTTTCACAGAGGAAGCTGAGAAGACTACTGGATTTTTCAGTCAGAATTCCTGTAATCCTTGAGAGGAATGAGTTCCTTTTGGTAGATTTTGATTGACATTGAAATTTGCTTTATGTCTCCAAATTATTTGAGTTGTGTGAGCTCTGATCATAAATTAAAAGATTATGAAGTAAGCAGAGAATTAGGGAAGGTATGAACAACAACCAATCTGTGACCAAAGTATTTAAATTGCTTGTAGCAATATCAACTGTGTTTTGCTTAATGCTGTCAAAATTATACTTACCAATAGTTTGTCTTTATAAAACACTAATGATAAATCAGTCAGCCTTGGCCAAAAGTTGTTTCATTATATGGCACCACATGTGTTTGCATATTGGTTGCTAGCATAAATTATCAACAGAGATGAGGATAACAGTGGTGAAATTGTTTTGTTGTTGTTGTTGTTTTCTTTCTTATGTATAAGATTTTGTTGTGTGTTTTTATAGTTGGCATACCTGTCTCCATGCAATTTCAGCAAATCAGTGTTCATTTCAAATTCTCAGAGCAGTCTTAGATTTTTTTTGCTTGTTAGTCTTTTCTTTCTTTCTTTCTTCTTCTTCTTCTTCTTTTTTTTTTTTTTTTTTTTTTTTTTTTTTTTTTAATAGATGAAGCAGTGTGTATGATTGTTTTTCCTGGCATTTAATCTCTCTCTGAAGGCTATGAAGACTCAGAATTCCCAAAATTTCAGCAAGACATTTGGCTAAACCATATTTCTCATTTTTATCTCTTGGTCTTTCAGCTTTTGTATGTTTTTTTAATCAAAGTGTGTTTCTGTTAATGCTACAATATTTATTCTGTTTTCCTTTTCTGTTAGCTCACTCTTTTCACAGTTGTAACACGAAACTAGGCCTATCTAAAAACAGTACCTTTTAACCAGTCAAGTTAAGATCAACTACTAAAATTTTTCACTAATCAGTAAATAGTATAAAGGAAAAAAAAAGTACATTACAGTGCAACAGTAGTATGACATTTATATTCCATACAACAAATTGTTTATTTAAGTATGAAAAATCAGTTGATAACAGATAACTTGAACACTAATATTATCTAATATTCTCATCCTTTTGTATTTCATTCTGTATAATTGCAATGAGTTATTTCAACATTGCTACAGCATTAATTACGTGAAGCAAGTGCATGGCACTTTGCATGGCTCTTGCTCATGCAGAGTGCTGGATGTTAAGGTTCTAGTCATTAAACCAAAAGTAGAAAAGGGAGAGCTTTAGAGTGGGTAATTCTGTCTCTTTAATACTACATCAAATTTTTCAGCTGCATCATTTTACTGAATAAGGAAAAAGAAGAATCATATCTGCTGCAGCTTCTGCTGGGTCAGCACGGACCTCATAATCTACGGAATATAACGTATATTTAAATATGTACAACCTAAAATTTATACAGTGTGCCAGATCAGTTAAAGCAGCCTCAGCAAGAATCCACCTTTCAATCTTGTGATTAAAAGTGTAAATATACATAAAACAGCACATTCGAATAATAGCTTATTCATATATGTAAAGAATAGCACATAAATAGCACATTCAGTAATTCCATAAAATATGATTTACCTGCATATAACTTCAGCATACAGACACGAACACTTTGTGATCTATAAGAGTACACATATATACACCGTTTTATGCACAGTCTAGTTTTAGGTGCAGACCCAATAATTTTTTTGTGATCTTGGAAAAAAACATTTAGTTATTGTGCTCCTTTTCCTGTACATTAAGTCTGCAGTATTTATGCATGCATTGTGAAGAGGTGTTGATTAAGTAGCTAAAGTCTGCAAATGCTTTGACAATGAAAAATACTTCTAAGGGGAATGGTGGAAATTATTTTTCTTTAAAAGAAATTATTGTCTTCTATTTTCTCTTTATTATTCCCTATTGAAGATCAAGTGATTAATATTACTCCTGGCCCAGGTGATTGGGAAGGGTAAGAGAATCAGTAAACTACCAGAGGTTGTCTGCTGTCACTGTATGTATTGATTTTTTTATTGCATACAGGTGTATACACCTCCTAGCTCTTGTGTTCTTGATGACCTATTTTATGTTTACATTATAGAGTTACATGATAGAAATGATATTCTGAATTCCCTTCTTCAGAGAGACAAGCCATTTGGGACTTCAAAGGCAGACATCTCCAAGACACCCAAATCCATTTGCATATCACATGGCAGCTCAGTCTTTTTTCAGTCATGTAGTAAGTCACCAGTAGAACTGTAGTTCTGGTGCTCCTCCTGACTTGCTTCTGAACGACCCACAATATGTTTCAGGAGGCTTTTCACTGTCTAAGCATTTTGGCATATAACTCACAGATTCAAAAAGTTTAGGCACCACACTGACTAATAACTTTTAATGATTATTGGCCAAGAAAAACAAAACATAGGAAAACAAAACACCTACAGTTTGAAACAGAATTGAAGTGTCAGAAACATACAGACTTCCCAGTTTGCTTATTGGGGTACAAAAAAGCCACTATGGTTATATTTAATTTTGGTTTTTTGTCTAAATAGCCCTGAAATATTGCATTCCAAATATCAGTAGCTGTTGATTTATCAAAATTTTCTTATTTTACTGAAAAATAACTGCCATTCCATTTGTTCGAAAGAGATAGGTGGAGGAGAAACGGTGAAGTAACAAACTCACCTTTGCAAAGTAGTAGAAACCTGAAGTCTATCATTAAAAGTATTATTCTCCCAGAGGGGCTCTGTAAAGGTCAGATGCATAATACACCATATAAAACTGTGAAAGCTATATAAAAATGTTAACTGCACCTGTAGTCTTTCCCCATAACTTTAATGTATGTTTCAGTAGATTTCTTTCAGGTAAAAAAAAAAAAAAATCTAATGACAATTATGATTGCAAAAAAAGTATAGTACTTTTCAATATCCCCAGACAATGAATCAGTTAAATTGTGAGCAATTAATTGAAATATGCAGAGTTAATTATTGGTGCTAGGATTATAACTAGGGAGGAATTATGGAGATGTCCAAAACAAGAGCAATAACCTGACTATGACCCCTCTACAAAGACGAATAGAAACCTTGAAAGTGGACTGACAGTTTTGCAGCACCCAAGGTATATTAGCTTCACAGACAGCATCTCTTCCCTGCCTCCCATTTGGTTTCTCTTCCATTATTGCTGGTCTTAGCCAAATATGTACACTAGGCAGGTCAGATGACCCCTATCTGTTTAACAGCTGCTGAATCATAACTTGGACAGCATCAACGAAGCACAGCATAACTGAGCAGTCAGTATATATGCATGTATATACACTGTCATCATTTTGTCCCACACGTATGGTTCAGAAAGCTTTTTCCAAGGGGCACAGGGACAGAGGGGAAGGTTGGAATCCTTACTTTGAGCATGTCCTCTTTCTCCAGCCCACAAGTGTTTCTACATAAAGGAATCAGCTGAGCTGAGCACCAACTATCCGTTCCTCAGGGACAGCTCTAGCACTAGGACACTCAAACAAAGACTGCACTGCATGCATCTTTGGTGGGTCAGAAGCTGTTGACACAGTGGTACAGGAAATGTGGCATCCTCTTTGGAAGTATACAATGCTAAAGAAGCTACCCTGAATGTTGTTTTACTGTTTTGTGAACTCTGTATTTCAGACTTCGGAAGCCTGGCTCTCCACAAGGTGTCCTGGTTTTACTGAGGACTATGGTACATAATGTTCCACAGGAATTACTGTTGAAGGCTTTTATGTGGTGAGAGGCACTGTGACAGATATTGATTGACTGATTGATTGATTTCTCTAACCCCCCTTTTTTTTGCTCAGAAGTTGCTTGTATGATGAGAGCTAGTATGGTTTGTCCAAGACGAAGCTTTCAGATGTGTATCACTTGCTGACTTTTGCTGCATGTCCTAGCAAGATCTCCTGGAGAAGAACCATAAACTTCCAAGTTCTGTCTGTGAATAAGGAATGTTCATGTTGTTTCCATCAATCTGTGCATGTCTGGCAGAAGTGGTGAACTTTGATGTTGAGCTGGGATCCCACAAGGGAGAGGTGGCTGATGCTCTGTTGGTTAAACTAGGTTACTGAAGAACACAAGATCGAATAACATAATGTGGCCTTTTGTGGAAGAGGCATCTCTTATTCTCTGTAGGGCATACTCATCAATGGGCACATATGGAGATCTTAGGTTGTGAACATGTTATAAGCTTTCTTAAGCTAATACATGATTTCATGAAATAAAATGTAATTATACATCATTTTAAGCCTTCCTATGCAGCAGCTCTTGCAGATGCTCTATGTAACTGGCCTATGTACAACTTTTAAGAAGTAATGTATTTCATATCATTCTGAGGTAATAAAAAAATCTTCTTCATTTGCTGCTTTATTTGAGTTTTTAAATGTATGAGTATTCTGACTACATTTAGCCTGCAGCTCCAAAATATTGGTAGAAATGTAGAAGTTTTGCACATTGAATAAAAGTCCAGAATTTATAATTAGAGCTTAAATAATCAGAAAATCTTATCTCAGTATTTCTACTATAACATTAATTATTGCAGTGATAATATGCAAGTATTTTGCAGAATGAAATGGTCTTCCACACACTTAGTAATACATTTTGTAAGAGCCTGTACATGTTTATTAACTATACTGTTTTTGCAAAGTAGTTTTCAATTGTCTATTTTCTATTCATAATGAAGTAGGAACAAGAAAGTAGGTGTCACTGTGTAGTATGTGTAATTTACTATATCTATAATTAGATATCACAAGGTTTCTTTTGTTAACACTATATATTTTATTATCATAATTGCTTGTGATTATTAAAATATTCTTTATGACAAACTAGGTATACTTTAACTGGAATAAATACTTCTGTGTTGAACTTATTGGTACAACTATTACCATAGCAAATTCTTATATACAAAACATATATACAACATATATGTTTTATAACACTGCTGTAGAATATAGGTAATCTAACCTAGAGTTCAAACAAAAATTGTAGCATACCCCTCTTCTGCAGTCAATGAAGTCATCTGAGTGATTTTAAAACTATAATGGGGAATCTGGTAATATCCAAGGTACAATTATAGGTGGCGTTTGCACAAGTATTAGTTGTGTTATGACTCCTGGGGCATCAGACTTTCTGTTTTCCATGTCACTGATCTCTTTGTTCATAAGCTAATTAAAAAAAATTTTTTTTGATTCATAAGGCAATAGAAAATGTACACATTTTTGCATATATTTATTTATTGCTACTTTTGCAGAAGGATAGTAATAACAACATTTGATTCTTGACTAACATTTGAATAATAGTCTTTAACACTTGAATAACAGGTACTTGATTTTAATAACAGTTGGCAGACTGTAAAGCAGAATTAGACCTTGATCTTGTATGTATTTAAGCATGTGTTTAGTCCATTAATTTCACCAATTGTGTGATGTCTACAAGGCAACACCATAAAATTTAATAGCTCTTTGTCCAGCTTTGAAAATAGTAAATTTTCTTCTGTCCTATGCATTTTTCTTATGTAGTAGGTCTATTCTCAGGGCAAGTAATTCTGCATCAGTTTTTTTAAGAAGCTGACATATGTAGTTCTAAGCTGAAGAAGCAGGAAACCTCAAATTTAAGTAGTGGGGCCCGTCCATGAGAGGTATGCAGTCAAGATACATTGCATTTGCACAATGATATAGCATCATAAATAATATGGAGAGTTAAAAAAAAATTAAAAAAACATTTTCCAGGGAATAGCGGGGAAGGGAACACAGCAAACCCTCTGGATGCAGAATTCTCATTTAGAAGCTTGTCAGGGTAATTAGTGATGCTGCCAGCAAATACCTGCCCTGGTTAGTAAGACCTTCCTGTTCCTCATTAACCAAATGACTTTCAGGTCATATATCATATCTCTGACAATAAAGCCACTTTCATGCTTAATTGCTTAAATAAACATGTAATTAATGCCTGTAATGGAATTATGAATCTATGAAAAAATAATATTTTAGCAACATGGATAAGTTGCCTTGTTAGACAGTGTGCAAGTAAGAATATATAAAATACATAGTTTAATAATATAAAATAAAATATTTTTATTTTAAATATAAAAGAATGTAGCTCTTCTAGGAATTACAGGAGTGTTTTATGACAAGCTTGAGAAGGTTTCAGGTGGGTAAGATGTCATTTAAGAGTACCTAAATGAACATAAAAAGTTAAGGAATGACAGCCACAAAAAATGAAGTATGTAATTGAATTGTTGCCAATTATTAAGACCTTGGCATAAACCAGCTAATGTCATTTATAGTTTGCTGAGGTTTTTTTCCACAAATGTTACAACATAAGTATCGATAGGGCACAAGAAGAAAGATAATGCTTTTATAGTTAAAACTCTCTTAATTTCTTTTATTTTTCCTAAATTGAACTTCTCTCTTCTTTTCGCTCTCTTTTTTAAGAAAAAAGAGGCCAAACAATTGGTATGTGGGATTAAATCATGAGTCCATTGAATTACAGGAGTTTTGGAAGTGACTTAACAGAATCAAGATTTTATCCAAGGTAAACATCCGTGCCATAATTTTACCTTGCTCTCTGAAGGCCTCTGTGCACTGCAATTTGTTGAAGATAGGAGAAATATAAATGTTTTCAATTTACTTTGTAAGTCTGATTATCCTTCACACTAAAAGGCTCCTCTTCATTATTCTGGCACATTAGCTGCTCTCGGCCTGCTTTTTACTTCTACAAGGGGTTTGAAAAGTGCTAATAACTTCTAAGCACACCTTTTCCATCTCTTATAAATGTTTAAAACAAATTT
This sequence comes from Dromaius novaehollandiae, assembly GCF_036370855.1. Taxonomy (NCBI): domain Eukaryota; kingdom Metazoa; phylum Chordata; class Aves; order Casuariiformes; family Dromaiidae; genus Dromaius; species Dromaius novaehollandiae. The sequence continues at coordinate 66,672,968 of NC_088101.1, forward strand.
ATCATGAACAGAAACTCCAAATTTGCATAGAGCTGGAAGAGTTAATGAGGTAAAATAAAACTGCTTATGCTTTAATAATGAAATACCATATACTGATGTTGAATAAGAAAATATTAAAATATTAGGGTGATGAAAAAACTATCATGAATTCGGAGAGGCTAAAGTGTCACATTTAATACATAGAAGGTCTAAATAGGGCCTACTGTTCTTTAGACAAACTTCAATCTAAAGAATTTGTATTCAGGATACCTTGTTCACAACACATCACTTTTAGCTGTCGTGGTCAGAAAGAATAATAAGGTCTGATCTTTTGCATAAAAAAAACAAAATATTTCTAACATACAGGTATTCTTCAAGATTATACTTTTCGGTTGAGCTAAAATACATCTCTAAAGGCACACTCATCCAAAATTGACGATACAAAGTGATGAAAAATCTTTCATATTCCTACTCAAATTTATTCTACGGTTAATTACACTAAGTGCTAATATTTTATATATTATTTTGAATGTGAATTTGTCTCACCCTTCAATCTTCAATCAAATAAAAGAGAACTCCAGTCAAATCAAACAGACCTCAGTAGATCTGTAGACCTTGTTCCTACATGTAGTGTGTATTTTCAGAATTTGAGTAGTTATCAAAAGTTCTTTCTGGACTCTTTTCAGGGTTTTTTTTTTTTGAAGTTTAGTCACGAGAACTGTGATTCTTCAATGCTAAATAGTATCTACCTACTATTCTGAAAAAAACCCTTAATTACTATGTCATGTTGTGACATCAGTAATGTATAATTTTCTATTTTATGCTGTACTACATGACATAACTTGATATGACTTGATATTATATCATATCTGGATATGATATAATAAAGATTATTATTACTAAACATTATGAAATAAGTAAAATAAAATAAAAAATAAAGCAATTCTGCAGTATATTTAATATTTAACATTATGTTTCCAAAATGTTTTTATTGATTTTATTCACATGATTTCATCTGGAATAAATACAAATAAAAAGTATCAGGATCATCTATGGACCAATAATCTTAATATTTTGCCAGTTCCATTTATAGAGATCTAGTACAAAGTCAAACACCTATCCTTCAAAGCCAAATGTGAAACTTCATAAAAAAGGGTACAAGTTTATTTGAGAAAATATATTTTCTATAGAACTGTATTAATTGTCAATAATTTTGTTCTTCATCGTTCTGTCAATCATTGTGTCACAGATCAATATTGGCTAAGATGTTTGTACATTTTCCATGTCAATCTCTCAATCACCAGCCTTCTTTTTCACTCAGGAATAACTTTCTTCCTTTACAACGTCCCCAATAAACTAGTGTTTCTTAATAGTAAGCATCATTTGCTATTGGCATTTAGGACCTGGTTCACAATTGTGGCTGAGAAAGGTTGAGTAAAAAATCTTTTTTTTTTTCCTTGTTGCCTTGAAACTGTGGCTAGACAATCCTATTCTCCAATACCATATACAGCAGAAGTAAGGTTGCCTTGAAAGCTGCTGGAAGCTGATGTTTTCTTATCAATTGTTCTAGAAGTCCAGGATTGTGTAGGTGCTAAAGGGTCTATTACTAACTTTATTCCAATTTACAACAGATTCTGTAAGAACTATACTGGAACCACTGAAGGATGGTCGTGTGCATAGGAAAAGCATGATATAAAGCCATCTATTATTTTAAATTCTGAGAAGTAAAGAATAGAAGCAATGCCTCTGGTAAATGGATTACCTGAAGTTAAAAGAAAAAAAAAAGAAAAAAAAAGAAAACTTTATTTACAATATTTATTCTTTAATATCTTGAGCTATCCTTAGATATATTAAAAGTGAGGGACTATATGGGTAATTAAAACCCACAAAGGAAGCAACATAAAGGAATAGTTTTGAAAAGCCAGGCCTGGTTCTTTGCAGAGATGCCGGATATATTGTCCAAGCTGCAGCTCTCTTAAGACAGAGTTAATGTTTAACATCTGGAGAAATAGAAGAATAACAGTCCCATATATAATAAGTACTCTCATGTAATATAAAGACAGTTCTATTTATCAGATTTGCACAGAAATATAAATAATATAGTTCATGAAGTTTTCCTGAAGTTACTGCTGGTGTAGACTGGTGTGATTTTATCAAAAATAATAGAGGTGCAATGCTGTATACCAGTACTTCTTACAAGTAAAGTTAATTTGAGCAGAAACCATAGATTGCTAAGCTTCAACCTTAACATAATTTTATTTCTACTTAGAAGTCTTGGTCACAAAATATTGCACAGTAAAAATAATTGTTATATTAAAATGCAATACAAATGAAAGGGTGATTAATTCCTCATAGAAACAATGGTTCTCAGAGTGCTTACAATAATTCAGGCATCAAGATGGGACATCAAGAATGTACAATAGGAATGAAATGGCTAATTTAACATTTATACAGAGGGAAAGTCTGTGAATAGAAAAACTTGTCAAATTGCCTAGTTTTTTAAGAATAGGGTAGGAAAATTAGCTCTGGATTAAAGATTCAGCATCTTTAATGTGTTAAAAGTGTTGAACTAAATATTAATAACAATGGGTCATGGACATATGACACAATACAAGCAAGGACTTACCTCCCAGCATTACAACGGTGGGTATAGCTGAATCACTCCACCAGTGTGAATTTGTTTCTCTTAAATTCTATAAACAATAAAGTATTCATGATTCTAGCTTTGCCCAAGTACTTCTTGGAGTCAGGTCAATGGGGTCATGACAAATTTGTACCAGTTTAAATTGTGATCTTGTATCTTCAGTCTCTACAATGCTATCTGCCCTATGAAGATACAAACACACATAAAAATATGTTAGACAAAGATACAATAGAGTTTTTTGTTTTTCAAAGCTCTTGTACCTAGAATTGATACATCCATACTGAAGTGTCATTTAAAGTACACAAGTCTTAAAAAGAAAATCATTATCATATAGATACATTAAGAGATGGAAAAATCAGTCTTGCAAAAATTGCTAAGAAGCACAAAAGGCAGCTAAGCTTTCTGTTAAACTACTCACCATTTTGAAGACCCAGTTTTCTTGTTTAACAACTGATGTCTTTTTTAAGAAACTCAAACTGTGCACAGTAGATGCTAATAATTTAACAGGAGAAAGAGAGAATCATATGGTCCATTCAGAGTTATATGGCACAGAAATAGCAGTTCTGATCCTTTCAATTTAAAAGTGAATTTACATGAGGAGAAGCAAGTGCTCTAGAGAATCCTGTGAAAAGTTGAGGAATTAGAAATTCTTATACATTCAGGTCCCAGATCTGTTTATAAATTAGCATATAGAAGCATTTATTTGTTAATCTAAAACTATCTTCCGAGAGGGAGACATCTTTAGCATAATCTCACTAACGAGGCTATACTGGTTCCAGCAACTTGCTTTCCTCGGAGCCAAAAATTACCAGTTGGACAACCAGAAAGAAAAACTTATCCTTACGCAGCTTCCTGAGGTTTATTATCTAATTATATAAAAACAATCTTTTCCCAGGTATAGGTCACCTGCTTTCTGACCCTTTTTCCTTCAACCTGTAAGAAACAGCCCACAGGATAAATGCTGAAAAGAGTGGATAGCTATACTATCAACAAGAAATGAGTGTAGAAAATTTTCTATTCTTGTAACTACAACATCTATTGTAAGGTAATGAACTGAAGATGAAGTTTACTTCTGAAGCCTAGAATATATCAACCATATAAAAGATTGATTTTGAAACTGGGTGATGACCCACACATTTCCATGAATTACTCTAATCAAATCTTTGAAAAGCTAGCACTTGTGGATAACTTCAAAGAATGCACTCACTTGTGTTCTGAATGCAGGCTTGTCTTTGTAGCTAATGAATGTGCTCATGGCATGGAAAATATCCTTTGTGTTATGAAGATGCTGTTATCTTTTGTGAAAATAGAAACATTATATCTTAAATTCATCTTACCATTGGCTAGTTATATCTAAAGGGAAACTGTAGCTCATAACATCGTCCAAAAATCAGGTATCTTCATATTGTGAATAATGTCAGTGCATAGCCCAAAAGATGAAGAGCCTCATTTGAATTTCTTTGAAGCAATTAAAAAGCTTATATTCACTTAAGTGGGAACTGGATTAGGTTCTGCTGAACATCCTAGCATAGATATTTACAGGCTGTAGAGCTAAAGATCTATTAGCAAAAGCTGTGGAAGAGAAAAAACTTGAGATAAATGAAATCAGTGATTATTTTTTCTTAAAATTTGAATTACATTTAGAACTAAAAATTTCATTCAGTCATGGTGTTTGAGGCATCTTGCATATGTATAAGGTATGAATGATTGTTTTATCTGTCTATAAATTGTGTGTCCTCCACAGAAGCTTAGAAAATGTTCAAAAACTGATTAGAAAAAGAGACTGAAGTCTCAAAGATAATAAGAATACATGAAAAATAATTATTGTTGAGAAGAGTTGAAGTTCATCAGCAAAGATGTGTATATTGGCAAAGCAATCAGCACGTACCTAGGTCTGGAAAAAGCAAATGCTTGCTTTTATGCTCACTCTTGCCTGACACAGAAGTATTAGTAGCATGCACAGCATGTTTATTACTGTATGGAGAATGGAAGAGCTATTAAGCTACAGAAATCTGTGGCATATGACGACACAGACCTGAGGTAGGGTAGTGCAAAGATCTTTTCTTGAAAATCACAATGGCTGGTTATATAGCAATCAAGCCCAGCCACTGCTCCAAGTATCTCCTAGGCATTGTGGCATCTTGTGATAGGTAGGAAGACGTCTTCTGATGCCTGGCAGGTGGGCAGGACAGTCCAGCAGGACAGGCCCACCGCAGCTGCTGGCACGTAAGCAGGAAGGCACATCGTGACTGCTGGCACATAGGCAAGAAGGCACATGATCACTGGCAACTCACATGCACACATTCTGGCCACAGATCATAGTTACCACATCATCACTTTCTGCTTTAAAGGTTCTCTGCTGTCTTACACAACATCATTCTATCTTGGTCCCCAACAGAAATTAAGTGTAGTTGCTTACAAAGCAACTTATTTGGGTTTCAAATATATTCCTCCCTTTATTTATTTTTTCACAGATTAGAGGGGTTTAAATCCTACAGAGTAGTGACTCTCTCAGGTTGTAATCCCAGCTGAAGGCAGGATTGATTTTGTATGGAGAAGGTTCTCATTTTCAGACAGAAGGTTCTCATTTTCAGACAGAATTATGGATCTTATGATGTCAAAAACCACCACATATGAAATGCACTGCACCAAAATCAGAGACTGATATTTTAACCTTTTTGACATTTCCCAAAGAAAAATGTCTTCTTAAATCATCTTTCTTTTTCAGTATTCCTTCTCCTAGAAAATTTTGTATCATGGTTATATATGTCTGTTGTATAGCCAAAAAAAGAGGACATAAATCCCTTTGCCATTAAAGGAAAAGGATGCAAACTTTCAGATGCATAACAATAAGGTAAATTACATTTTTCTCCTTTCATCTTAACAACAATCAATGAGGAAAATATTACTTGCCTTCTAAGGGACAATGGCAAAAAAATGTATTGGTGCATTCCCTTGTATCATCATGATACAAAGTTAATCCTTAGAGCCAGTATTAATCCTTAAAATGTAAATGGGAGAAAAAAAGACACTGTGCAAGCAGTATTTGTTCAATTGTAAGATAAAAGGTGTAACACCTTTTTAACTATAATGTCTGTGCAGTTTTTTCCTTAGGTTTGGTTTCTTACCAAAAAAAGAGATGTAAATAATCATACTATTTTTCTTTTTCCAATATTATTTTCTTGAACCCATGACCAACATCAATCCTATATAATAGCATACTAAAGCCCAAAGATAATTTAGTCCCTTCAAATTTTATGAAAATCAGCAACTAGGTATAGGAGAAAGACCAAAACTTGTGTCATCACTGAGGGAAAAACATGGAAAATGAAGCTAGCATCTATTCGATTTTTCACACCTTGTCAGTAATTACATGCTGACAATTGGTGCAAGCATACCGACCAAGCCGTCACCATGTTCATAGAGCTTGGCTTGCCATGAAATGACTTCTCTCTTATTGGGAGTGGGGACAATGTCATAGTAGGCATAGAAAAGAACTGAAGTTTTAGAAGCCCACAATCTAGAAAAGAAGAAAAAGACACAAAATCATAAGAAAATTAGCTTTGTGGAACAACCCACTTTCTTTACCGGTCTAATTCTAAATTCACCAAGACATATCATGTATGGATACTTTACTGTTTCTAGATTAAATGTTTTTTGGAGATTTTATGCTGACTCGTTACATCTATGCACTAAAAACAATGACACAATCTTCTTTGTCAGTATATAAACAAGAGAGAAGATGTAAATAGAATATACCTATTTCTGTATTCTGTTATTAACATGGAAACGCTAGTTCAGAAAACTAACTTTGACATTTACTTCTGAATGTTGGCATAATGAGTTGTCTGCTTTTTTGTTTGTTTGCAGAGTTCTACTCTCCAGATGATACCTCCTAGAAAGTCCCATCTCTTTTGCTGATGGCCTGCCACTTGCTAAATGTCTTCAGAGGATATATTTATTATAAGAACTATTGGTATTTCAAATAACTTACCTCTTTTCTCGAGGTCTTGGATCATTCCATCTCAGTTCAGCAGATTTTAATTGGATTAAAAGCTGGCTAACTGTAGACTTTAAAAGTTGTCAACAGTGAATCAGCATTGAGAAGGGGTGTTGCTGATGGAGTTCTGCTGGGATCAATACTGGGCCTAACTTCTGAGCCTAGCAAAGTGCTAAATAATGATGAGAACAGGGCAATCATACGAAGTGAACTACATCATTTAATAGATTTGGCCCGTTCAGATAAGATGCATGGTCAAAACCAAAGTGAAATAATTAGAAATAATGAATACATAGCAGGCATATAGAGCATAACAGCCACTGAGTTCTGTAAAAAGGTATAAAGATGAAATTGGCCAAGTAATTCAGCTTAAATTTCCATGTGGCAAAAGGGGATACTACAGTATCCAGATAGTGGTGAAAATTAGATGAGAGAAAACCTCTAAGCCCTCTAAATGGAGCATTGATGAGACTGAACTGGAATAGTGCCTTCTATTTTGGTGTGTGTTTCTATATAATTGGCATCTATAGAGAGTCTACAGGAAAAAAAAAGCTACCAAAATGACTCAATTGGCATCTATAGAGAGTCTACAGGAAAAAAAAGCTACCAAAATGACTCAAGGATTAAACAAAATGTCTTACCATGTGGCATAATTCCTAGACATATAGTTTGGAGATCAGTAGAAAGATACGGCAACCTAAGAGGTTAAGAATCAATTGGAGGCAGTTCAGGTGTGGACTAACAAAGACCTGTTGAATTATCTTTCCTCTGAGGACAGAAGTGGAACTGTTCAAAGTGACTGTGAGTGATTTTGTGTGTGTTCCCTGTTCATTCTTCCCTTCCTCTCACGTGCAAAGACATATAAAACACCAAAGTTATGAAAATGACAAAGCTTTGTATGACAAGTGAATTTTACCAAAAAATTTGAGAAAAGTCTCAAAAGTCTCAGAGGCTAGAAAACAGTCATATGTAATGCAGTAGCAAGAGAAACTGGGTCTCATAAGGGACTCCCAAGGGAGTGAAAAAAGGGACATGGGCTTGCTACAATGTCCAGCTCCATTTGTGAGCAGAAAGGGCTTTGTCTTTCTTCCTTTAAAGCCATCTAGAAATGCAGGTTTCCAGAGTGAGTTTTGAGTGCTTTTATTTTGAAAGTGAATATTTAAAATTCTCCTCCTAATAGGAGACATCTTGTCCAAACTAATGGAGAGAAAGTTGCTCCAAGAAGCTGCTCCAAGAAGCATTTTCATCCTGTGGGAATTTCTCAGAATTCTAAAACTCTTTGCTTCCCATTTGGAAAAAAACTTCTAAACACCTTTTCAAATAGTAGACCTGTTTAGCAAAGTTTGATGTAAAAAATGGAATTACTTTATCAAAATTTGTATTACAGTAGTATGAGAACAGTATAAAAACATTAAAATGTTAAATTAATAAAATTATTAATAAGAAAATGTATTTAAGAAAATAAAAACAATATTTCATTTTCAACAGCTGAAAATTCATCATTTAGAAATTGCACTGAAATTGCCACATTCTGACAAAGCAATAGCGAAGTTCCTTTCTTTGTTGGATTTTTATTCAAATCAGTTTTAATTGGGTAACATGAAGGAGCTGAAAGCTGTATAAGCTGTATAGACAGGGGCAACATTGACTCACAGTACGATAAAAAGCAAAAAAGTTAATTTTCTTGCAGGAAAATTATCTGTTTGATAGACATTTAGGAGATCAAGCTCTATCAGTCCTAGGGTTACCTTAGCACTGTAAATAAGGAAAACGGTCAATGCTACTAAATTTACCTAGGTTCAGCAGGCTGATCTGTCTCATTATTATTTCTTCCCTATTTTCTACACAAGGACATACTTAATCACATATACTTTGTGGACAGGGGATTTCCTACATTATAAAAATGGACTTGTGTTATATATTTTCAAACACTCTTGGAATAAATAAGGCACTTATTAAAATAAAACTAGTCTTTATTAACTGAATCCTTATATATAAATTTTAAAGCCTAATGATTTGTATTTGATCATTCTCATTTCAAAATAAAAGTAAATTTTGACACATCCTTACAGTAAACCACCAATTTATAATTTCAAAGGTTAAAAGGTGTAACTTGATTTAAGCACAGACACTTGTTTTGTATCTCCCTAATACTAAAGCTGTGCAGAATTCAGAGTAAACATTAATTATTAATGGAACAATTAGTTTTAATTAGGATTTTTGTAGAATCCCATATGGTTTCAGACATTACCTGTTGACTAATGCAAACTATTTGAAAGAAGATATTGTGAAAAATTGAAAAGCTTTGTGGGTGACAATAAATGTAATCTAGTAAATTAGACACGAGGAAAAAGACAGAAACTTGTATTTAAATACTGGTTCTCACCTTCACTATTTTTCTGGTGGAGAATAAATTGTTCAAGACAACTATTTTGCCTAAGCAGAAAGAACCCAACCATAAAAAAAAAAAAACTTTTTTTGCCCCTTTGGTGATCGTACTGCTCACAGGCTTTTGTAAAATTGTGTCCAACCTTGCCATCACAGTGTTACAAGATACCTATACACTGGTTTTAGTTACTCTGTTTTAGTATACATAGATTCAGGTTCAAGGCAAGCTAATATTAATTATATCCTGATTTGTAAAATATAGGTGTTTCAGGCCTCTGTTTTGCCTGCCTGTTCTTTCTTTATTCCTCCTCCCAGTTTTTAGAGACCAAAAAGAGGAAACACAACTATTCATAGAATTGAAGAGACAACAATGTTCCAATTGTAATAGGCCAGAGAGTTTTAAAGTGAAGGAGGTACAAATGATTTTGAGCAAGGGAGACTGGAGATTATGCTATCAATGGTAAAGTCTAACAGCTAGAAATTGGGAGGATAATAGAATGACTCTAGGTGAGATAAACTGCTAGAACAAATGCACTGTGCTAGTAGTTTGATAAGACACAGTAATGGGCTTATTGACTTGATCCTATTGGCTGGGTAGTACCAAGGGTACCAGAACAAAACGCTAAGCAATCAGATGATGCATATCAATGATTCTAGCTAAAACTTCTATGTCAGTTCATACTTATTCAGAAAAGAATGGACCAGTTTTGTATATGTTTGCAAAATAGCTATTGTAGACATCCCATGGAATTTCCCGCAGAGCGTTTTACAGGTGCCTACTCCTTGCCCTGTATCTATTGCTGTACCTTAATGTCTTTTTTACTTCTTTGAAAGTGTGGAACACTTTTTGTTTGGACAGTTTATACCATGACATGTAGCTACCAGGAAAACAGGATTCTGTCTGCAAAACATTGGTTAGTCTCGAAACTGTACCTAAGAATCAATCGTCATATGGCCAACCACATGTTCTTCTGACATACACCTGTTACTTAAAATCTTTTTTATGGGCAAAAGGGAACACAAAATATATTTTATCTCAAGAATTTGTCATTAGTCCAATCAATGTTTTAACAATCTAAGAATCCAAAATATCTGAAACAGAAACGCATCATTAAAAATATCATTAAAATTATTACACAAAACCCTGGCAATGTTCCTCTGGGTCATCAGGTTGACAGTTTGGTCTTCAACACACAGAGAGGAGGGTTTATGGCAGTGCTTCCTGATGTCTTCAGTGGGAGGAGAATGACTGTGGTAGAGGGGGTTTCTACCTCTTCAGTACTGGGATATGCTTGAGATAAGTTTTGTTACCTTCTTATCATGTACATTTTCTAATTTCCTGGAAGTATTTCACAAGCAGCCTGACCATTTACTGAGAAATTGACAGTTAATATTTTACATAGATGTTGTGTGTCCCAGCAAACATGATTTGCCATTACTCATAAAAGAACATAGGCTTTATACTGACCTGACAGCACAGGGTCTCAGTTCTTGCCTGGGCCTGTCTTGGTCTGAGCTGCTTTTAGCTTGTTTGAACAGTCAGCTGGTGGCCAAGTGACCTCACCTGCTTTAGCTGAAGCTCCCTGAATGCCATCCATGTTAAAGTCTGATCAGCCGATGTAGTCACTGCACAACAAACAATAGCCTCTTTTGTCAATTCATTCTGGGGGAGCTTCTGTGCAACTTTTAAACTGTATCTAGGAACCAATGAGAGGGAAACAGAATGTGATAAAATGTATAAAAATAGCCACAAGTGGACTGCCAAACTGAGGAGGAAGAAACTGTAAACATCATGTTCTTTCTGTCAAAGAATGCAGAACATTGGCAACTTGTAATTCTTTGTCTCCCCTTTTTCTTGAGAAAGACCATCAACCGTGGGACCCAGAGGAACATTGGAAGCATTAGCACAACACCAGAGAAGATGGATGTACATTCATTTCTTGTATAGCCATTTTAGGTATATTATTAATGAGACTTTTCCATATTAATTTGGGCTATGAGTGTTAGTATTATTATAACTACACTAATAATAGCTGCTTGCTGTGTTTTGATTAGATTGTTATGATTTTAATTAGACTAACAAAAAATTCTTGTCTCCATATATATGGTGTATTCCTATTGACCTTAATAACATTTGGAGTATAATGCAGTAGAAATGTCACCTTTTCCAGGCTGAGGTTGTGCAATTCTTCTTCAGCATTTTCAACAGGACCCTCTGCTGCTAGTCTCTGTTCCTCTCATGAACCAAGTCACCCAGTGGAATGTATGCCGAGTCCGTACATCTGGCAAGGCAGCTGGTGTCATTAGCAAATTCCATCAAAATGATCAACCTTGAAGGTATCATCTCCAACCTAGATGTGGGCTGTTGACAGATGAGCTTACTGAATTGTAGAACAAGCAGCATAGTTTACTCCTAGCCTTCTTATGCTTAAAACCAATATATCATCAGCTCTAAAGATCTGGATCCATGCTTTCATTACTATCTAAATGGAAGACTACAAACAAATGCTGGCCAGACCAGACACAACTGCTTCCTATAACAACTATTAACCTCGAAAGCAGAATGCAGGAGCAGCGGAGATCCTCATTCTGAATTCTAATTTTCCAGGAATTGCAACTGGCTAGCCACATTGAAATTAAGCAGCTAGCTAACAGCATACTGGAATACAGCGTGTCATTTCCAAGGCCATTACCTACATAAAATGTTTAATACATGATCATGCTAAGCCAGTAGTGATTCTGGTAAGTGGAGCATGTAACCGTACCTTGAATGACTTTCATGAATCAGAATGTGTAGACAGGATCTCCAATAAGAAATGGTGTCATAGTGATTTCACCAGATGATCTAGGTATGCAGCGATGTAGCCTAGCAACTCATCAAATTTATGACCTTTTCTGTGTCCTGTAAGGTAAAGGGATAAAGGCATTGATGAATAGGGAAAAGGACTCATAACTTTAGGAGGAGAGCAGGGGATCATGGTAAGAATAGTGGCTCTCAAGAGACAGAAGGAAAGAAAGGTCTTTATCTGAGAGTAAAAACTGAGAAAGAAAAAGAGACTCAGCAGCAGGGTTTTTATCTAATGGAGGTTCAGGCAGAGGTGTTGTAGACAAATTGGAATCATACATAGTTACATTGACAGAGCAGGAGTTTCAAACGTCTTGCAAAGAAGATAAGGATATCTCAGCATAGTGAAAGGAGTTCTGTGTCCAATGTAAATATCTTCAAAGGAAAACGTAAGCCCCTAATAAGCAACAGCTGATTAAGAAACCAGATTAACCATTGATGAGAGGGGGGAGTTGTTAGCAGGAATGATATCTGTGAAGGAACAAAGGCATTGGGACAGGTATTTATTGAAGAAGACAAATTAATTTAGGTGGAAATAACCAAAAAAGCCAAGAGGACATGAATGATTATGATAGTGCAAATTTTGAATGGCCTGAAAGAAACAGAGGAAACGCATGGAGAACAAAAATGTGAATGTAAAAGGATGGAATGCATCTGAAAGATCAGACCTATCCTGAAGGGGCTTAATTTTCATGAAAATCTGATCACACTAAGGAGAAGAATGTGCTAAATATATAGAAGGAGAAATAGATAGACAGAGAGTATTTACACATACATAGAAAGATTATTAAAATATCCTCAAAGCATGAGGCACTTGGAATAAAGTTGTGAATAAGAGTTCCAGGATCCAACCTTGTATTGGACAAGGACAATCTGTCCTTGGTATATAATTGAGGCAATGAAAAATTTTGGAATTTTCAGGTCAGCCAGTGAAATTTTGTTGACATTAAAGAACCATATATCTTGTTGACAATAAAGAACCATATATCTAACGTTAAAATATCATGCAAGTATATATGTTCAGATAAGTCCCATGTTTCACCGGGAAAGTCTGACTACCACTCTTTCTGTGGTTGGCTTAGAAATTTATGTAGTATTTACCTCAAATAGCTCTCAAGCAGAAAATTTTTTTGCACTAACTGGCCATACAAATACTTGGGTAATGTGATAAGACAGTATGGTTTTATCTCATTTAATAATCAAGGAATTGTTATTTTGTTACATGGCCACATCCTATTTAGCTAGCAATATCAGTTACATTTTACAGTAATAACAAAAAGTCTCATAAAGATTCTAAACATATTGTGTCAAGTAGTCTACCTACATGCTTGACGTTAAACAGATGCTAGAGTGCTTTGCTGGTTCTTTGCATAAATGACTACATAAGGTGCAGGCAGTGAAAAACCATTTGTTTCTGAGATATGTGCTCTTAAAGTGTTCCCTGTGAGACATCTTCTATGTGTAACATTATCTGAGTTTGAAAAATGATCAAGCTGTAAGCCAAGGTACGTATGCTGTTTTTCATATTTGTTTTTCCTTTTTCTGGGACTACTTCTATAGTAATTGTGACTAACATGCAACATAAACACATTTTTTAACTCTTAAAATGACATCACCTTACCGAAAGAAACTTCCTGTTGGTACTTGGATTAGACCCCGTCTTGATATATGGTGCCTTCTGAGTCTCTGGCACTACCTCTGGGTTGGGCTTAAAAAGCCCAGATGTTTAAGGCAGCCTCTCTTATGTCAGTGCATGTTTGATAAGCTTCTGGTACAAGGTATTTTTCATCAGACTCTTTTTCAGGACAGCTTCCACCTAAAATCTTCTGCAGCCTCCTGCAGTGTTTGCAGGTACAATTGACTTAGCTTTACCATCCCAAGCATATCTGTAAGACCATAAAAGCACTTTTTCCTTGCTGTGTCGCAGGTTGACATCCCGAATCTGATCCTTTCCTAAGCCTGATACTCTTCTGTAAATTTTGACACTCAGTTGTTGAATCTGGATCTGTTCCTTTCTTTGGATTCCAGCATATACAGAATTTCCCAGTACAAAGTTGTGACCTAAGTAATGTAAATTCTTTTTCTTTTTAACAACTCTGGAAGAAAAAAAATAGCTTCATTATGGTGGAAAGAAGGATCTGGTAGTGCACCAACATTTGGAAAGGAAAATGACGTTCAGCATTGCCTTAGAGAAGATGAAAAAGAATCTGCTCAAGGTATGAAACTTTACAATCAGTGTTGTTATAAAAGAGGAAGATTACTGGAAACAGGCTGGTTCATTTGAAGTATGAACACTTACAGAAATCTTATTTGTAGTTTTCTTATTTTGAATAAAGGTCATTTATTACCTAGGCAAAGTGATTAATGTAGATGTCAGTAAAATGACAAATAATTTGGAAATACAGATTTTCTGGTTAGAGACAAAGCAATTTTTTCTAGAGCAGATAAACTCTATTAAGACTATGAACAAACAAAAACCTCAGAACAAAGCTATCATTTTTGGACAAGCCCTAGCTGTCTAGAAGTAACTAACTCATTTCAGATATAACTTGCATGTATGAAGGAACATGCTGGTCCAAAATGCATTAAAATCAGTGCAAGTAGTTTCTTTGGCTATATCAGATAGTACATGCAAAAAGAAACGAGTTATTTTAGAACAGACATCACAAAAAAACTTCAGGAAATCTAGATTTAGAAACAAAACTTTCCTAACCCAAATAATTCACACAAGCATGAATTATTACATAAGAGTTCACACTTTGTCATATTTTATTAATTAGACATTCCAAACCATCTGTGCAGTGTTCTTTGCTAACATAAAGAAAAATAATCATTATCACTTATATTTTGTTTAAAGTGTATCAAGTTGCTTTGTGTGCATTTACAATACACAAGAGGAACTTTAAAATAGTATAGCAGATTATAGATATTTTAGTTATCAGGATCAAATAGGTCAAGTTAGAATTTTGTTCTTGATGGATGGATAAGTACAGCTGAAAAAAATTGACCTGAATCTTCTTGTAAATTTTCAAGCAACTTTAAATTACCTCCATCTTTCCTCTTTTTTTTTTTTTTTTTTTTTTTTTTTTTTTTTTAATAGTGCCTTAATATGAAGTAGTTCAGTTACACATTCTAGAGCTGCATATCTCTGGTGCTCCTCATATTGGCTATCACTAAATAGAAAAGAGAAAAATAATGTAGACTGAGACTAGAAAGCCCTATTCCAAATTCTCATCTGGGAAGCCAAAACAAGCTTTGATGCTGTGAGGGCCCGGAGCACGTTCCCCTTTTAGGAGTGTCATTAGATGGGTTACAGAGCATGGCCAATTCCAAGGTCAGCTCCTTCACTGACAAGAGCTGGCAAGAAGGAAGCAAGAAGCGAGGCCCCCGGGCCCCCTTTGCCCCGGGTGATGCTCCAAAGCTAAGGCCTGCAATCTTCAGATTTTGCCTAATTTTTCTCCCACAGGAATCTGAAAATGCCAGCTACCTACAGTTACAACTGCTTTCTTTAATGTACACTTTAATCTTATCCTTAATAGAGATCAGCACTGACAAGAGGCCAACAATCTGGTTCATGGCATCTTTTGAGGTTTAAGATGTTCCTTCTGTATTGGGTGAAAGAAAAAAAAACAAAACCAGAATGTTTTCACAGAAAAAAAATATATTATAGAAGATATGTTTCCATTATGAAAAGCACTCTTACAGAAAATTTCCAATCATATTGCTGAAACACTCAGTAGTTACCATTAAAAAAAAAATACAAAAATGTGCGAAGTACCTGTTATGAGCTTGGATCATCTTCTACTGAGAAGCCTACAGCTAGGAGAACATGGAGGAAAGAGTGAAATTATATTTACAGAACCAACTTTTGCCTTGCAGAGAGATGCTAGAAACTAGTGTCTTTGATCTTTGGTGGATATGCTGTGACACAATCTGTGGGATTTATATGTTTGAAACATTTCTGTGAATGCATGGGGTGCACTGTAAAAAGTCTACCAACTAATTTAAAACATTTTAAAAAGCAACATTTTATTGACTGTGTAATAAGCTGAAGCAAATTTCATGGACTCTTGCATTGAAACAGAAATGTTTATGGTAAAGAAACCTGAAGTACCCAGTATACTGGGATTCCGTTCATCCTGGCAAGTAAAAAACACTGTAGATCTATGTAGCCTGTACAAAACATAAAAACAGAATAGTTTGTGATACCTGTCATTTCTTATTGTAGGTATTAATTTTAATTTTAATATTTTAAATGCCAGTTTGAAACATTTCCTATCTGTTTGTCCAAACTGTCCAGCTGTGTGTTAGAGCTCCTCTTCAATATTTTTAACAGTCCTTAAAAAAATGATCTCTCTTGAGTGAGCAAAATTCTTTTATGTAGGGTCTGGTCTTACACCCCCGAAATCAGAAGATATGAAACTGAATGTTGTTTTTAGTGATTTATTGCTTCAGCTATTGACGTCGTAGAAGAAATACATGGCAACAAAAATATCAATGAAGCATTTGTACTTTTATATGAGATGATTGAATGACTAACTAAAGGCAATAGGCAAAAAACATAATTTATAATTGTGCAGTGTAATATTTAAACTCAGTCTTGTTTTTTAAATATGCAAAAAGTCCTGTTAAGCAAAAGATAACTCTGTGTACTCTGTTGGTCACCAGGGCCTGTTTTTACTCATAAGCTTTACAGTGGACAAGCATTCTAGGTCATGCTGCTGGAAAAGGAGCATAGTTTAAATTTTTATGTCAGCTATTTTTTGTTCTGAAAATGTGGTACTGTAGATAATAACAGCAGCAGCTCTTGAGGTGTTTTTTGCCTTTTCTGTCCCATTTTGTAATTCTACATATTTCTCATAAATCTCTGTGATATGCAGTTGGTGGTGGTTTCTTCATAAATCTTTTCTATTTAAAATTTTTAGAAGAAAGGAATGTTATTGACATTTGGCCCCTTATTAAAAACAGATTTTATAGCATGCTTACCTCTCAGGAAAAAAAGTTGGTTTTATTAAGTCTCATTTTATTCTAGGACAGCCATTTTGAAGATGATTAGAATTAAAATTTGAGGTAGTGAGTTGATGAAGATATTAAAAATTGGTTTAAAAAAAAAGGCAAGCAGGACAACTTCTTCATGGACAGAGAAAATACATTTATTGAACTAAATTCCACTTTGCCTTAAAATAGTCTTCAGGGTTTGATGAAATAGCTCATGCTTCTAGCCTCCATTTCTAGTATGTTACTAATGCTGAGATTTCAAAATTTATCAACAGCTTGATGGTAGCAGCTATTAAATTAAAGCTGTATTAGTAAAGTCCCCATTTGCCTGGCACGTGAGGGTTCAGCTCTCGTGGCCCCATCCGCAGGGGCTGCGGCAGTGCTTTCCTTAGGCATTGCTCGGCATCCCTGTATTGTCTCTGCCACAGTGCAGTCTTAGCGCTACCGTCGCACAGGCGGGGTTGCTCCCACATAGCTAAAGAATATTCCCAATATGTCCTTCTAGCATTAACTGTTTTACATTTCGACTCTCACTGTATTTTTTAATCACTTACAGAAAATATGAATCTGAGTAGTGTTTTAGTAGCAGTCAAAATCAGTGTAGCTGGACTTTACAGGAGTGAACGTTACTTCAGTGCAAAGTATTTACTATGCTATGGAAATCTTCTTGTGTTATCTTACATCAAGAAGGGCAGAAAAATGGAGCCATACAGAATTGGCTCATTTGTTGTGTGTACTGACTATAAGTTGCGCACGTTCTGCAGTCACACAGGAGGGGTGTATGACAGCTACTTAGTGCACACTACCTTTTGCATTGGAAGTCTCTCTCATTCCAGACATGTTGCTTTAATCTCCCAACTTTTGAGCCAGCTTTTGTTATCTATCTTCTGCGTGACATTATCATCAGTTATAGTATTTGGAGACAGTATGCTGCCAAAGTGGCAGAACTTTTCTATTGATACCATTCTTGCATTTTCAGAGCTCATTATTGGCTCAACATGTTTTCCATCCAGAGAGGGCTGGACTTTTATTTTTAATGATAATGGCAGTTTGAATGAAATAACATACAATGAGTTCCCAGGTAAACCCATAATCCTTCAGCAAAGAGCAGGTCACACCATAGAATGTTTATTATAGAAATTACTACTTATAAAATGTTCCACTATTATACATCCCAACTTTGATGGGATAAATGTGGAATACAGAGATTATGGAAAGACTGGAATTATGGGTCTGCAACTGCTTCAGTTTCACAGCCAAAGTGAAGCAGAAAAGGGGAAAAACCAGCAGTCAACATACTTTTCCCTCTTTTTTTCTTCCAAAATAAAAAGCTAATTTCAATCCAAAACATGTTCTTTCTTTATAATACCTTGGCCAAAAAAAAAAAAAAAAAAAAAAAAGAAAGAAAGAAAAGAGAAAAAAGAAAAGAAAAAGAAAAACAAAGAAACCATGGAGAAAGAGGTTAAGGAGATTCTGCTATTATCCAGTGGCAAATATGTAGCTATATAGAGAGTTATAGAGGCAAGATATCTCAGAATCTCCTTTGTGGTTTTTTTGACTGTCTGAATTTTCAGTTATACCATGAAAGTGGAATGAGCTCTAATACAGGGAGATTGAATTATTTCTGTCTCAATGGGGAGGGGACATCCTATGGAAGATCAAGCTTTACTGTTGTACTTACAATTTTGTTTTGGATTTAAAAAAAAAAAGTACCTTATGCATGAAATATAGCCAAGAATTTATTGTTAATATAATTGAAGTCTTAATGATCTAATCAAATAATTATTATTAGTTCAGATCTAATTATTATAGAAAAAAAGAAGAAAAGGAAAATAAAGGAAAGAATACCATTTTTACCAAAAAAGTCTCAATAATAATGATATAATCAAAATTGCTATACACACCCTTTCCAGAATCTACTGCTTTATCTGGGTGTTATTCCCACCCTTCCTCTGCCTCTCTGGGACTAAGTAAAAAGAAATCACCAGGCAGTTCAAGACAACATCAGCCAAAGCAAGTCTGACAAACCTCCATCCTGAGGCCTTGGAAACTCAGTACCTTTGGGGACTGTTACTAGCAATGGCAATGCTGTGTTTGCTGGGCTACAGGGCTACCTCGGGCAATGAATGGGCAAAACTGACTGCTGATTTCAGACGTGAACGTGGAGGACGAACCATTCGGCTACTAAAGAACGTTTTCTGCAGCTCTTCTACTCAAGTACAGAATGTTAACCCTCTCCCTTCCCATATTTTTAAAGGAATAAACAGTTTGCAAAAAAACAAAAATAGCAATACTCAGCACTAATGGGACCTAAATAATATTATGTATCATTGGGAATTTTATACCTTTTTGTCTTCTGGTTTAAAAACAGCTCTTGCCAAATCTACAATAACATTAACAGGTTTTTTTCAATTTAAGCACTCAAGTATAGTCTAAAAATGTGTCTTTCAGAATCTGTTTTTTTTTAATTAATTCATCTATATGAAATTCAACAGAATAACATCAAAAATATTGTTGCCAAGCAACTAATGACAGTCCATTATGTGTTTTGTATATTTTAGACAACAAAGCCATGTTTTGAGTTCCCTGAAAAAAATATATGTTTATGTCTGTAATGTTCTTCATAAAAGAGCAGCATTTCTTGATGTGCTATTTTTCTATAGTTACATAGGTTTAGGATAATATCTCAACTTCAGGTGGGAGATAGGCCTGCATAAGACCTTGAAAATAACTCCCAAACTTGGCCTCACTCCAGGTTGCTGAAACCAGTGGAAATTTTTTACTTTCATCAGCTTTGGAACAACCCTATTATTTGCCGAAACATTAGGAAGTGCTTTTGAAGAGGAAGCCTGAGAAAATTAAGATAAAAAAAATGGAGCATACTGCAATAACTTCTTAATCTCTCACTTTTCAGTAGCAGTCCAGCAATTAAAGACAAAGTCAGAATTCTTTGAGCTCTACCAGAGGGATTCCTGATTTTGAAAAGACTAGTCTTACCTCTGACTTTACGCACAAGCTGATCGACTCTTCATTATTCTTAATCATAATCTGCTTGAGGTCCTGCTGGTTCTGTGTTCATGCAAGATCACAGATGCCACTGCACTGGTGCTGCATGTTTTTCCTCTTTAGTGCAAAAGCAAAATGAAAATATGCTTTATGTTTGTTTGTCTACCTTTGAAAAAGTAATACGAGAAATAAAAGAAGACCACAGTTCTATTGTTAGTATCTTCTTCAGAACTTTGGATCTGATTTCAATGCTAAAGAAATATTTAAAGTAGCTTTTGTGAACTACTGCATACATTTCCATTAGAGGAACTGTTGAATTCTAATCTACTGATTAAAATGCACAGAAGGAGATCACAGAAGAAAATTGTAAGTCATATTTTTACCTCACGCTTGAATACAATTTTTGTAGGAATTATCCTCAAATGTAGAACAGACCTTAAAAAAAAGCTTCAATTAAAACTCTAATGAAATAAAAGCAGTTTTGAGAGTTTTACTGTAGCATTGATATCTGTTGTAGATTTCCTGACAAAGAGAAATAAAATGGGTGGATATTTCTTTTGATTGTTTTAATTCATTTAAATTCAGTATCTTGGATCTTTTGCAAAGTCTGATACTTTATATTCTTTAGCAGTAAAGGGGACAATATAAGGGAAAAACAATAACACCTTCCCACCAAAAAAAGTTGGACTGAAAATGAAGTGCAAATTATGACCCTCTTAAACATTAAAAATATATTAAAAATGTATTCTATTTTTGACTAGATGTTCTGATAAGAGCTTTTGAGCTTTAATTTTTAGTAGCAGTTTCTATTATATTTGTATTATTGTTTATTTACAATACTGAAGAATAGTATATTGTCCCTAATATATCAAGCAGCAGACCTCAATTTTCCTTAATGCTTTGCAAGTTAAGCTAACTATTTACAATCAAAGTTAAAATAATATCCCTAAGTCTTGGTTACAAGAAGGAGTACTGTGTATTTACTGCAAGTTACACAAGGCAGGCAAAGAGAGAGGTGTTAGATAAATTCACCAATAGTCCTGAAAGAATATATTCAACAGGATTTTACCAAATTGCAATGAATAAATAGGTCTGAATAATATTTGCTACTGGATACATTAGTCAGCCTGCCTAGATGTAGCACCATCCCCCACACTCTGGATTTGAGCTGTGTTCACTGCCAGCCTTTTGGGAGAGACACCACTTGTCGCTTTAAATACGTTTGCTCATATTGTGCCAACCAAAATGGGGTATATTGTGCCAACCAAAATGGGGTACTGTTTTTGTTTGTTTTAGTCATCAGGTAATCATTATCAGCCTGATGAATGAATTAGTGTGTAAATTTTAGTTTCTGTGAGAGTTAGGCTAAATGGACATAATGGTTCCTTCTGGCTTTGAAAGCCAGTTCCGCTTTGTGTGTCCATGAGGCAAGCTCACCACAGGCAGCTGCCTTCCCGCGCAGCACGTGCCGTCCCCCTCTCGGAAGGGAATATTTATGGATGCATGAATTATCTAAGGTAATTTAGGACACAGCCCATGTGAAACTGGGACAAAGTGATGTGTCAATGGAGTAGCAAATGCAGAATTTTCTTATGTTCCCTTATTCAGATAAAACACCTCTGAAAAGGAATTTGTGAGAATTACCTGGCCGAACTCCAGGCTTGGCTTGACGCATGGACCGCTTGGTTAAGGTAAGTGTCCAAAGAGGGGCAGCTGACAGTGGGATTGGGAATGGGAAGAGACACAGCTTTGTGTTTGGCAGAGGTTAGAAGAGGGAGTAGGAATAGCAGTACTATTGACTAAGAAAGATGTGTGAGGATACAGATGAAGTCCTGGGTTCAAAAGAGATGTGAGGGGCAGATGCTGGTGTCTGAGACTCTGAAGCAGGACCAGATGCCGGGAGAGGAGTATGGAGGGATGCACTGCATGGCATGGTAATGCCATGGGTCCATGTTTCTGTGCAGGGTGGCAGGGGGGCGAGAGAGGAAGAAAGAGAGTCAGTTAAGAGATTGTTTTGTCCTCTGTTTGTGAACATAAATAAAAGTTAAGGTGTCCAAATATTCTCAGAGGCCGAAGCTCTTAAGCTTGAATTTAAATAACAGAGGCCTGTGTTTTAAGAGCCTTCTAAAGACACTGTGCGGGAAACATGTCAGTGGTGACTGCACAGAGGCTTGTGGCAAAATGAGTGCAGATGACTGATAATGGGGCAAATAAGAAAGACCATGGTGGAAAAGAGGGGTGAAGACATACCTTGTTCTCTGATAATCAGGTTGAATTGTGGATATGGAAGAGAATTCAAAATAAGAGTGTGAAGCATGGCACATATGAAATGTAAAGAAAATTTGAAAATTCAGCTTTTAAATTACTTACAAAAAAGAACAGCCATGAAAAGTTTGTCGGTCCATTTCCAGCAGAAAAGCAGTGGTGGCCAGCGGCATACTGCATACCTACAGATGCAGCTGCACACTAGCTATCTCTAGAAATTCCCATCACTTTTCTTACTGCAGGACAACAGTGTCAACCCCGTCATTCCATTCTTCATTGGGGCAGCATGTGAGTGCTAGGGGCATATTTTCCTTAATCTTTGGTCATTGGGGCAAAACCTTTAGCAAGTCATTAATTTGTTCCATCTGTAGTACTATCCTTTATCTTTAAGCTCACATCTTTTCCTCAAAGTTTTTACTGCAATAGTTTATATAATAAAACATTATTTTACACAGCTATTTCAGAACTAGAAATATGATATACTGTATATCCTTTACCATTCATTGTAAAATCAAAGATAACAAGAAAAGAATTTTCCTAGAAGTAATTGAATAGCATCCAGCATCCCAGACCTCACACAATGTGTTCCATCAGTTTTATTTTACTGTTTTGGAAAGTGAGATAACTCAGATATTTAGTATCCAATTAGATTTTATAGCATGGACAGAAGCAGAGGAAACACAAAAGTGCCCACGGTATTTGTAAACCAGCAGACATCACAACTTGCCAGCTGTTCAGATTATTTTTTGTTAGCTTAACACATTTCTAAACTGTCACGGGGCATAAAATCTTTGGACTAAGCAGTTATTTGGCATTAAGGATGTGCCAGGAGAGGAACAGATAACCAAATAAACTGATTTTCAGAATAAAAGAAAAAAAAACCCAAATTTATATAATTAATACTTACAAGGGACCCTGCAGTCTCGTAGGAAGTGTTCAATATAAGTGAAATTATTATGATTATTAAAATAGCTACTATGTAACTTCAGCCTGCTTAAAATCTTTGAATTGTGTTTCTGTTTTCAACCTGAATTTTTCTTATCTGTGAATAGGTATGCAGCTAATACACAATGATTTCCTTTCATTTACTGAAATATCTGCTGAGGTCTAACATTTAAAAGATATGATAATGTTTCTACCATAAACTATGAAATAAATTCCACAATGACTTAGGTTAATATTAAAGAAATACATACATCTGCAAAAACTATGACCTACTAAATTGTTGGTATAGCCAAGCGGAATTTTCAAAAAGCCATTTGGGCAGTGGTGTTAATACCCACAAAGGATAATATTCTTCCTTTGAAAATGGATTTTTCTCCTATTTCAATGGTTACAAAATAAAAAAAGAAATATAAAGCTTCTCTTTTTTTGCCTTTGTAAACATGGAGGGGGAGGTTGAAGAGGGAAAACATGTAAGTTGACCTGATTTTTATGCTTTAAAGCTTCTTCTTATTCAGTTTTATTTTACAAACACATTCTTAAAGGAAAGCAATGCATTTGCAAGCAAAGTTAAAATATATCCAGGACTTATACAAAAACACTATCAGGAAAGTAGTAGGTTAAAATACCACTCACAGCAGTAACAACATGAAAGTGAAAATGCCTTTGGAGTACTAGCTTGCCAATTATTTAAAGGGAGGGGGGCGATTTTTTTTAGTATGTTCTGTCCAGGATTGCATAGCCAGTAAAAAACTGTTCTTCATATGAAAAAAATTCTTCTGAAAATTCTGTGGAACATACATTTTGTAGTTGCTGGTCCAGTGAGCAATTAAATATTTTTCTTTCTTTATAAATAACTGGGAAGTGAATTCAAAAATCTATGGAAATAAACATCCACGATACAAAGAAGAGATGAAGTGCTGGAATTTTGAAGTTCCTTGCATTCATTTGTAGTTATATTTTATGGATATAAACAGATATTAAATTCTTATAGGAGGTGGTAAGATTTCAGTGACAGGTAAAGTTTTTCTGACAGAATATTTATTATTTTTAGAGTTTATCAACAAATTTTAATAACCAGTGTTTTTCACAGAAAATAGTATCTTCACCAAAACCAAACTATTTTCTTATTCTGTTTGTAAGTATGATTTTAAATAAAATTCATTTTTGCTTTGATTCCTTTTGTTTATTTTTTGAAAGCTAAACCACTTTAGAAAACATGAATTTACCCATTTATTTTCCTCTCTCCTTTTCTCTCATCTTCTTCTGAATGGAAAGAAAAAACACAAATGATGAGCAACTGTAGACTGAGCCATTCATTTTCTTCCTATCTTATTTTTATTTTTCTTTGTGTTTTAAAATGACCTTAATTTAAAAAAATACAATACTGCATAATATGACTATGCAAGAGATTAGATTGTCCATAAACCCCTGAGGTTCTAATTAACACCTTGAATTCTGTGTGTGACTATGGCAAGCTGAAATTTGAGAATAAACAGTCGTTGCCTACCATGACAAAACATAAACAAAATGAACAAAAATTAACTAGTAGCTTGTTAAAAGAAACATCATCTTAGCAAGAGTCAAGTGACAGACCTTTGTGATCAGCTGTTAGAGCTGATGAGGGAACCACCCGACAAGGAAGGCTGGAAGTTATAAAGGGCAGGAGAAGGGCTGCTCAAAAGCTTGTGTTCAGCATGAGGAGGGAAATGCAGAGGAGGAATGAGACCAGGTTTTTGTAGTAGCTTACCTCTAGGGCTAATAAAGGACAGAGGAGACAAACTTTAAGCTGTCTTCCACAGGAGGTATCAGCGTATACAGGCTTTGAAGAGAAATGAGTGTTAGATTGAGGGGTTTTATATGCACTTTTCTAAGGAGCAGTATCTTCTTGTGCTTTGTTGGTAAGAAAAGAAGTATTTGATTATGTATTTTTTTATGCATTTGATTTATGGATATTCTTACAGGTTAAACACAACATGGCTTCAGATTGGAGAAAAGGTGAACTGTGGTCAGCTGAAAGAAATCTGGGAAATTAGTACTAGAATCTAAAAATAGATATCTTACTCTCATAGGAGTAGTTGCGTAACAGATGTTTTACATATTGGAATGCTTTTTAGGATCCTGGGAAAAAACAATGCCAGAACTTTGTTTTGACTGGGGGAGTGGCAGAGAAATACCCAAAAACCACCACTATGATATGGGTAGTCAGGATATGGCTAACTTGGTATAGTCAATTGGCCTTAAAAAAAAGGGAATCTCTCTACATACTCTCAGACAATGCCAATATTAAATATTTCCAGTCACAGTGGAACAGTTTGATGTTATTCTGCTGAGGGCTAGCTATGTTTTCATTGTTGCGTTTGACTAGAGTTTTGCTATTCCACTGTATGCAATCTGCTTAATACTTCTTGCATTGTCACGGAGGTGTAACATTGGAAAATATAATTTGCTTTATGTGCCTTTGGTTGAATCATAAACCATTGCAATTTGTGAACAAAAGCTTCAGAAAGAACCTCCGAAGACAAAAGGATGGTCATCTAAACTTTATTCAGAATATGTAGAATGCATGTTCTTTGTTCTGCAGCTTCTATCTGAACTTAAATACTTCTCAGCTCTTCATAGTGGAAGTATAAAACCAATATATTCATGGGAATAACTGTATAAGCAAAGCACTCATAATTACATGTTAATAGGCAGATACTTTTTGGTTGGTATGAACATATTACCTGGTAATACATAAGCTCTGCTTCTCTACCTTCCAAGAATATAGTCACCCCAAATGTTGCATAAATAGAAAAGGATTGTCCTCTAATTGTTTTATAAATATTTTATGAAAGGTTTGTTTCACTAAAGTGTACTCATTTTTAATCATACCTTTATTCCCACTATGCCGAGATTAAGTTAAAATGCCTGAGAACCAAAAGATTTACTAGGGTATTGTCACTGTGCTTTTTAAGGCAAAGATGTGAACTGCATTTGATTGTATTGTTTTAAGAATATTTGTGTTAATATTCATTCAAGAGGTGTTATACCTATTGCAAGCATGGGCCTTCGTTAGCTATGTTCTTTCTTAGTATTTCAATTGATTGAACTCAGGTTAAAAGAATGATGAAAAGGTGGGACCATGGATCACATGGGCACTAATGAGAATACCTTGCTCCCAGGGCTTGTTTAATATTTGAAAATGTGCTTTGAAATTGTAGAGCTAAAAGTTCTTTTCAAGTGCCTAATATTCCTCATTCTCAGAGCTTTAATTATGATCTGAATGCACAATTGCAAATTGGTTTCCAATGAATCCCCAAATGTAGACCTCTGCATGCAAACAGACTTAAACTGCTTGCTTTCATTACAAGAAAGAATGAGATACAGGGCAGAGAAGGTTTATTCATGCTCCTCCCAATATAAGAGGTTCATGGTTTACGGCTGATGTGTGTATGGGTTGCAGATCTCTATTCCTTCTTCTGTGGAAATGGAAAAAAAGGGTGGGGTTTCTGAGAGGACTTTCTCTGATATATAGCATTTGTCACTGATGGTACAGTGAGAAGCTAGCAATATTCTTTTTTCCTGCTGCTGAAGACAACCTATTTTATGTCAAAACTTATCAGGATTTTTTTTTTCTTCATAACCTATTTTCATAGTAACTTTTTCTAATTTTTGATTTCTCCCAAAATTTCCAATTCAGAAATGATTAGAAACAAATAGTACTTTTCCTGCTGTTGAATGTCATTGCTAAATGTCAGTGTGGTTGTGTTAGGGAGGAAATACTGACTTACATTATATGAGGAGTAGGGCAAATAGGCAATAAAAGTCTTGGATGGCTTTTTTCTTAATAAAATTTCACATGATGTTAATACAGAAGCTGCATTTTTAGTCTCTAGCCAATTCTGCTGGATGCTGGATTGCTTTCCCAGTTTATGATCCACTCATGCACTTTACATTTTAATGATCACTAACCATTTCTATATTTTGGAGCCCATAACAGGCATATGCTGTATTAAGTTTTTCTAACTGTCTGGTCTTTCTATAAACCAGGTCTGATATTTTTAATTTTAAACTTGTTGCTATCACACCAGACATTACCTACTCATTTCCTTACAACTCAGACATGTAGATGTCTCTTACTTGTTTACATTTGATCTTTCAAAAAATGCTTAGGATTCCTAGTTGTCCTTTTTAGTTGAAAAGCTAAATATTCCTTTTAAATATCAGTCAGCTTTGGGTTCACGGTAATAGGAGTTTCCTTAAATCTTTAGGTGGTGCTCCTTCCAGTTACCCAAGAATGTGGTGCGTGTCTGGAAGAAGAGTGCCAGCATCAGTGAAGGCACAGAGGTCTATCAAAATTTTTTAGTATTAGGTGGCATGTTTACTGACTGACAAAACTCAACATTTATCACCAACGGAATGTGAAGTCTGCTGTTCTATATGAGGAGGCTGGTGTACCCATTAATGTAATCATTTGTCAATTTACTATCTTGCAGCAGTGCCAAACAGTTTAATTGATTTCAGTCATTATGGCTAGCAAATCACTGGTACCCAGATAGAGCTGATATAATTTCCGTGGTCTGGAGGGTCTCCTGAGGTCAAATTATTCAACTAGACTCCCAGCACAAAGTATCTGCACACAGTTATCTGACATCAGCCTGAGCACAAGTTCTCTCTGCTCCTATGGAGTGTGAAACTACTACATGTCTTTCCCCCAATACCTTTACTGACTGCAAGACTTATTCAAAGCTGAGGTTGAATAGAACTCTTTCATAGATCTGCTTCTCATACTTGCACAGAAGAAGGTCATTTCAGGGTCTTCTATAGCTTTGGGAGAATTTTCTTGCAATCTCCTTTTCTGGTAGATCCATGAGTAAAGACAGTTCAGCCTATTTGACCCAAGTTGAATGCTGTGTAATTTTTATTTGTGTAAGTGTTTTTTTTTCCCCCAGTGAGTCCTCCTGGTAGTGAGAAACTAACTGCATCAGCTAGGATCCAGGCCTATTCTCAGTCTAATGGGTTCTTTCAGATCTTGGTCCTGAAATTTTTTCTTTATCTGTTTGACCTAAGAGGCTGTTTCATCCATCAGTTTAGTGAAGAGATATACAATAGTTACATCTGCCTTGTTCTCTTTTCAGAAGTTCTCCATTTATTTCATATTGATATGCTTGGGGTTCAGGGGTTTAGCATCTTTTGGGCTACCAGTCTCCACCTGTTTAGAAATCCCATATCCCCACGTGACCAGGAGTTGGTACAGAAGTATACTGTGATAGCATGCTTTGAACTTTTGAGGATTATCTCATCTCCTTCAGCCATGTGAAGGAGCTCATGAATGTCATGATTTTTTTCTCACAACTATTGAAATCAACATGCTGTTTTTCCTTCTCTGTAGCTTATAAAAATATGGTTACATAGTGAAGGTTCCATAGTTTTTTATTTGCAGAGATTTCCAAAACCTCCAGAATTAAATTGGTCTGAAGCCCAGGAAACTTCTGGACTGTGGCTACGCTCATCACATCAACTATAGATCAAGTATTTAGTTATACAGTATATAGACAATAGATCGCAGGAAACCGTTGTAGCTACTTCCATTCTTACCAAGGCTAACTACTGCAGAAGTGACAAAGGACAGGCCAAGTGAGGCTGAAGAGACTT
The DNA here is from genome assembly GCF_036370855.1 of Dromaius novaehollandiae. Lineage (NCBI taxonomy): Eukaryota > Metazoa > Chordata > Aves > Casuariiformes > Dromaiidae > Dromaius > Dromaius novaehollandiae. Next base: position 66,701,672 of record NC_088101.1, read on the forward strand.
GTAAACCAAGAGCTTTCCTTTTCCTTCGTCTAGAATCTGTCTTTGGAGGGATAGTGATAATTAACATATGGGTGGTTTACACAGTGTGGAAAGAAAGCTTCAAACTTCGTATGTGCAAAGGTGAATGTTGTGGAGTGGTGGGCTCTACCACACCCCTTGTTCTGAGATAGTGTGACAGTTCTCATTGCTTGGTAGGAGGACTTAAGAATCTGATTCTGGGGAAGGACTTCTATCTAAAAATGTTTGCCTTTTTCAAATTGAGAGAGGCAAGCAAAATTAAAATTACTCCTCATCTTCTAATTTGCTTTATCTTCAGTAACGTTTACTCAAATCTGGCTTCCATGAACCCTCCAAAAGCTCATAATTTACCTTAGAGCTGTGAATTCAAACCGGCAGTAAGAAATTCAAATTCTTATGATTTCAGCCACCAGGATCTACAGACATGGATTTTCGTGGTTTGTGTCAATTCGTAAGTGAGATCTTTCAGATGAGAGGCATCCACAGTTGCACTGAAATAACAAGAGTTCAGTAGCTATTAGAAAAATTCTCCAGAGTCTGAGGCATGTAAAGGTAAACTTAATTTTTGAATTTGTTACCATTTTTATTTCTCTACTTCATTTACTCGTATGCAAAAAGGAAGGTAATATACCTAACTGCTTCCTTAAAGTGCTCTGAAATATAATAAAAGCTTTTTATAAGCTCTGATAATTATTGCTGTACTATTAGTTTGTGATAAAATTATATTTTGATATAAAAATAAAGCTTGACTGCCTAAAGTTACTTTTTATGAGCTTGAGACATACAAAAATTCAAACTTTCACTGAAATCTCTCTAGTCCATTGATCTGTCATTTTTTAATATTAGTGTTTGTGTTAAGAGTTATTCTGGTTAATTGCATAAAAATTTCTTTTTAAATATGTCACATCAGATTTCCAATCTTTAAGACAGTTATTTATGTAGTAGATAATACCTTGCCAAGCTTTAAGTTTTTTGTAATTTAGATAAGCAAAGAGCACTACATTTCAATTATGAAGCATTTTTGCAAGGAATTGGGGAAACAATGGGTGGAGATTTCCTATTTAAATAGAACTTTATCTGCAATGTGTCCCCAGTAAGGTCAAAACTGGAATTAGTTATCTACTTCTTCAGGCAAACAAAGTTTTATATTTTATGTTCAAGGCAGTCATGTGCCCTATCATAAAGCTCTGAAGCATGAGAATGAAAAATCAAACAAACGTTCCAAACTGATATTTGAGAGATTTGGCCCTAATGAAATGTAGGCTCTCTGCAGCTATAGGCTTCATAGTATGTACTAGCATTTCCACCTGTAAATCTAGCTAAGAATTCAAAAGGAAACAAATACAAAGCATATTAGATGCAGTTTTATATCATTTTTTTTTGAAATTTTGGACTTCTCATTTGCTAAAGTGTTTTTAATCTGGGTACAAGCCCATCACACCTGTCTTGTTGCTTCTGTATGTTTGGCTAACTGAACTTGTCACCTGTGATAAGTGTTCGTTCCTTGTCCTACTGACACTTGGTTTAAAAGAGCAGAATGCATAGGTACCATGACTTGATTTACAGAAACTTACGTATCCTAAAGACTTTAAATGTTAATTTCCTACTACATATGGAGAGAGTGGGAAGATTTTTCTTGGTGTAGTTATTTTTATTGAAAAAGTTATATTGATATGTCATTTCAGCTCTTCCATGCTTAAAACATAAACCTACAGTACCTTGAATTTAATAAACTGCAGGTCAGTTTCTTGTAATAAATTGAAGTGAGTCATTGTTCCTTTTCTTACTAATGTCTTGCAAGCATGGCATTTACAGCATACATTTCTTTTCCTTCTCTAAGCTTTGATTTTATTGCTCAGAAAATATATTAATGACTGATCCTTTACCATGGTATTTTATAAACCATAGATTTGTGCTCTTCCTCATGCAAAAATCAATACTATATATAAAATCCCCCATACAATTAGAACATATTCTAATTACTGAAGCTTGTTATACCAGCTGTTTAGTGCAGATAATTTGCCTTGATATTTGAAATAAACATGGATTGCATGGTTTCCAGAAAACCAATGATATTTTAAATTAATATTGGTTATTACTAGAGAAAGTGTTCATGAGGAAAATAAAGCCAATCAAAATTGGTCTTATTCTGAGTTTCATTACAAACCATCCCAAACTGCTAGGTTACAGCTTTAAAAAGTCACTAGTATATTAACAATTCATAAAAAAGCAAGTCTTCATTTGAGTAAATGTTATTGAGGATTAAATCCAGACAAGGGGGGGTGGAGGGAAGAGAGAGAAATTGGGAAACAACCACTGTGGTGGAGCTCTAATTAGAAAGAAGAACCCCTCCCAAGCAAATGATAATTACATCTACTGTGTATTGATCAAAAACTTAATCTGTATTATGTTGTGAAGCATTTTGTATGGTGTTACTCAGGAAACTGAGTGGGTGGAGATTAGATGGGAAGCGTGAGGTAGGCAGCTCCTTTGTGGTGAAGGCTATGAATCCCTTCCATGGATTTTTTTTTTTTCCTTCCCCCAAGTAGTACCAAGTTTCACAAGATTTAGCTGTGACACATGAACATTACTACTGAAAATTAAAAGGTTATTCTAAGCATCAGAGAATTGTTTTGAAATATTTTTCATACTTTCTTTCCAAAGAATATATGATGCATCTCCTTCATCTACCATGGGAAGCCTTTGGTTTGGAAGACTTAATTGCTCTTTAATTTTCTTTCAACAAGAAAACAGTGACAATCAAACAGTGAAGTTGTCAAGGATTTTCCTCTCCATTATCAAGCATTAATCACAATAATTTCCAGGTTTGATTATTTTGCTTACTTTCATTTAGGAATGAAACCATTTGATCTGATGTCAGATGTTGAAGTATACCTCAGCCTGTTCGTTCAATAACATAGGTCACTGCTGCTTGCTTTATAATGGCCCGTTTCCTCTCAGAATAACTTCATGCATCTACCAAGTCTGGCATAAATAGTGCAGGTTCTGATAGTCCAGAATCTAGCTTAAACTGTTTTAAGATATAATATTGTTCTTGTGCTATCCTCTAACAGAAGTTAAAAACCTTGACTGTGATTAGAGGATTGTTTTATGATGGTAAGGGAGACAAGTTTGAGAATTTATTCTATTTCTTTTTCTTCTCCCCCTTTCATGTCTCCCTGTCCCTGCACCCACCTCAAAGAGGCTAAAAACAGTTTTCAGGTCTAGATTTTGAACATCCCAAGATTCAGGGAGGTTTCTCTTGCACTTTGATAACTACCACATGGAAGATTCAGTCAAATTATTTTTCCAGACTCAAATTTATGTCCTAAATATTCTTTTCTCTACTTCTTTTATGTCTCTTTTCATTTCAGTACTGAATTTTGGGAATATTGTTGAATTGAATGAATTGTTTATTATAGACAGGTTATATGAATGAAGTTCCTGTGAATAGCATGAGACATCACCTTTTCCTCATAAGCATGAGTGCCGTCTGGTTTTCTGGAAATCTCTTCATGTAACTAATTGCTGAGTAAGAGTGAAATGCCATGCAAGTCTATCTGTCTTGTGGGGGGAGAGGAAAAACAAAACCAAACTCTTTGAATTTTATGGTGCGTGTGATTATTCACCTTTATCATTAGAAGGCTAGTGCAGTCTTTGTTTTCTATAAACATTATTCAGTGCCACATTCTGGATAAGACAAACTTCTGGAAGTTAGATAATTGCTCTATTAGAGCAATTAATCATAAAACTTCTAGACACTTACATATGCAAACTTTTCAGTCTTTCTAAAATACTGTGTTATTAGGCATTATTCTATTAGAGCTAGAATAAACTGCTGACCAATTATCCACAATATTCACTGGATGCTTCTGCCCTTTGGCAAAAGTTAGCTGTGCTAGCATTTTACATCTTTGTTTTTTTTTAATGTGCATGAAAATGCCAAGCCCTATACATAAGGTTTTCTACAAGAAAAAAATGTCATTTTATAATTAGGCATATTTAAACTTTTCAATATTATTAGGGAAGATACTCTTAGTGACTGTTCATATGTAAAGTGGGGTCAAACACATGCATTTTATAATACATTCATGTTACAGTCACATGATTAGACAAATATAAAATTGATCTCTCCCTTAAAGGTTACATTGTAAATTAAATGGAAAGAATAAAACAAAGGGAGAGAAACATTTATGTGAAGACAGCAAATATTGCATTTGACAGCTAAGTGTTTGGGACACTATATATCTTTTCTCTATGTTCTAATAAATATAATATCAGGATGTTTTAATGGCTGAGATGAAGGTGAATTTATTTATTATGTCAATTTTAATTGTGATATAAGATGAAATCACTGAAGCGGTCACCTAAAATATTACCTAAGTAGGCTACTTGCTTGATGTAGTGGTTTATTAGTCTCCATTGTTACAGAGACTTTGTAACTTCAGGACCATTGCGATAAATTTAACTACCACATTTTTCAATGTACTAACTTCCTAGATTTTAAGGCTGGAAGGAACAGTTATAATTTTTTTCCTTATGAATAACATGCTATAAAATTTTACTCGGTAACTTGTGCATCAAACCCATAACTTCTACTTGATTGTCTTTCTAAAATATATGTTCTAGTTCAATTGTGAATCAAAGACTTCAAGTGACAGAACTTCTGTCACACCCTTAGATAAAGTTATTCCTACAGCTAATTATGTCCACTGAGGACATTTCTGGTTTATTTCCAGATTTCTCCCTACTGTTGTATTTTGGCTGCAAGGTGCCTACCCTATCAGAATTCAATTTCCCATGAAGACAGATACAGAACGTAATCAATTCCTACCTCTCAAAGAAAAGAATAAATTGAGCTTGTTTCATTTCTCTTGAAAGGAAGGTTTTCCAAGTCTTGAATAACTGCTGTACTGTTTCTGAACCATTTTATTTTTTTTCTTAAATCTTTTTTAGTTATAGATTAATGGGAAATAATTCTGATATATATCACTAAATTGAGCAGCATATCCTATGTGTTAAAGATCATGACAGTATTTGGGAAACATCACTGAGGCATATCTGAAAGGAAATGAATGAATTCAGAAACATGCTGGGGGTGGAGGAGATGAGATTGGTCAAGTCAGCCACAGTATGTTTTGCATCTTGCTCTTTAGGGTAAGCAGCTTGGTTGGATAACTTCTACTTAGAAGTTTCGTGATTTCTTTTGGAAAGGCTATGTTTTACCAAAGGTCTATGATTTTAGCATATAGAAGATAGTCTGATTGTAGAACCCATTCCGTAAGGTGGAAGAGAGTAATGAAACATCTAAATGTCTGCAATGTTTAAGTAGATGCATTTAAGGGGAAAATATTTAAATTTTCTGTTTTTCCAGAAAGCTGAAAATCAGCATTGGATTTGTTTTTTTCACTAGTGATATTGCTATGCAATACCAAGAGGCCTAATTTTAGGGGAGTCTAAGTCAATGACATTTACATTTTATTTGCAGGAATTGATTAAGATCCAATTCTCATTAAAATTGTGATATAACTAACTTAATGAGAACTAAATGAGATTCATTATGAACCAACTTGAAATATTGAAAAAATGTGCTATATGAACATATAGTTATAAAATGTCAATAAGGTCCATCAACTCTATATGCTTTTCTGATGCTTTATCTTGATTGCCACTGGGGAATTGAGTGTTTCTTCTGAATTAAGCATTATTTATCAATTTATTTTTTCTATCATCCCTTTTCCCTAAAACTAAGCTAAATCACTGGAAATCAGGAAGTCTAATCTTATGAATCAAAATATTAATAGCACATTATTATTGTGCTAAGCTCTGCATTTGACAAATATCTGTTGACATCTAACTAAATATATCAACTCTGGAGTATAAATAATTACATCAATTTCTTAATGTATTTTAAAATGTGAGTCTTATGCACTTTGTATGACTTAATATTCTCATTTTGTCGATTCAGTGATATCAAAGCACCCAGAGTAACATTTTTATTAAGGTATAGCCCTATTTGCAATTCAGCTCAGGTCCATAAATCAGATCAAAGGTCAGAAATCAGATCAAAGGGAACACATTCTTGCAGTAATTTCTTAAAGTATTTGCTGCATAGATAAATATATAAAGTATGAGAGAACCTGGTCAGATCCTGCATTCTCCATTTATGTTTTTATTTTCAGAGCCTTGGTACTTTTTAAAGCCTTTAATGTTTTGCCTGAACTGTTCTACAGTATTATGAATTTTGCTCAAATGCATATGAGCAGAAGCTATTTACAGCAATGTAAATGATATGTTTAATACCACTCTTTCATAATGTAGATAAGTGTATCCACACCGCTCTTCCCATATTCCTTCCTACTTTGCTGCTGAAAGAGCTAATAACATTGTGGTCCAGAAAAATCTAGAGGTGGAGAGCATGAGCAAGCAGGGAAGCAATCTGTTATGTAGGACCATTTGGAATATGGTGCAAATATCATCACTATATTCTTTATACTCAAATTTTAAGAGGATTCATTTTGTGTATTTTTTGACAATGGGTGACTACTTTACCTATGCCTATTCAAAGGAAGTATTTATCTTAGGATGCAGATATTCTATATAAGCTAAAACTTAAGTCTTGTACATTTTTCCCTTAAATATGTAACACATTTTCTTAGATTTTTCTATGATTTTTTTTTTTAATTTTAGTAACAATGAAAGAAGAATAACTGAGCATCAGGAATCCATCTGGCTAAGCCTGTGGCTACAGCAAGTCACTTGATAAAACTTTGCATGCATTGATGTTATGATGATATGATATAAAATATATGAATAATGCACTATACTGTTTTTCAATCTATTAGAAAATTGAGTTCTATGTAATTATACATGTTCTAACCTTTTAGAAATGGAAAACATATTGCCTGAGAATTGTCACAGCTTCTAAAGGTTTATCCTTTTATGTTATTATATGAGAGCTTTAAAACAAGTACAAGGAGCAGCTTCTTTTTAGATTAACATGGATGTACTGAACCAGGAAGATAGAAAGAGTCATTTTCTAGAGTCCTCTTTCTCCTCTGCTTCACTTTGGTCATTTGACCTATAACTCATAATACAATTCTTCAATTCTACTTCCTGAAATAAAGTTCTTGCACTTAGAGGAAGAGAAACTGTCCAGCACTCTTCTCTAGCCACAGAAACCGTAACGCCTTTAACAGAAAAGTTAAGGTCATGTTTCTGTCTTCGCTTTGCCTGCAAAGCAAAACCATATGAAACTGTTCATGTGGTTTTACTTTATAATTGAAATAGGTTAAAGGGTACCTGAAAACTGCCTAAAGGATGTTTTTTGTCTTCAATAATTAAGACAACTAATACAATGAAAGAAATTGGTCTCAAAGTTTTATCTGTTTCTGTGTCACTAACATAAGAAGATGCATTCGGTAAGGCATAGATTGCTGAGAAAGAATTCCATTTCTGCAGGGAAAGCAAGGTTCAACAGAGACCCTTTCCAAATAAAGAATATGTAATTTTGACTTAGTGATTACTGTTTCCAATAACTTTAAATTCCAAAGTCCCTAGCTAGAGCAATGACCATTTTTCTTTGCTTATTTGATGTTCAGTAGACAATGTCAGTTCTTACTAGTTCTAAACATAATGAACTGTGATTGAGTATTTGGTGTATTTATCTAGATTTTTCTGTTATTTCTGTTTGGCACTTTGCATAAGTATTTTCGCTTTAATCTGAGGTGTAAAGATTGTGTGTTGTTTCAGATGCTAGTGGGGACTAAATGCCATTCTTGGAAAGATATGCTTTTGAACTGACAGGGAGAGAATAAGTGGCACTGAGAATACGTAGTTTTTATGTCAAGGTTGTCAAACCTATTTTGCTGCCAGCTCTTGGCTAGAATTCTACTTAACACCAGATGGCATTGTTTTTTAGATGTTCTTGAATAGAGTAGATCATTAATTCCCCCTGGATTTGCTCAGACACCTTGTATGGTGAAATTTCCTGCCCACATGCCTGTGCACTCTGTATAAATCTGTTTCTTTCTTTTCATTATACAAACAGCATTCATTCTTAGAAAATATATTCTATATAAGCTATGCAGCAAACTTCACACGTTTTAATTTTTGAAGGAGTGTTTTACTGTTTCCACACACAATTATTTGTAGGCACAGTTGGCACTATTTGGACACCTAACAGCACACCTAATTACCTGATTGTTCCTACAATCAGATGGCAAAGAGGCTTACAGATATGAAAGATCCTTTCAGCTGTGTGAATAGACAGTTATCTTCCAGCATAAGAGTTGGCACAAATCGAATGACTGATCTGGTCTCTTCAGTTCAGGCTGCCTGAGACTGCTTCTCCAATGCTTCATGCATTGTATATTCGCACTTGGCTTACTCAGTATTGGATTGTAATAGTGAATTCCCAGATTTAGAGGCCATGAAGAGGGCTTTTGGTAGAAATGGTAGCAATTGGTAGCAAGGTTTCCTTTGCCAAGAAAGCACGCAGTTCAAATTAGCTAAAGGGCCCAGCGATTTTGCCAAGGTAGGCACTAAATTACTTATACTACTGGAGGAGTTTTAATAACAAAAGTTGTCTTTTTCTTTACAAATTATTGATGGAAATGTAGGAATGGAAAAGTACTCCCCCTTGAAGGGGAGTGGTAACAAACAAAACCAATTGAACACTGAAAAACAAAATGGTTTGTAACAATTTCCAAATATTACCAGCAGAGATAACTGTTTCTCTTACAAGATGGTCCATAACCACCTTCAAGATCAATCCCCTAGTCTGGTAGGTAATGGAAGGGCTTCACTTGCTATTTTCTGTTCTTCGAGGCTTACAAGTTGTACAATCCCTGCTTCAGTTTTCTGTATCACCCATTGCCATTTGTAATCTGGTGGTTTGTTTTTACCTCCAGCTAGGTCTAAAACAGTCTCCACATTTTTAACTAACATCCCACCTATTTCTCTAAGTTTCAGGAAGTGTCTGGCCTTAGAGGAGCTCAGGGACGGTGCATAAACACAAAGCTCAAAATAGGGAGCAACCTGGGAAAGCCAGAACAAAATCTACCTTGCTACTTCTCCAAGATAGCTTCTGCAGATGAGTGGAAGTATCCGAGCATGACCTTCAGGTCATTGTCTTTAATCAGGTCACTATCTCAGAAGTCTCCCCAGTCATTTCTCCCCTCTAGAATAAGAGCATACTGTCCTTCACAGCCAGCTTTCTACAGCTCTTCTTTAGAGACTCCTGTTGTTCAGGTCAAATGGGTAGGAATATTTGAATAGATTTTGCCAGTCCCTAGACCCTTAAAATATGCTAAGATGCGTGACAAGATATTGTTTCTGCCAAAGGGATTTTTTAATCTAAATTGACAAAAGAAAAAAGAACCTCTGATTCTTCATCTTATATCTAGCAGTTGAAGTCCTTTCCAACCTCAGCTATTCTGTGATTACTCTCCAATTCCGATACCACAGAATTTGGCTTCCGCTTCCTTTTTTAAAGCACTTAGTCTAGTATACCAAGGAAAGAAGTAAGACAGTGGACAATGCTGAATTTTGTATAGTCACACTTGCTGCCTTTTGAATGATAAGTTTTTTAAATACCTGATGATTTCTATTCAAAATCTCAAAGACTGTACCAAGGAGGCTACTTGACAGTCTTAAGCACGCACTAATTTATGAGCAGCTGTTTACTTCCAGTCTGTATCAAATGAGGTTTAATGGAGAGAAAGAGTCTGAGCATCTTGTGAAAGATATAAAAAGTCTTGAATAAAATTCTTTCTTGATTTCAGAAGAAAATTTAGTAGCATCTGAGGGATTTTAGGCACCCCAAGCACGCAACATTCTGCAAACAACTCAGGGTACCTCTAAGAGAACACTTTGCTGTAACAGCATCATAATCCTTTCAGTGAACAGAATATACTTTTTTTTTTGCCCTTTCACATATGCACACATTAGAACTATGTTAATTTGGAGAAAACAAATCAAAGAAAAGCTTCATCTTCATTCATTTTTCTCTTTTGGATTCCTCTGTTAGATACAGCTATGCTTTTTGGCAGAGGTTTTTCCTCAGGCAGTCTTCAGGGATATAAATGTGATGGTTTCACCCAGTTTTCTTCTTGTAAGTCCAACCATCCTGAGCTGTATGTTTTAAACTTCATTTAAAACATTAAATATGGTGTCATGTCTCTGGCAAGGCCAATGCATATTGAAAAGTAAAATGCTAGAACTGCATCATTCTGAAGTGTGAGAGATGGCTGGGAGGGAGGAGGAATGCAGAGATACCTCTGTCTGCTCTGAGGCGTAGGAGAAGGCTAGCAGTGCTGGCCATATTGAGTTCCACTGTGATGGTTCCAGTTTAGGAGACAGATAAGTTCCCCATGTTTTTTTTTGTTTGTTTGTTTATTTTTTTGATATCTCAGTACCACAAGAAAAGCTTTGTTTGAGAGAAAATCCATTTAATAAAGCAAGAGAAGAATAATCATATGCATATATTTAAATTCTAAATGGATAGTTGCATTCTAACATCTTGTGCATGTCTGTTTCAAACTCACTAATACCATTAACAGCTGCAATAGCCAACCGTCATCCCAGTATCTCCACCTACTCAGTTATGAGTCTCTTTTGCACACATTAATACACAGAATAATTCTACCACCAACTATTCATTTTGGTATTTCCAAGGTACCAACCTTAGTCATCCTTTTGTGAAATTGTAATTTAGAAAATATTTCCAATGAGGTATCCTTATCAGACAAAAGAAGAGTGAAAAAGAGAGGGTAGTTTTACCATAATGTACTACTTTTAATCTCAGTTAAATTTAAAGTCTTTTGAAATACAAAAGCATACAGAGATTTGGAAAAATAATTTCACAAGATTTGAACATTTCTAAGATCATCTTGGTCAGTTCAGGCTACCAGTTCCATTGCTCCATCTTGCTAGCCAGGATCATGAGCATTTTCCGTAACCCCTTCCCACGTGGGCTCTTGCAGTGCAGCCCTGGTAAGACGGAGAGGAGCTGACAGAGCTCTTGCTACAGAAGCAGCTCTCTTCAGCACTGCCAGGGAAAGTAAAGGCCCCAAAAGATGATGTTTGTTCTGCATTACTGCAGAGGGTCTCCTTCTGTCCTCTTTGGCAGGTGGAGTGGGTGTCTTCACCCTTCAGCCCCGTAAGCACCTTGTCATCTCTAGCATTCGTCCTTGGACTCATCCTTTAAGCCTGCAGGCTTGAGACAGCAGTCTGCAATTACGTTACCACTCCCTGCAGTAATTGTAAAGCTGACATAATGCCTAGCAAATTCTTTTGACACAACTTGATTTGAAATACCTGTATGTATTTAGCTAACAGCATCAGCTGGTGCAATATTGTGAATGATACCCTAATGGCTATGGCAGGAATATTTTAAAGAAAGAAAAGAAAGAAAAAACTAAGAAAGCATTCAAAGAGAGATGACAGAGTAAAGAATGTAAGTGCAAAGACCAAGACCCAGTAAGACTTAAATGAGGCAATTGATGCCTTATAAAACAGTTTATTTTCCTTGTTGTCTTGGAATGTTTTAATCATAATTAATAGATTATTTCATCTTCCCTTGCTAAGTCAGTTCCTTGCTTCATATACATGGATTAGATTAGATTTTTTTTTAATGAACTCTACTCTGGAAAAAAAAATTTTCACGTGCTAGAAAGTCGGTCTTCATTCTAATAACTTTGGCTGATCTTAGCTAACACTGTTATTCCCCCCACCCACCCCCAGAAATGGAAAGCCATATACCCAGGAAAAATGTTTACTCCGTTGTAGTAATAATAATAATAAAAAAAAACTTACCAATTTTAAAAAGTATAATTATTATTTTTATCTTTAATATTTTATGTGAAATAGACATAAAGAAACAGATTTAATAAACCAGTCATTCTGAATAAAACTTTCATATTCTTAATGTTGTTGATAAATGATACAGAACATCAAAGAGATTTGGTAATACATCAGTTTAATGTATTCTTATAATGGAAACTCTTATTCACTAGTATTATTTTTGTAGCATGTCTTGTTCCTTCAATAGCTGTCATTTAAACATGAAAGGTTCCTGCAGTGTATTGCCTTAGGATATGATTTTCCAGTTTTATAAATAAATGATATCCAGACTAAAGTGATGGACTATTGGGCAAATGGAGGAAAATGCTTATGGAGTACTGTCAGTTTAAAAAAATGGCAGTAGATAAAATCTGCATGGGTAAAATATATTAATTTAAAATAGAATATAAGTGTTCATGATTTAAAAATGGAATTTGAAATGGAGAACTTCAGATATTAAAAATGTTTATTATTTTATCCAGCTACATGTTGTTCAGGTTTTTTTCACTGTCTTCCTCTGCTTTTCAGTAGTTGCAGGACAAAGTATTTCAAAACTCACTAGTACTAGATTAATGTGTGTCAGAAATCTGCTATACCTTAGCTGCTGTGGCACATATAACATGAAACATCATTTTTTTATGTCATTCAGGGCTTAGATTTAAGACCCTTATTTTTGCTGTGACTTCATCCTAGCTTAATTAGATGGGTGTGCTGTTCTAAATGCTCACAATTTCACATGTCCCTACAGCTAGCATTATATTCAAAATGTATGTATTACTTTGAAAAAGTTCACAGGAATTTTGCTGCCACTTCGGAACAGACTTTTAAAGGAACTACAAGGTTCAACGTTAGAATGAGAGGACTTGTGGTGCATCTAAATTAGTGTTTTAGTTTGGACTAGAAATGTGTGTTTGAAACAGGCTTCCTAATTGTCCCCACTTACTGTGCTGCAGTGATCAGAACCAAACAGTCTGAGTGCATGAGCTGGATTCCCTTTGAATGAAACTAAACTGGGAAATGTGCTCCAGGAGCACACCTAGTGCATTCCAGCCACAACTGGACATTCAGACCAAGGGATCAGATCAGGGAGAGTCCAAAGTTTAAGAGAAGAAAAACAAAAACCAGAGATGTGCGTCTGTCAGGTTCTCAACACCAGCTACTCTGCTTTATAGATCTGCTCCTGTTGATCTGCAGCATTTGCTAAAGTAAACACAGAGTAGTGTCAGCTCATGTCTTTCATGCGATATTCAGGTCTTTAAGGCATTTTATTGAACACTGACCCATTTGCATACAGCTAATTCAAGGCCTGCTGTTGTGCAAGTTTACAGAAGAGATGGAGCAGGATGTAGGCGGATTCTGTCTAATTGGCTGTCCTGCTCAAGGGCAGTCGAAACAACATGGGCCACGGTTTAGGCTGTTAGATATTTCTTCGCTCTGAAGACTCTGTGGACAAGACAGGAAAATGGTGAGAGTTTTTCACAGTAGGGAAAGCTATCTGTATTATTCAAGGAAATGGCTTACAGTGAATATTTTTTTGTGTGCACCAAACACTTCTAGCACAGCTTTGAATAGACAGCTCTGGCCCAAAACATTTCCAGCTGCCCAAATTCATGGGCAGTTTATGCAACTGAGTTCATAACTTTTCAAACTGTAAAAAGTGAACTACAACATTTCTACTGTCAGCTTAATGGGAAGATAGTGCACAGTTACTCTAAAACCCTCTTCTTTAAATTTCCTATACTTTGGTAATATCTAAACAGTACCATATAGTACTAGAAGAATTAAAATCACTGTGTAGTAAAATGAGCAATGTACTAGTTTTCTTAGTTGTCTTCATGGTCTTGTGGGAGGTCATGAAAACACCTGAAAGGCAGATACAACCAGAGTGAAGGCTCATTTGGATACAAAGTTTTGTACCGTCTCAGACAATTTCTGAAAGCATATGCCTAGGAAAGAATATAAGAACAGAGTAAGAAAATATATATACACACACACACTATTGAACTAAGTGAAAGAAAGAAAAAACTGATGAGGATTGGGCTAATTTGAATGTTTAAATAAATCCTGAAAGAATTATTATCTTATATTTGAGAACACTTTCTATTAAAAGCAAAACTTCTATCATAATGGGACCTGCACACTAACTTAAACCATAACAAAACAAACCACTAAGAATAGCCTTCACATAGCCAGAAGACCTGCAATTAGGTTTCTTGTCTGGGATATCAGAGACCCAGATTTAAATTGCTTTCCTGAATAATTTGGTGACTGTATTTGCAATGCAGCTTGCATTTCTGTGAAAGGACCTACAGAGTTGTACAGGTTTTTTTTTTGGGGGGGGGGGGTTCTATTTCGGTAACTAACTCAATTGAGCTTCATTGTGGACACTGAGATTGAAGGCAAATGTATGCCTCATAATTCAGGAGGATAAGTAACTTGTCATTCCTATGCAAAAGCAGGAAATGTGGAAAAGTGAAGTTTTCCATCAAAGAAGAAATTTTGGTTCCCATATATCCCTAACACTGAATAATACTGGCTGTGTAGTAGCTACAAACGTATAGCCAAGTGACTGAGAAAAGGCACTTTATCCTACGCTATAGAATGGGCTAAGAGCTTGGAGATAAAATAAAGAAAGGGAAAAAAAGTCAGCAAATCTCTGGAAAGCTCATAGGAAGTTAACTCCTCAAACAGCACGCTTTTTAACTAGCCTGTTGTATGGCTTAGCTGAAGATTTTTGTCTAGTAAGTCGCCCATTATATGCCTTTTAAAAAGACAGTATTTTTATTTTTCTTTATAGATAGAAAAATATAAACATATCTTTCTTACTATATTTTTCATAGAAGAAATGGTAAGTTTGCATCATGTCTAGTAAAAGGCACTATGTTTCTGGTATCACTATGTTCCATGGAAGTTTGACATAGATGCTATTGACAATAGTATTACATGAGGACAGAAAGGCAAAATGATAGGAAAACCGTCTTGTTTCATTCTTGTTTAATTCTTTTTGGAATTAACAAAACATTCAAGAAACAAACTTTGGGCTGCAGGGTCACCCTGTGGAGTCCAAAGGGGTCCCAGGGCTGTGTCCTGTGCAGACATGGACATGAGCAGCCTTTTAAAGGAGAGTAGAGCAGAAGCCTGGCTATGGGCTTCTTTAATTCAGCCATACAGGCACAACCAATGGAGTTAACTGGCCTGGCAGATATACTGAGCCTCCTTAAAGGCCTTGGGAGAGTCTGCAGAGATATACTGACAAGAAAAAGTAGCTAGCAATATTTTACTTCTGCCAGCGAACATCGTTCTTTCTGCACACGTTTGCCTTGGGTCTATACACGCTTTCTATGCTTGTTCTTGTAGTGCAGCTTTACAAGTGACACGTTTCATATGACAGTGTTTTCACTTTTTTTTTTTTTTTTGCTTCTGACCAGGAACCTGAAGCATGATTGGCAATCTCTTCATTTTCACTTTAGAAATTAAAATTTGCCTGTTTGCACAGAAAATACTCATTTAATTTAAAATGAGACTGATTAAGAAGCAGGGGAGAGAAGGTACCCTCTGAATATAGAACATATGTGCAGAACACATGAAAATGTCAAAAAATACAATGACATTAGAGATTTAGTTACAATTGATAACAGGCAATGCCTTTCCTATCGAAGAAATCTTTCTTATCTCTCAGTCATTTGCAGCAACTTTCCAGTTTGTCCAATCTTAAATAACCTCTTAGTTTAAATTTTTCACTCTTTTCCCTTTAAAGGTCTGATCATTGTAATATCTGACACCCTCATCAAATTGTTTATATGTATGTATTTTCTGAGAAGATTATTGGCTTTTCTTGTTAAATGTTTATTAAAATTGTTCTCTGCTATGAAGCTTGACAACTCAGTATGGCATTTTCTTTCTTCTGTTACCTTTATTCTTCAGATTTTTACTAACTGTTTGTCCACATTTTAGCTGGCTTCTCAGCATGGATTGGTATTTCTCTGTCTTTTGACAGATAACTTGTTGGGAGTAACTCTTCAGATGCTAATTAACCTCCTGTCTTGATGACAATGCAGTCGTCAGCTGCTTATTTGCCTGGATTCATCATCATACTAGATGCATGTATTTTTTTTAATGTATTTTTTCTATTTTATCTAGAGTTTGTACTCTAGATAAAATACAGATCAATAGTATGTATAGAACCAATCTGCCATTCCCTAAAAAAACCAAACATTACTTTGCTGATTGTAAAGCCGCAATAAAACCTAATTCCTAGGTCTCTCACAACTGGATATGCTTGCGTGGGGAAAGGTAAAAATTTCATTTTCAAACTGAGAAACATACTCTGTGTAAAGATTATCTGCAATGTCATTGCATAAAAGTTGAGTTGTAGTAGGTGGTATAAATATGCTACAAAAGTTGAGAGCCACTTGATGGGGGATAGAAAAGAAAAAAGAGTAATGGCAACCAATGTTAATGTGTACAAACATAAGAAGCTTTACTGAATTTTGAACTCAAACCTGTGACTTATTGTAGTGCTATAGAGGAAAAAACATTTGCAAATGCGAATAGACTGAAAAAGAAGTTGAGAGCCTTTCAAATACTGGTGGCTACTATAAGTTAATCTGTATACTCCTTGGAATTGTCTTGGCCTATAAGCAAAAAAGCCACTGGAAAAAATGGAAATCATTTTGCAAACAGGTACGTCTTAGAGTGGACAAAGTAGAAATTGTGGATGGAAATTGTCCCATTGGTCCACGTCTCATGAATTACATAAGAATTATGTTAAACACTCCCAGAAGTACCTCTTGGTGTGATAGCAGCATAGAGGAGACAAATGCATTCCCTTACACAATCAGATATTAGCTGTCCAAAACATATAAGCAAACAAAGAAACAAATCTTTCTACTTGTATTTGTGCCACCACTTCAAGTTCATTCACTTTGGGTAATATTTACTTCCTTTGCATGTAATTCATTTTTACATTTGAGTTATGAGACTTGGATATTACTAATTTTTAGATTCAATTAGCAAAAGAAGGCATTTAGAATGTAATAATATCGCATCAAAAGTTTTTCTTGTTTTTTTCTGTGCTTCCATCATTGCCATTTCTGCTTTGCTCTTGTTCTCATTATCTAGAAAATAATGAACTCATTCTAATTATTTTCACCTTTTCCCTGATACAAATTTTCCAAATGCAAAAGCAACTAAATATAAGTATTATGCTGTTTATCCACTACTACAACATAATAAACTCACTTAGAGTCCTCTCAAAAGCCAATGTTTTTACCATTTGTGACTGTAATTTTGTTGGTCATTGACCACTAGTTTAATCTTGGTATTTGAATGTGAGGCTGTAAACCGCAGACAACTGAGGAGCAATTTCTGAATCTAAATTATTTTTAGAGCTATTATTGAGCTGTCCAGCACTTCATGTCATATTTATGTAATCAGCTATGAAGCAATTTCCAGTGCTTATTCCCAGGTCCCGTTTTAATGACAGACTCTGAAGATTGTTTTTGGAGCCTAGAACTACTGCTAGGAGAAGACTATGTCTTCCCTGACAAAATATGTGCATTTACAGACTAATAATTCTGCAAACTAGAATTCAGCAATTCAGTAGAGTGGACTGTGTATGTCACAAAGCAATTCAATCACCCTTTAGTAATGCCTAGGTTTTAAAGAGCTAATTACTCTTTTCTTAGGTAATCTTTACATTATTCTCCTTCTCCAGAAAATGTATTTTTCCACAGATGTTAATATATATTATCCTGGAATGCCTAATAATATATTAATAACTACCAGCAGTTGAACATTAAAAAAAAATTAGAAATACTTATTTAAGAAAAACTGAATTTATGAGTTTTTGGAAAGGAAAATAATGATGCTGGTTAGACGACACAATTATTTAATAGAAGCATTTAAAGACAATTTATCAAAAGGAAAATAAAGGGGAAAAATCAGGTGTCAGTTTCTAATAATATTTGCAGGTAACATTAAGTAATGCCTGATATATATTCCCATAAGATAAGTTCTAAATGAGTCTCTTAGATCAAAAATAATGGAGGAAGAGAACTACAATAGTTCAAGAAAAGACATCAGCATAGTTTATTTTGGTAGGGAATAGGATTACCAGGTTTTTAGGTGATATATAAATAATGTTATTTGTTCAATTGGAGAATTAATGGTCAGCTGACTTTGCTTAAGCTTTGAGTACAAGAGGTCATTAGAAGTCTTACCCTAGCAGCCCATAACAGCTTGAGACATAGAAACGTAGGATTTGTAAAGACATGCTTGTGACAAAAGTAAAAATGACAGTTGAAAAGCTAGTGGGGTTCAAGAACTCTATGAATCTCCATTTCTTTAATATGAGAAGGAATTGGTTTCTAGGCTGCTCCTAGAGTGATGATGGCTTAAGCTGGCTTTGCATACAGAAAATTCAGGATGGCTGTATGTCGTCTTGTGCCTGGGCCAGGATATTTTTATGCGGCCATTATAATGCATGAACGGACTGGACTGTAGCTTAGCATTCAAACAGCAATATTGCTTTATTGAATTTTTTCTATAATGACAACTGTCACAACCGAGCAAGATCATTCATTGCCTAAGGGTATGTCAAGATGTACCTGAAATGTGGTATGCTATGGACTTCCCTTAATACACTATCTTCTACAGATTCATTGTCATGAAAACTGATGTAAGAACAAGCTGTCAAAAATCTTGACTTCTGCTTTAGCCTGCGTTTTTGGAGCAGTATATGGTATGTAGTAGTCACTGGTATGTTCAAGGTATAACTACTACAATCGTGTTTAAAAAAAAAAAAAAAAAAAGCGTTATGATTGTTGTTTTGAATGTGTCCATTACAATGTAATCTGAGGTTTTCTGTGCAGCAGCATTGAAGGCAGAAGTCTATCATTGTCTCCTAGCTTTAGAAAAGGTGTAAGCCAGCTTCCAGCATCTTTCATTGTAAAGTTTAGTCTTTTCACAGAAATGGGTCCTTTTCTGCATTAAGAGTTCCTATCAATGTTTGCATTTCTGTCTGGAGTCATTACTTCAGTCTTGACAGAGATTTTACAGTATTCTTCCTCTTAGCCTTTATTTCAAGCATTTTATGTACTCCTGGACAATGTAAAACTGCTTACAATCCTGACTAAGAGTTGCATAATTTAAAATACTAGAAGGACTCGTCAGTTAACTTCAGCTATACTTAGAATGTCCAGTTAAGTGTGTTAGCTATTAACACAAACATTCCTGTGCCACTCACACTGTGAATATTTATTTTCTTTTCTCTTCTTCAAATGATCATTTCTTAGTCTGTATAACTGAAGTGAACTTCACAGGCATCTCAAGTTTTGTCATTATTTTCATTTTAAGTTGTTTATCCTATTTTCTTATATATATTTTAAGAACAGCCTTATTGACCAATAATATTATTTTAAATTACTCTGTAATAATATATAACATATAATAATGCCTGTGCTGTAACTGCTATAACTTCTGCTTACATTCTGTTTTTCAAAAAACACATCTCACCGTATGTGTTAGACTAATTATTAGTTACAGTGCAACCAGCAGGTACTTTCAGGTATATCAGGTGCGAGCACTGCAAGGGAGGCTGTAATGGTACTGACAAGTTATAGCATATGCAGGAATTTCTCAGATTTTTACAATATATTTATTTTGGCTAGCCTAGGTTTGTGTCTATACCATAAATTTGCCTCATTTCTTTTTTTTCCTTGAGAATGTTACAATTTAGCAGAAAAATCTCCTGCACAATGAAATGCACAGCATACTATTATGAACAGTCATAACTGTTGAATCAAAGGTGGTTTTCAGCAGAATCCTCAAATGCCTTCTACTTCCACAACAAATTTAATCTCCCTATCCCCAACCATTTTAGTTGTAGAGCTGTTCATAAAGTGCTCGCAAGATTTTTTTTTTCATAATGGAAAAATATATATTGTTCACTTTATAGACAGAAGAACTCTGAAACTTTGTTGATTCCACTTTCCAAAAAATTCAGCTCCAGGCAAAGACCAGTCATAGACAACTGTAAGTTGAAAATTTCAGAAGTTACAGCAAATGAAAACAGATTATTTAGATCCTCAACTGTTACCCAGTGTTAACTGTAGTGATCACTGTCATGTCTATACATGTGACTTTCTGAATAATAAAATGCAAAAAGATATAAAATGGGATTTTCATATAACTTTTCAAATAGTGCACATACTTTTAAAAAAGTCTTTAATATGCTCCATTTTCTTCAGATGAAGCATTTCTGCTTTTTAAAATACTTGTATGTAGGAGTCTCATTTGAGCTCTTGTCTGACAGAAACAGTCAGAATAAAAGAGGAAGCAGCAATAGCTGGAGGGTAGCCAATAGGGAAAAGAAAAGAAAATATATGCAATTTCATAAAATGTGTTTTCAAGACAGAGATGGCTAGAAAGTGATAATACAGGCACAAAAGTATACATTACTAAGAAATATTCCCACCTTCTTGTTCTCCCAATTTTTTTCCTCATACAGTTTTCTTTGCTATCCCTCCTTCAGCTGCTGTATCTATTGCTGTGTTCCTCTGCTGCTTTATGTAAAATTCATACTTTACTTCATCCTTCCTTCTCTCTCTTGTTTTCTACTGCACTCATCAGTCACCTCACCATCTCTGCTGAGGTTTCAATAGATATCATTTTCATTGCCAAAATTACCTTAAGATCTACTACTATCACTCTACTCCACACCTTTGCTATCAAGCTTTGTTGGTTCATGTCTTGCAAAAGGGCAATATTCAATTTACCCTCTGAAGCTCTGGAAGCTAGGTGCTGGAAGCACTCAAATCAACTAGCTTGTGACTAAACTCTGCATTTTAACTAGGACTTCTTGTTTCTCTGTTTTCTCTATAAAAGATTTCTTGGTTTAAAAAAAAAAGAAAGAGAATGCTTCTCTCAGAATACATAATCTGAATGCCAGATATTAAATGTTTATTACATTGGGGTGGGGGGAAGATACAGCATTTTTGGTTGAGTATCATACAGTCATAGTATATCATTACAAATACAGATTTGCTTGTGATTTCCTCTGTATTCCTAATATGTAGATGTAAATATTGCAGGTAATTATATCTAGAAACTAAGAAACTCAGGAAAAGGAAAGGCTGGATGAAGGGCAGTAATGCAAAGAAGACAACATTACTTAGCAGTAAGCACATCTGTGTTATTTAGTTAGCAACACAACTTGTTATATGTAGAGCATTGCAAGTTATAAGCTTTGCTGTCCTTCCTGACTTCCCTTTGAATGTGAAGTCTAGTTCAAGGTCTCTGCTCTGATATTCATTGCCCCTGGATGAGATTGGCTTCAACTGACTGAGAAATTGGTTTTTTCTTCCATGACCCACCAAAGACTTGAGGTCAGAAGAAGCCAAACTTCCTCAGAAGTGAGGCAGAAACTTTGTTCAGAAGTGAGGATGGAGCCAGCCACTGGAGGAGTTTAATAAGCATCTGTTTTGCAGGTGGGAGTGTGAGAGAAAGAGCTACCTATGATACCTAAGGCCATTCAAAGATTCACTTGCCTCGGGGGATTCTTGGACAGACTGAAAAACTTGAAAAAAGAGGTTTGTTCTCATGTACCATTTTGATATTACTGAATTTCTATATGTTGGCAGGGATCTTGCAAGAAATTTCTACAAGCATTTGGTATTATGTGGATGGTGTGTGTCTGTTTATAGATAGTGGGGAACTCAGAATGTGAGCTTGGGCCCAAGGGAAAACAAGGAACCTATTTCTGAACAACAAAGTACTTCAGAAAATGGATTTCATATTAATTTTGAAAAAAAACAAATAAATGAAAAATAATGTAATTTACACTTCATTAACAAATATAAAACCAGTATCATTTCGATAAACTTAGGATAAGGAAAGAATCTTAATGCAAATTCTGGGTTGCTGTAAAAATTGCAAAGATGCTAGTAAAAAACTAATAATTGGACAGCCTATTAAAGATAATTTTCTTCCAGACTTTAGATGTCAAGTGCAAGGGTCTCTTTGCACCACCAGGTGTGAACCTCAGTAAGAACATGACCCTCAGCATTAACAAGTTTATTATTAATTACTCGCTGATACAAATCTGCATCATTACCAATAGGATAAATAAATAATAGCAGTCTATATTTAATATAGATCATTTAAAATTACAAGTAGAGAAGTTTTGTTCTATTTTTTTATTTAGTAATTTGAATCTGGCTGACCTTCTTTTATGAGCAGTTTTTATTGTGGATTTGAGAAAGGTATTCCCCTTCTGGAGATTTTCATGTCTGACAATTTCCCTTGATTTTTCTTCCCTTGACAATCCTGTTTGTAACTTATAGAGCATTCAAAGGTCTACTAGAAGGTTTTCAAAAGTTTTTTTGTTTTGTTTTGGGGCTTTTTTTAGTATTATTGCAGCTCCTCTAGCATACACTGTATATATCTCCTATTTGTTCTTTAGGATAGGATTAGTCTTTTTACTCAGGGCAACATCTAGCATAATAATGTTTTGATCTATAGCTTGAACACCTAGGTATTGTTAGAAGACTTCAACAGTAGTATCGTATGGGTCTTATTGATTTTTCCTGATGTAAACAGACTTTAAAAAGCATGTTTGTTATCTTTGTGATATTATGTCATTGTTATCTTACCCAGAAAGCTTTGCAAAATTGATGGTGGTGAAATGATGGATGCAAGATTTATACTGGATACATGAATTGCACATATTAGACTCATATAGAGTTTCTTTTTGAGTGTGGTTGCTGTTTGCTTGTAGTGCTGACTTTTTTCTGAATTTTTGTCTACACATGGAGATGAGCAATGCTGGTTAAAACACTGTTAAGTACATTCTCAGCTCTAGCTTAAGTAGTTCTGTGATAATAAATAGTACCTGGAACATGTCCATATTTAGAGCAGTAGCTGGTAATTTTCCTACTTAGAATTGAAGGTAGGTGAATTATAAAAGGGAAAAATATTTGCAAACATCTCTTTGAATTTTATAATGAATTTTGCTCTTTATGCACACTCTTTTATCTGCCATATGTGAAAAGTACCATTAGAACAGAAAGCTGTTTCTTTTGCCCCATAAATTCCTGAAATGAGATTCTCATGTTCTGCTCGTGCTTTATATGCAAAACAAATAGATCTCTTTGCTGGCTCTGTGCAGAGCACAGCGGAAGGTTGAAATGCTCCCATGTTAGGGAAAGGCAAAAAATCCACTTTTACTTGGATCCTGTGACCACAGCTCGTGTAGCTGAATTTTTCTGACTGGATTTTCAGAGTAAGTTTCCTTTCACAGTGTCTCTAATTTCCACCTATGTGAAGTCCTTTTGCACTAAATAATATTTTGACAAAATTAATGTTTGAATAAAATGCAACTAAAATTTTGTTTAAAAAGTGGAAGGTTTAGTTTGAAAAGTTGGTATTATGCCTTCAGAGAACAAATAATTTCACTTGAAGGAGCTAAAGGTTGCCTTCCAAATAAAACATGGGACTAGCACAGTTCTAGGGCTTTACCCTTGACTATGCCCATGACTTCCTGTGTGAACAGGACTGCACTTAATGCAAAACAGGTGTCCTCTATTTAACTTATAAACACACTGGTGAAAACATTGTCCCTTATTATGTATGTGTATAAGATGTAGTGCAATGTGGCTATCGTTTTAGCTGCAGCCTCTAGTTTATTTGCCAACAAAAATGAAAATAAATGATTTATAATAAAACACAGTCTGGATTTCATAACACTAATAGCTTATGAATATTAAAAAAGTTTCCATAATTCAGGGTGTTATTTTGGGTTGGATATTTTTTGTTTGTTTTGTTTTACACAATATATATATTTTTTTCAAATAATGAAAATGTTGGATAGAGTCACAAGTAATTCACACACTTTGGGGTAATCAATTAGTGATCACAGCTTTATTTGGTGAACTGCTTTTAGATATATTGATAAAATACTTTTATCTTGTGTTTTACTAGTAGTACTTGGCAAAGATTGACACTTTACAAATAATTTATTTTCTTAAACAGTAAGTCTTTGATCCAACTTGACTTTTCTAAAATTCTTTTTAATTATAATGTTTATATTTTGATTGATGGGAATTAATACCAAATTGCTCTCTTAAAAAAAAAATCAGTCATGTGATATATGATGGAAGGTTAACAAAGTGTCCACAGCTTGCAGCCATCAGCATTTTAACAACCTGGTCTTTTGTCAGTCCTTATCAACTGGTGAACAATACTGACAGAAAAAAAGTGATAAAATTTTGGAGCAGTGGTAAGTCTGATCATTTCTTATGAATAACTTGTTTATCCTAGTTTGTGTTTCAAGCATAAAAACTAGATAGACTAGCAATTTTTTGGACTCCAGGAGAGACAGTAAAGGTGTGATTATAGAGCAGCAATTGAGTCTACTCTCAAACTAGCTTTACCATGCTGCTTAGTGTTCTTAATGCTTCATTGGCATTTAACAAGGATAGACTGTCAAAATACTGTATGTGATGTGGTAACTCACACTTTCGTGAGCTGAATTTTTGCAATACTGAATACACTGCTCTGAAAAAATAACACTATATGCATGAGAGATTCTCTTGTTGCTTGTTCATGAGAGTAGGAATCTGTGTTATAGCCAGGCTGTTTTCTGAAATACTACAAATGTGAGGGGAAAAGAGAAGCAGGCTTTTATAAAAGTGGAAAGCTAGATCCATATTTGATAGGGTAACACTGGTGTAGTTCCACTGATTTTAGTTAGGCAACTCCAACTTCTGCCACTCTGCATCTTAGGTATCTTGCTCAGTTGCTTACCTAAGCAGTTGCTCAATCAAAGAAATTCTGTGTACAGCCTTTAAAAAGCAGCTCTGTGGGAGATCAATGGAAACAGGTTAGCGGTCTGGATTTACAACTTCAATGTTGTATTTTGTTTTGGGTTTTAATGAAAACATTTTGTATCGTTTAATCAACTGAAATTCACAATCTCTTTTGTCTTAACTTTGCTTTCAGTGCGAGCTCATAATTTTAATACACTGTTTCTGTTCTCTAAATGCTGTTTCTAATTTTTGGATTAAGCTTGAAAATACTTGGGGATAGCAGATGATGTATTTGCTTTGTAAATTTAAAACATCCTTTACCTAAACTTAAAGCTGCCACATAAACCTGACTGCATTCTAACATACTGCATAGAAATTAAAATTCTGAAGATATGCTGGACAAATTTCAAGTTGCTTCAGGAGTACACTGAGATTGCTTATTAATAAAAGCTCTTATTTGAACCCAAGAAGTTCCAATAAAAATTTCACTTCAGAATTTTTTTCTTTAAGAATGTGTGCAATTTTTAGTGTTTAATTCAATGGAATTATTACAGATAGACTTGCTTGTAGTATCCGTTTTATTTTCAAACCATTGTTATATTTACTCTATTTTGTGCCATTGTCATACTTCTACTGTCCCTTTAGCAGATATGCTAAATTTATTTCTAAAGTGTTCCAAGACCCATTTTAGGTTTGGACAGTCAGTTTCTTTTCCTTGAAAAAAACCTTCTTGCTTTCTTTCCTTCTGTTTGAAGACTTTTCCTTAAAGAGAAAAAAAGTGCAGGGAGCTATGAGCTAAAACTCGTTGAATGTGTCCGTTTCACCCATGGAGAATGTGGATGTGGAATGAGCACATGAAATAACTAAGTAAGAAAAATTTTCACTGATGGAGGTTGGTGAAGTTGAAGTGATGTTCTCAGGTTTATTTTTTTCTGGAAGTAAAGTTTACGTGATTGGAATTTGAATTGTGCTCCTACATAGATATCAATAACTTAGAAAACTGATTAATCAGAGGACTTTCAAGTCCATGTGAGAGTATTCACTTGGTTTAAATAGAATGGTATTTATTATAAATCCTACTTGTGATTATTGTGTCAAATGCAGACTACAGTAGAATGGCGTATCACAAAACATAGACTTCTTATTTCACATAAAGTCAAATAGAGTGATGATACTGCCTTAAAAGTTTTTAAATTTATTTTCACTCAAATTAGTTATAACACCTAAAAATAATTATTCTAACAATATCACAGGGCTTGGGGGGAGGGGAGGTGCTTGTGTTGGGATGTTTTCAGTGTAGGGAGAACTCAGAATTGATGCTGGAATACTTTATAAATGTTGACATAACAGGGCATGGAGAGACAATGACACACAGCTAATCAAATCATAATCCATACCCATACAGAGAAGTTACTATTCTTGGGGTCCTATTTTGGCCTTTTGTATTGCTGGTCATATTATTTCTTACTGAAATTATATTTATCTGCTCCATTTTATGCAAAATGTGTTCTCATGCAGATTTGAAAGGGCAGTGCTTCTAGTGGAATGAAGCTTCCTGAGAGTTGCACTTCTGTACTGCTTTCAAGAAAACAAGAAGGTATTGCAATAGAAATTATGCTAAGAAAATACTTTATTCCATTCTGCCACAGGCTAAAAACTGATTTGCAACTCCCAAGTCATGGCTAAAAATTTTTCAGAAATTAATGTTGTCTTTAAATAAGTTAATGAATAATTTCATAAGCAAGAGACTTCCAAGATTTGGAATTGTTTTCATATTTAATTCAAAAGCAGTGGCTCAGAGAAATTGGATTTTTTTGTGACAAAATGAAGGAACCTTCACAGCCTTCAAAATTTTAAATCACAAATATTTGTTTCTATACTCAATGCTGCTGAAAAAAAGCATTATCTGTATTTTAGGATATATCATTTGCTCGTGAAAACTTTCTTCTCTCCTTTCTCATTGTCCAATATTATTGTCTGAGCACAGGTGATAAATATTATTTGCATAAAAGCCATAATGTTAAGCTTAATAGAAAAAAAAATCCTATAGTATGAGGTTCATTTTTTTATTAAATGGTAATTTTTAAGTATTTCACATGAATCAGGAAGGATTAAATCTAACTCCTTGCTAGAACTCCAAACACTCACTGATGAGTGAACTCCATGATGGGTTCTTTGCTAATTACTTGCTTTA
Organism: Dromaius novaehollandiae; assembly: GCF_036370855.1. Taxonomy (NCBI): domain Eukaryota; kingdom Metazoa; phylum Chordata; class Aves; order Casuariiformes; family Dromaiidae; genus Dromaius; species Dromaius novaehollandiae. The sequence goes on from NC_088101.1 coordinate 66,728,534, forward strand.
CTTGTTAAGGAAGTTAAATTTTGTAGCTCATGTTCATCATTTGTTTTTCATAAAAGTACACCTTTTATGAAATAGGGAAATCATAAGCTGCTATAAGTATGTAATGTGGCCTGAGCAGCAGATGAGAAAGGTCATGAATAATTGTGCATGAAAAATATTCCTGTATGGGGAAAAAAAAAATATTAGATGCGCCATGATTTCACAGCTGGGAGAAGGGATAAAATATTATCACAAGATATAGTTTATGTAAAATAGTAGTGTTCTTCTTTTCATGATCCTCTCTGACAATAGGTGAGGAGAGTGTCACAGGGAAAAGTAATATTTTTCTAAGACCAGATGATGTAATCAGGGGAAGAAAAGTAAAACAAAACAACCACCTAACCAATTTAAGAGGACTTTGTGTACTAAGAAGCATCTGTCTATTCTTTCCAGGTACAATAGTTAGTTTAATAAGATACTACTTTTCTGAAGCCTTGCTTGCTTTAAATATTTTATTTGCCATCTAAGAACCTAATCAGGTTTTTACATACCTAAAATAGAAAGTATTTTTATTCAGCAGTTATTGCCAGTAAAGTGTTTATATTATTTTTATCTTCACAACAGTAAGAGTATAGTTTACTATATAGTGATAGTTTGGGAAGGACTTGTTTCTTCTCTGTCTTGGGGAGTGAGCTGGTTTAATTTTTAGCTCAAAAACATCTAAGGCAGCTTTTCTAAGTCCTTCTCAATAAATTTCAATTTTAAATTTCATCCAGGATCAACAAAAGTGAGCTGAAAGGATGACTGAGGAAAAAATAAATGGAAAAAGTAGCTGGCAATTAAAAAGCAAACACTTAAATACAAAACAACACTGCTGTATTGTCAGAATAAATTTACTGAACTTGTGTGTATATGAAAAGGAGAGGAAGGATTTTAATGGAAAAGGAAAGACTGAAGTAACCTAGCTATTTTGGACATAATTCATTAGAGCTTCAAGGGAAGGATCTGTAGTTGCAAGATGTTAAGTTGATGAGCACAGATATGTCTTTAGACAAGTGAATTCTCGGACAGTGACATTCTCGTCTGATGTTGTGTAATCTATACCCATGGAGGATTATAACTGATGGCTGGTGAAAGGAAAAAAGCAAGGAAGAACGTTAATCTCACCTGTCTCCATCTCCTTTGAAAAGATTCCTGCTGGAAACAGCAGTAGGTTGGGATGTTTCAAATTTCACAAGCTAATTATGAATTGTAACTCAGGAGGCTGAGTTCTTTGGGTGCTTTATGCAGTTTGCCTGCTTACTACTCCATGGAAGGCCAAACACACTCTGCCATAACTACCTTAATAAGGACGTCATGTTTTTCTGGATTGAATTCCCTTTTACCTTCACAGACACAAGTGCTGGTTTCAACCCTACGCACTCAAAATCCTGTTATGGGCAAAAACAAACAAACAAAATTTTTATGCAAAGCCAGGAAATTTTTAATGTAATGGAAATCTAGAGTCTAACCAAAGAGATATGAGTACAGATGTAAGTATTGCAGAAAAAGTTAAAAAAAATCCAATATTACACAAAAAATCTAAATAATACAGTTAAAATTGTTATGCACTCACTTCCAGTTTCTACCCCTTTTTGTCACTGTTCTGCTGCCCTGCAGGATCTCAATGTCGATGTCTTCCGTCAGGTGTGGTGGGGTGCAGTGCGCAATCAGTTTTCCATGTCCCTCCCTAGGTGGAATATATTGAGAATTTCTTCCTCCTCCTCCTAGAATCTGGCTTGGGGTCATTTTTCTGTTCTTGCTAACACACTTCTATACCTTACTTTGTTGATTTACAAGTTCCTGTTACACCTGAATTCAACACATATGGTGCATTTTATATGTGTTAGATCCTCATCCTTTGTTCTCTGTGGCACCCCTAAAACTGGTGTTGTCCAGCTCTAGGTTTGCATTTCTTGAGCTGACCATGAGTGAGTTGCTTACTGCTGTGGAGTCTCCAGCGGCAGCCTGTGCCCCATCCCTTATCATCCGTGGCCTGAGCTCCTCCACGCCTCATCCTGCTTCTCTGCTTCTCACAGCTTCAGCTGTCGTACAGGGCCTGCATTTCTCTACTCTGCACCATTATTAGTTGTAAATACCCCATTCTACACACAGCAGGCTTAGCCATGTTACAATTAGAAAAATTGCGGCTACAGATAAGCCAATTTAAAAAAAAAAAAAAAATCACCCAGCAGTCCAAGACAATTTCAGACAAAGCAAGCCTGACAAGCCTCCATCCTGAGGCCTTGCAAACTCAGGGCAACACCTGTGGCCTGTTACTAAAAATGGCAGTACTGTATTGACTGGGCTACAGAGCTACAAAGTATTTTGTTTTATAAGGTTTTCTTGTCTATTTTAAGTTTTACATAATTCTTGTTCTTGCTTTCATACAGAAGGTTATAAATGGATTTTTTTTCAATAAGAAACTTTTTCTTGACTAAAACTCATCTTCTCTGTTTCAGAGCAAGTCAGAATGTAAATACTCCTTTCTTGCAAGTCTGTCAGAAGTGTTGTTGATGAAAGATGCAGTTGCACTTTCAGGCTTCACTTCTTGTATAGATTACACTTAAATGAAGGGATGCAGTATGCTTGAAAGGCATTGGTTCAGTGATTTTTAAATTTTAAAAAATACAATTTCAACATATCTGGTAGAAGAATTCCTGTTATTTTTTTCCTCTATGTACATGTTAGTGCTGTGCAGATGAGGACACTGGGTACTTTGTCTTTCTGTTAAGTTTTTTAAAACAGTTCCAAAGAATTGCACCATTAAGAATTACATTTAGACTTTTTTTGCTGTGTTTAATAATACATGTTAATAATGTATTTTCATAAGCATAAACTAAAAAAGGTATCAGTTTGGCAGGGAGCTTAGGTTACTTTCGATTGTATTAGTTTTACAGACATAAATAACTTATTTCTTCATGATCTGATGTATCTGTAGTCTCACTTAAAAAAGCAGGAACTATGTGTAAACAGCAAATGTGAGGTTATCTAAGTATAGTACTGTCTGTTCAGTTGTCTTGTTAACAAAGCCTTTACGTGCCTAAACATGCAAGTAGAAGAAGAGAACCTGGTATATGCACTTCTACGCTTCCCAAATAAATTCTACCAAGAAGGGAAAGGCATGATTTTACGTATTCCTCTAATTCTAAATTGCACTGAGGTCTACCAGTCTGCTCTTCTCCTGCAGGCATATTTGGGAGGTTAGTAAAATCAAAATGTGTATTTTCTTAAGAAAAAGACCATACTCATTTGGATTCGTTTCATTCCCAGTATATCTCCAAGAGGGTACTAATCTGAATAACACTTGTCCAAATTTTCTTGGGGAATGGTAGGGTAATCTGCTCTTTTTTGTTGTTAATGTTTCACTGCAGAACTGAGAAATAGTAAATATACTCAGAAAAATTTAATAGAAAATTTGAATGGCAATTTACAGTCTCATGTTATATCAAAAACATATATGGGAGTATTCAAAAAAAATCTATAGGTTCTTATGCCCAAAATTTCAAATTTTCTGGATCCCATATTTTGTTCTAATCAGTTCTAAAACCTAGGAACACTTATGAAGTCTACCTGACTGCTGTTTTTTCTAAAATTCAAGGCTTCATCAGTTTTGATTTGGAACATCTGTTTAAAAAAAAGAAATGAACATTCCCTGCTTCATAGTATTATAATTTTTACCATTCATTTTCTTGAAGCTCCATCAGGGCTCAGCCTAGTCATAGATGAAGAGACAATGAACTGTTGAATTTTCCTGAGGAAAAGTTATATCAGCAAAAGGTATTTAGTTTAGAAGGGGGCTTATAACGGAGGAAAAAGTATTTATATGTGGTCTGTTAAAAAGGGGACAAAGACAGGAATATGGCTACAATTGTATGTGTTCAATCAGTTTCAGCCAAAATTTTACAAGATTTGTAAAGGAATTATCTGGATTTTGCATGCCAAATAATTCTGAAGCTCATGGGGAAACTTCAAAAATTTTGCAAATGAAAGGCTCTGATTTTTGCTTCTCAACTACAATAAAAGTTTATCTTTGTATCTCAGGCAGTTGTAGCAACAGGCTTTCATGACCATGCACATGACTTTTGGCCTTAAATTGCAGTACAAATGCTATTTTTGTTAAATGAGGGAAGGGTTAATGAATAACCCAAATAGTATGTCAGAGCTATGCAATTGGTAAGTTCATCTTTAAAATCTCATCAAAGGTAAAGTTCACAGAATTTCATGCTGTCCTTTTCTGCATTCACTGCCTTTTCTGCAGAGTTAGGCTACAACAGGTTTTTTTTAAAAGTCAGTTTTACTTTTTCCCCCTGTGTAATAATGCTTTGTTTTATATGCTTTCATTTGATTCAGTTTCAAAGCCTATTTCAAGCCAATGATTCCTACTGCTTCTGTGGTGTTAGCATTTAGTATTAGCTGTGAAATGTAGCAGAGTTTGTGTAACTAGGAGGCCCAAGTCCTGAAAAGGATGTAGATATCCTGGAGAGGTACAGGCAGATATTAAATTTCTGATCTCAGAGAGTAATCTTGAAAAACACTGTTCAGCTACTGGAATTTGTTTATACTCCATATTTGAAATTCAGAGCATCCTTGACGAATGCATTTATGCTACTCTGTGCAACCAGACTGAGATCATCCCAGTTAGAAGAGGAGCAGAGTCGGTTGGCTCAGGTTAAGCTGATCAGAACCTGCAATCCCAAGACAAGAGCTTCTCCACAAGAGCTCCCTCTGGGACGTGCTTTCACAGGTCTTCTAAGAACACACCTGACACTTGCCAACCATATGAGACGTCTTCCAAAACGAAAATACAGAAGTTGCTTTCTTCTAAAACAGTAGCCAAGAGAGCAGTGCCCTTTTTTTTTCTCCTTTCTTTTTTTTTAATAATGCTACCAGTAATATTTTCCTTAACTCAGTTTCAGTTCCCTCCTATTTCTAAGGGAATTCAAATCCACAGCTTGCACCTCCCTGGAGAGTATTACAAAGACAGTGTTACAGACAGTTCTGAAATGGAGAGAGATTCTCTGTCCTTGTTAAAATTGTGCCGTGGGGAATAAAAATAAATTGAGAATTAGTGGGGAAAAAAGAGAGAACATAAGTCAGTGGCCAGATAAGGTGATTTTTCTGACATTTCTGTATCTGGGTCATAGCCCCAGACTTTTTATTCAAAAATTTTTAATACAAATACAGGAACAGTATTTGAAGAACTGGAATTGGAAAACTCCCGCTAGGTTCAGTGTCTCAACCAGCACACTGCACTCTTGTTCTGACTTCCTCTTGTTCTCTTTTCCTCTCCTTGGTTAGTAAGTCTTGATTGTTTTCTAAGCAATCACATAGCTTCAATAGTGGAGAAAAGCGCGATAGTTAAGGTAGAGCAGTATCTATAATGGTGAGAGAGGAAGAAGTTAGATCTGTCTTTGTGCCTCCTTGCACGCATATGCTAATCACTAGAAAATTATCTGTTGGAGGTTGAAAGATGACCTTTACACAGAAGTTTTAAAAGGGAAAAGCTAACTCTGTCTATAGCTACATAAGAAGTATTCGCCTGCGGATCTTGCTGGAACAATTACCTCCCAACAGCTCTAGAAGGAGTGGCATTTAAAACTGATTCTGCCTCAATATTTCTAGCCATATTTCTAGATAGCTTAAAATTACCAGAGATGGCCTTAAGTTATATCCTGCCCAATGTACAAGTTTCTCCAAGCTCCCTTGAGACCTTTGTTCTATATGCATCCTCAACCCAAAGCTGATAGTGCTTTAGTCTGACCAACTTTCAGTGGCATCCAGGATTTGTCTATGTGTGCAAGAGCAGAGAGAATTGAGCTTAAAGATTCAGTCTGGTCCAGAAACTATGCAATCTCATGTGCATGGTTCTTTGCTCATGCTTTATAGTAAAGGGTTTATTATTGCATGACATTGATGTATTTGTACTTTTTCCAGTACTTTTGTGGATGATAAGGACATTGCAGGTTCAGAAGCCCTACATTCTACTCTATTGCATGTTTCTTAAACCACACAGGTGCTTTCCCCTTTCCTCCTTACCTTAAATGACATGACATAGCAGAGGCAGAGAAGAATAGGACTATGTAGAACAAATAATTTTTGATCCCCAATCTTTTTCTCAGATCATTAAACTAGCTTTCTGCCTTATTTTTTCCACAGTCAAAAGTGAAATGAAGGAGTTAATAGAATCAATCCAAAATGTGAAGTTAGTCTGTAATGTAAAACATCTTGAAGGAAGATGTTGTATACAGATCTTACCAATTAGTTTATTACTATCAAAAGATTCTTACAATTAACAGAATGCTATATACTCTACCTACTCTGCATAAAACTTTGTTGCCACAAGGGAATATAATATCCTTTTTACAAGCTAACAAGACTATAAAATTAGAATTGAAGTTTCCCAAGTTTGAGGAAAGAAAAATAATAGTAAATATGGGAGAAGAATACAGAGAGCAGGTCAGAGCTTTATGCTAAGAGCTCAAACAATGCTGAAAAATGATTAGGTTTACCTGCTGGTCTTTCTTTGCAGTCTCAGCCTCACAGCAGTATTACACAAACTATTTTACACAGTCTGAGTAAAATCTTTTAAGGAGCCATCAATCCACTGGGACTTTAAAATGATGTCCTTCCTATTTATTCATACACACCATATGCATTTGCAGATAATGTATCCCAAGACACATGGTCTTTGGCCATTACTAGGAGAAGACCACAGGCTTTGTACTGAGGAGTGGCTGGGGCTTGCCTTGGCCTGACCTGGTTTTGACTCGATTGAGCAGTTGCCTGGTGGCCAGGTGACTGCTGCCTCACCTGTTTTAGCTGAAACTTTGTGAATGCTACCCATGGTAAAGCTGTGACCCACCGAGGTAGTCACTTCCCAACAAAAAGTAGCCTTTCAGTGCAGACCTGGCTGACAACTCCCTCTAAGCTGCCTCCTCCCCAGTTCGTAAGGAAGACTGGCACCATTGACCTTAGGACCCAGAAGTACACTGGGAGGTGAGTATAGCACCAAAAAAAGTGGTAGGTATTAGCAAGTTTTCTTGTATAGCAATTTTAGGGGTGTTATTAATACAGCTTTTCTGTATTAATTTGATGAGCGACAGTGTTACTGTACCTGGACTAAAGATAACAGTATTATCTTTTGATTAGACTGCTAAGGTTTTTAATTAAGCTCACAATACACTGGTTCCACTGTATATACAATGTGTTCCATTTTGCCTCTACCAATACTTTCTGTATGTATATGCATGTTTATTGATACATATATGTATACATCTATGTATATTTATCTGTCACTCTTTACCCATTTACTGAAAGGTTTGCCTTTAAATATCATGTTAGGAACTTAAGGTCTTCCCTATTATTCTGCCTTTACCACACCCCTCATCCGTCATCTTATTTAATGTGCTTCATCCATTTTTCACAAATCTTTCCATTGCAGGTGTCCATAAATCTGTTTGCTCCCAGGATATATTCTTAACCCCTAAGCTTATTAACTCATAGTCCCTGCTTCCTAAACTTATGAGCTAACAGACTTTCCTTCCCTCCCACAAATCTATTTTCTTCAGAAATCCATATGTGTTTTTCTCCTTCTCTGAGGTAGAAATTCCCTGTTTCACAAAGATAATCTGTTAAATATCTCTCGGGGAGCTACAAAGAAGGAAAGCAGACCAGTTTATTTCTGCAGTTGTGGATAGCAAGAATAAGGTATAAAAATGAAGCAGATTTTGTATTACTTGGGATTTAGGTTGCTTGATTAAATGAGCTTGGAACATAGTTGAAAAAGCTCCAAAATTGTTTCAAATTTATTTAGCCCTATCAATAGCAACCAGTAGAACACAATTCCTCTCACTATTACAAAAGCTGCTCATAGCTTTTTAGAAAGGATGTGTAGGTCAGAGTGATCCTAACGTCAGGAAGTGATCTTAATCTGTGTTCTTTGAAAATTAGCTGGATCAACCAACATCTCAGAGAACAGTTCAAAGATTTTTGAAGTGAGATTTTTGTTCAATAACAATTTTGATTTTAAAGGCTGGTATTTTGCAATGTATTTAAACAATCAGAGGAAAAGAAAAACATAACTTGGTCAAGCCAGTAGAAAAGCAAACAGAACAGCGATGGTAGTGTGAGACGGCACAAGAGATTATGATCTTGCAGTTATATTCATGATCATTCCAATGAGTATTGATTTTTGGACACAGGGGATCAGCTGCCATATATTGCAATATAGGGAATATCTGTGACCCTATTGGGCACTTGAAAGGATATCTGAATAAAGAGGGAAGCATAAGAAAATATAAAGCTGAAACTGAAAAATAAGTCTAAAATCCTATGCCCTCATATGAATCATTAAACTGCAAATTGTTCATCAGAACATCCTTTAATCACATCTACTTTACAGCATCACTGAGAGACCTTTCCACAGACATTTTTAATATAAAAAAGCAAGCATACTATGGTAAGATGGAGAAGAGAAAAGACAGAGATTTGTACTGCAATATGTCATCCTTGTGTGCTGTGAAATAAGTTATTTCAGTTTCTTCCTTGTTTCAGAATGTAGGCCTATTAGATGCTAAAAATGGTAAGATTACCCTTTAAAAAATCAGTCATTATGTGGTATCAAGTCTTGGAAGAGAGTCTAGGAAAAGAGTAGTGTACATTTCAATTTAAATGAGGTCCTGTATTGTGATACTTCCTTATAAGAAAACCCACAGACAAATCCAGTTTTAATGAGCCCTTAGACTATAAGGGGAGAGGAAAGCAGACAGATATATTTTGAAATGAACCATTAAATGGTGCAGCTAACCAATGAGAGGAAGCACAGAAAAGTCAGATTCATTGTCTAAAACGAGCTCTGCAAGAGGTGAAAGCATAAGATATAGGAAAAAATGTTCATCTTGATAACCTCTTTACAGTTTTCTTCATTCAAATTATCATTATAGATGCATAGCACTGCTGAGGATGCTAAATAACTGTGAAGAGTATATAGCTGTCTTTTATACCCATTATTATTTATTTGATTTACAAAAGAAGCCCAAAGATCTAATTAAGAATTTGGCCTGAACTGAGCTGAAGTTTGTATAGAGTCCCAAAGAATTTACTATTTTTGTCTGTGATGATGCATAGCTTGCAAAAAGAAAAGTGGGAGGAAGCAAAGGAAGACAAGGCAAAAGTAAAGTAATTCTGACTGGAATATAATTTTAAAGAAAATATAAATTTCATTCTATGAAAGGAATTTAAGGTTTTGAAATTTATTTTGTCTGATTTTAGCCAAATTCTAAATTTTATCTTCCTTCTCCAACTAATATGTCTTTGATTATTTAAAACATTCCCATTTAATTTTTACTTATATTATAAAAACTAGTACTGAAGTAAATATATTATTATTTCAAACCAAGAAAATTAAACTCTTAAATTTAAAAAATGGTAATGTGAAGTGCTTTTTGCTGTAATCGAGGTTGGTCTTTTTTTTTTTTTTTCCAAAGCAAAGTACTGCCAAATTCGATACAGGTTTGTGAAGAACTTTGATTTTACCAGAGCTTCATTTTCCAGAGGAAACTGGATCTGAGAGTGTTTTCCTATCCACCTCTGTGAGCAGGTATTTTCTAGAAGCATTTTTCTGAAAGGTTTGCAGAAATAATTTGAGACATCACCTTGCCAATGGAACCGTAACTATCTCTTGCTTTGAAAAAGGCTCACCCTCCAATAGAGGAATCAAAGGGAAAATGGTAATCAGTTTAGTTTTCTCACAGGAGGGTACAAAATTATGAACAGTCAGCAGTGAGAAAAGTATAAAGGATCTGCAAAGATAGTGAAACACCAATAACAAGGTCAGATATAACCCAGAGTTAAAATTAAAAAGGAACACAACTCCCTAGGCTTATATTAAAACCAGAAAGGGCTCTCCCTCTCCATCGCCAGTAGCAATAATATACAATAATAGGTTAAGCGTGAAGTGTTCTAACCACAGGCATATCAGTCCCTGACCTTGAAATCAAGCAGCTGAATGAGGCAAACAAATAGAAGTTAGATTGCATGAAAAAGATGGAAACAATGAGGAAAGGTAGCCAAAATAAAGTATTTTAGCATAGCTTGTAGATCTGATTCTTAGCCAATAACAGTAGCAGTCATAAGTTGTGTAGCCTGGAATTTTTTGTCTGTGATGTAGCAGAACTGTGTATCTAAGTATCGTTAGGTGTCTCACTGGGGCTTTCAGAGAAAATGAAGTGCTTCTTTCTACGGATGGCAGTGAATTTTGGAACTTGCTGCCACAAAAGGTTGTGGAGACCTAGAATATCAGCCAGTTCAAAAAGATTAAATGAATTTGTGGACAAGTCCATTAACTGACAGTAGAAAGACTAGGCAAATGGTGTATGCACTGAGATCTCTGATACAACAGCTGGGGGAGCACAAGGAGAATGAATGGCAGAAAATGGCTGGGCTTATTTGCTCTTCCTAAATAGCAACTCATGTCGTTGTCAGTAACAGATATGGTAGCCTACTGTCTGCACGGCAGAGCAAGCCTGATGTCTGGCCCAATTAGGACAGTTCATATGTTCTATATTCCCAAGCATTGGTAAAACAGGGAAAGTGTAGGAAAGTATCATCTCTTCCCACTACATCATTATCTCATAGAGGTTACTCACTAGTTGGCACTGGCATTCAAAAAACAATTTAAGAAAACACTTTCAGAATAATCTAATCAATTTTCACAGTAATACTTCAACCAGTACAGATAACCAGGCTTAGTCTATAAACATTTAAAGAGATATTTAAAAATAATATATTTAATGGATTTTCAACAGTAATCTTACTAAAAAAGCAGTTTGATACCATTCTTATGGGAAGCTACTGCAAATGCTTGTGTTTGAAATGCATCTATGTACAAGACATTTCTCTGTGCCCAAGATGTAGTTCTGAACTTCTTTATCTTATATCAGAGGTTTTGTAGATACATGGCAGCAGAAATTTTCCTGCTGGCTCAGTCGTTGCTCTGGGAAAATGCTTCTTCCATAAATGGAATACAGTAGTCCTTCTCAGCTGACCCAGAGAATACCAAAGATGTACATATTTGCTTAAATACTCTTGTTGTGGTGCAGATATTGGGTTCTTATTAATTATGCTCTTTGTACCTCCAGCTTTGTGACACTTGCAAAGGGGCCCAGTATCCTAGGCACTTTGTTGATCAAGCAGATGACCAAGATGACCATGTGTCATACATATTCCATATTCATTAATAGATGTATATGTTCATAATATGTATATTTTGATATAGTATGTATTTCTATATAAATGGTATAGAATGACTTTATTAGAGGATCTGACTTCTATTTTTCAGTCATTGAAATGTTGTCCTTTATTTACGAAAACTCTTCTAAAAGTTCATTGGAACTCTTCCCAGTGAACACATTGCAGTGGGGTGTATTTTATATGAATATGTCCTTGTTTACAAGGGATGTGTTTTGAGTGGCTGTTTGTATTCTTTTCTTCTCATTTTTCCATGATCTTTACGCTTTAAAAGTACTAGTGATGAATGAGGCCAATGATGAAAACTTTTTTCCACGTTTTCTTGAAGGAGGTTAAGTGATTGCTATCTCATCTAAGTTAATATGAATCTGTTGATGTTAGATATTTTTATACTTCTCACATAGAGTGTTTGAGACCTTAGAGCATTTACAATATTTACTCTCAAAACACTCCTGTGAGATAGAGAAGTGCTACTAGTCTCATTTTACAAATGAATAAGAAAAGAATAAGTGAGACTGTTGTGTAGACCAAGTGGTCTTGAAAAATCTGTATTTAAGCGACTCAGTCGTCGATGCATTGGAAGACTATAGGAGAGCAAAAATTAGTTTCAGAGTTTGAAAGCTGGGACTTTGTCATCTGGGCCTAACACCCTAACTACTAAATTACATGTTTAAATAAAGGTATTATATATACAGTACTGATACTTTAAATGGGCAAAACTTCTTTTAAGTACCTTTCACATGCATTATCAGTATGCAATACCAGGGCACTTAGTGTCTACAAAAATGAACATCCTGTTTTGCATATAAATAAATTCATCATGCTGAGGTCATGCTTTGCACGTGTAAAGGTCAATCTTCGAATAAAAACTTTGGGGTTTTCGGATGGGACGTGTGCATGTATAGAATGTACAACATATTTGAGATAACCTAAACAACTAATATTTATCTTCTTTTGTCAAACACAGATCTATAGTTACTTTTATACACGCACTTGTAAGGTAAATTATTCACTTAAGACATGATTTAGAATATCTTTCATGGGCTTACATTGCTCACACAGTTTTTGGCTTTAGGAAAGATGAGATTAGGCTGTTTAGGGAAATTATCATAAAAAGGGGGTTGATTATGTTAGTTTTTAACAGGGGAGGAATATCTCTTTGGATAGTGTTTATGATAGTATCATTTATCTTTTGTTCCAAAGGAGTGGAATCATGTTTTTAGTCCAGTAAGCAGAAAGCCATTCCTTACTTACCATTTTCTATATAATCCAATAGACATTTACTTGTTAAAATATTAAGTGTGAAGTATTTAGGCCAGATTTAAATGCAGTAATAAGTAAAGGGATTTGCATAATATTGGGCACTGCTGCCAGCTTTGAAATGTCAGCATCATTTTTCACAATTGAAAGCATGGTACCTTTGCAAAGAATCATTTATTAAAACCAAACCACTGTTTCAATAAAGCATTAGAATTTCCTGCATAGAATAGCCCTTGGGCAGCATTCTGAAGTAGTAGTGAATTGCTATTCTAATCCGCAATGGAACATTTTAATAAGTGTGATAAATGACTCACAAAGGGCTTCAGGTTTCAATGTCAGTAGAATTAGAATCAGGCAAAGTCTGGGTCTGGGTGATAGATGTAGGGGATTTTTGTAGTAAACAGTTTGCAATGTCAGGACAATACCAGCTTATTGAACTCTCGGAGGCTAAATTCCTGTCCATTTGTCACCTTGTTGCCGGCAGACATAGATGTACATAGAGCAATAGCCTTACATTCTTTATCAGCTAATACCTTTCTATAACTCCTGGACTACTCCAAAAAGATCAGAAAAAGACACATTTAATAAATAAGAGAAAAAATAAAAGATGAAAAAAACTAGAAATGCTTTAAATTAAATGATACAAAATCTTGTTGAAATTTGGAAGTTTTCTCTTTTCATCTCATAACTAGAAAACAAAAGCAATTTCTGGTACAACTAATACTCCTCAGTATTAGCTAAGCTAATACTGAGGCTAAGCCACTCAGCTTTTTGCAGTAGTTTCAAACTGCTGTGTAATGAGTATTTTTTGTTGTTTTTCAAGAGAAAAGAAGGAATAAGGTGGTCACAATAACTGTTGTTTTTTGAGTTAAAAACATTTTAAATATTTTCTATTGAAGGAGAATTCGAAAGAAATTTGCTAATTTTATGAAGCTTGCCATCTAGTGTCATACTGGTATTGGAGATAATAAGATTAAGAATTCAAACAATTTAAAGGGCTTAACTATGGATAAAGCAGTGGTGTCATTTTTTTCTGATGAAATTTTACATGATGAGATCCACATTTAGTGTGGATTAATCTCACCTAGCTTTTGCTGTCTAAAAATTCACGTAAACTAGTTGTCCAGGCTCCATCTGTCATTATGGGAAAGAGTAGGAATGGCAGCTCATCTTGTATATGTGACACCTCCTGCAAAGGTGCCTCCTTCTCTGCCTTCACTACACAGGAAGCCCATGGTAGTCTGGCTGGCTAACATTTACGGGATAATGATAGGTGAGATAATCCCCCCCCCCTGCCCCATACCTGAAAGACAGTGATAAACTGGAGTGAGTTCAGTGGAGGCCCTCCAAGCTGGTTGGGGCTGAAGTACTTGCCCTGTGAGGAGAGGCTGAAGGAGCTGGGCTTGCTCAGCCTGGAGAAGAGACGGCTTCAGGGGGACCTAACAGCAGTCCCCCGTTAGAGGTTTTCAAGACTCAAGGAAGTTAGCGAGAAGATGAAGCCAGGCTCTTCGCAGTGATGCGTGGTGGGAGGCTGAAGCATAAGTTGAAATATGAGAGGTTCAGACTGGGTATACAGAAAAACCTTTTCTCCATAAGGACTGGCAAGTAGTGGAGAAGGCTGCTTGGACAGGTTGGGCAGTATCCATCCTCGGGGGTTTTCAAGACTCAACTGGATCTAGTCCTGAGCAACCTGGTCTGATCTCACAGCTGAGCCTACTTTGAGCAGGAGGCTGGACTAGAGAACTCCTGAGCTCTTTTTCAAGCTCTATTTTTCTACCATGCTATGAACTAATAAAAATGGCTGTAATGTGCATGATTCTGATTAGGTAGCACTTTAAACATGTTTTCCACTCACACTGAAAAAGTAAACACACCTGTGGAAGAAGTGAAACCTTGACCTTAATAAATTTACATACCAGGCATTCTTTTGAAAACACAAAAATCAAGGGTAATACTTCTTGTTTTGAGTTTATCTTTCTAAATCACGTACATAGAAAAGACTCTAAGGCCAAAGAGTACTTGAAGTACTGAAAATAGAAAGAAAGTCCAATGGAAATCTAAGTTATTTATTGAATACTCATAGAACTTTGGCTTCTTCATCTCAAAAGATTTTGTAGATCTTTACTTGTGAGTTGAAGGATATATGGTATGGAAAAATGGAAGTTTCATTACCATTTTTTGAACTTCACTAGAAGACATCTGACAGAAATGTAAATTCTAATTTGAAGCCAAAGAATATTATATGCATTTTTATGTGCAAAAAATGGACTTTTGATAGGCAATTTGTAATATGTAATCACATACATTAGATGGATGCTTTTTTTTTTTTTTTTTTTTTTTTTGGGCAGGAGTAAACCTATTGTTAAAATTTATAAAATGTGGCCAGTGAGGTACTTTCTGGTGCAAATATAAAACTGGTCATCAATAAGTGGGACAATTTTAATAAAGCATAAGGAGAAAACATCACAATTGCATTTAATTTGACATGTTCAGATATGTTTTTCATCAGTCAATGGAAGAGCAGATGCATATTAAATTTATTTTCCGTCTATATATTTTTCCTTCATTTAACTTCTTTCATGTCTTCGCTTTTCTTCCTTCATGTCTTTTTTTCCTTTCCTGCTGCCTTTTTCTGTTCTTCACCCTAGCCATAGTGATGTTTTCACTTTCTGTCTTTCATCGCCCCATTCTGATTATGCTGACCAGTGGGAATTTTGGGTTCTCAGCTTCTCAGGATTAATCTCTTTGTCCCACTCAAAAGAACTGAAAGATTTGCAAGTTTTCAGGGTATTTGTCTGAGTTGCAGGTAGAACAGGAAGGATATGGAGATCCACAAATAGGGGAGCTATTTTGGTCAACATGGTACAACTAATGTGTAAGTTAATAAGCCTTGACTGACATTTTCATCATTGTAGTGATGGTTGAAGGGTTTGTTTGTTTGTTTGTTTGTTTGTTTTTACCCTGCCCCATGTACCTAACTTAGACTCAGTCCTTCTTGGCATACAATATCTGATCTAACATGCATACTGGAAAGCCCCTGAGATAAATTCAAGGGTTAAACAAAAAAACACGCAGACAAAAAATAATTCCAAAACTTTGCGCAAAACAAGGGATGAAATAAATATACAACTTCAAACTCAGCCTCAGATATAAAAATGAACAAAATACCAGAGAATTTTCCTTAGTTCAAATAATTGCTAAATGCAAGGGGAAGAGAACAGGTGGTTTAAGCTGGCATGATATCTGTTTCTGGTAATATATTTGTGCCTTATTTAAGTTAGTTTTACATTTCTGATATAAATAGTCTTCTATCAGTTCTTTTTAAGAACTCATAGATAATACAAATCCAATCAATTTCACATTTAGAAGTTTTTCCAAACATTCAGACTAATTCTTTCTCCATTTTCAATTCCTTCCCTTCACTTTTGTGAAGCATTTTAGAGCAGAAACTTACAGAAGAGCAAAGTAATTTTTTTTCAGAAGTCATACATTTTCGTTATCACTCGCCATGATACATATTTCTCAGATCCAGCCTTAATTCTTACTGAAGCAAACTACAGTTAGTTATGGTAAATCTCAATTATATCAGGCCAGTTTCATTACAGTAAATAAGATTTTATGTATTCTGAAAATTCTGCAATGCAGAAATTGGTCCCATAACTATATCAAAATGATTAACTAAAAAACAGGCTTTCTTGTAGACTATTGAAAAGGCAGAACAAAGTAAAAATTTGCAGAGTAAAGATGCTGCTAACAGGCAGAAACATATGCCCTGTTTGCATCATAGCCTCAGGACCAAGTACAGTACTAAATTTGAATTTATGAACCTGGAAATATGCAACGGAAATTTAAAAAAATCTGAGCAATATATAATCAGAATGTAATTATATTATCTACTTCATGGATTTCTCAAATATATGTATGCATGGGTTGAGGCTGGAGGATATGTCATAGCAATAGTGCTTGTGGTTAGCAGTTCATCAGAACAGTTCTTCCCTTCTATGTGGGCAAGGAGAAGACTGTAGACCTTTCCTCTTGCTTTCTTCCTCTGTTGGCTAGGTACCCTTAAAGTAGTCAAAAGTCTTTAAAAATAATAAATCTGAAAGCACAGATGTATGATAGGTAGGAAAGTACTTTTGTTGCAGTATCCTCATCTTAGCTTAGTGTTCCAGTGGCACATTTCAGTACATGATATTGACTGCATAGTTGCTACTTCACTGTGATTGACACAGATTTCCCTATATAGGGTACTTTTAATATGTACTTACAAATACACGTATTGTTAGTCCCAAGGATCTCATTAGGACTTTTCTAGCTGAATTGTTATCTTGAATTTGATGCCTTGAAATTTGGTTCTTTTCTTAGTTGTACTATCCGCTGAGCAAAATGCTTCTTGTTTAGGGGGGATTTTTTCTAATCTCAGCTCACAGGGCAATTTTGGCTAAATGTGCTTCACCTGGATCTGCTTATCTCCATCTCAAGTCCTGACATGCATTTATTACTTGAGAGAAATGATCTGATCGTAAGATTTTAAAGCTGCTCCTCTGATATTTCAATGTCTGTATAAGAGTGATTTGTTTCAAGGTATAGACTTGTGCTGGCAGTCCTGTGCCCTTGGCATACCAACAGATTGGTGATAAAAAGTTTAAATTCTCTATAGAGTTCTTATTACTCCCTCAAATTTCTCACTACTTGCCTAAAATTTTCGTGAAATATAGTAGGATGTTTTCTTTCCTAAGAAATTATGAATAGGACTGTATACTGTGTCCAGATGTGGCAAGTGTTTATTACAGTGTGAGAAACTGCATTTTTCAAAATAACAATAATTTAGACTAATATCACTGATTAGTAAGTTCAAAATCTACAATATTCACAGGCTTTTTTATCTTTGTTGGCCATGCTACTGACAATGGTAATATTGCTGCCAAATGTTTTATTTCAGACTTGCCAAAAAAATCCATAATTTTGAGGGATTTGTTAAATTGAGTGTTTCTTAAATACAGTGCTGGAATACTCCTCCTATGATAAAAACAACAGTTCCTAGTAGACAGGTGTTTATTCAAGGATAAAAGAATAAAATGGCATTACACTTTTGGTTTTCTGCAACCACAGACATGTTATTGGTTAGAAATTATTATTAATAACTTAGCGGAATTAGAGAGTGCGCAAAAATGTAGGCAGAAAGCAATGGATTTCACACCTGCAGTGCATCCATGATTTATTCAATGCAATTCTGCTTTGGAAAGGTATAATAAATAGAAAACTTACTCCTGCAGTTTAGGTGGTTTATTGGATTTATTTTTCTATATGTAGAAAATGAGATTCTTATTACTCCCCTGGCATGTGAGATGAATTGATAGTAATTTAAATTATACTTCAGATGTATAATGGTCAAAATGGAAGGAAACAAAACACAACTGAAAACTTAAAATGGTCAACATTAGCACTTCTTTGAGTTTTTAATATTGCCTCATTTATGGTGTTTGTTTCTGCTGTTCTTTGGCTTAAAGAATTTATTAGCCTGGGTGTTTATTCCAGGAGGGCACTATATCTACCTAGGGTACTGCCATACACCAAATCCAAAAAACATGATAAACCTCAAAACAGTCCTGACTGATCCAGTGATCCTCATTGTTCATATATTGTGTGATCTTTTCTATCTTACAATTTATCCATAAGAAAGAACTTTCCATCTTCACTTGGACCTCAAAGGATGGAGGGATTGTTGGACGGGAGCTTAAGTAATTATGGAATTCAAAATATGGGTATTCATCTGTCTTTTTTTTAACCAGCTACTACAATATTACCACCCTGTCTTCAGTTTAGACCTGAAGTTCCACCACCAATTGCTGCTATTCCCATATGATGAGAAAGGAACACAGTGAAAAATCTCTGAAGGTCAAATTTTATCACCTCAGACAAGAAATTCATAGATAGATGCTTTAGTATCTTATCTAGTTTAAAATGACCACAAAATCTGAAATGATCATATGAGCTTATAGTTAATACAGTTTCTGATGTTATTTACCTTCATAGTTCTTTGTTACAAAACTGGTTGTTTTGCTATGTTTCTTGATAAAATAGCTTGAAGGAAGTTTTGTGAAATCTAGGTTGGCTTGATTTGGTATTAAGCTACAGTCTTCAAGTTGAATCATAATACTGTCATTTTTGAAAATATCATCTATATTTAGGGTTGGTATCTATCTTTCTGTATAATCTTCAAGCTATTTTAAAATTCCGTAGTTAATAAACAACAAGGTTAAAAGTACTGTCTCCAAGCAAAATGGAATAAAATGAAAGATATGGTTGGTGAAAAGAAGAATGAAAAAGCTCTTTAAAAATTCTGGACCTGTCATATTCCCAGTTGTGTCAGTGTGACTTAAAGTAACCCCAATAATATTAAGATATATTATCATCATTTGAAAACAAAATTTATTTCTTTTGGAGTATAAATATAGAGCTTTTTTCCACATATCTTTCCTTCCTACTCCAATGCCTATTTCTCTTTAAAGGAATTCAGTTTGTCAACGATTTTTCAGATCCATTTATTGGCATTAGTTACCAGCAGTGTCAAGTCACAACACATTTCTGCTTTCCTTTCCTTCTCCTAGGTGACATGACTCCCTAGCGTGTTGAATTGCTACCTACTGCTACATGATACCTCTTTCTCCTAAAAAGAGAGATTGCGAAGCAAAAGAAAAGAAGTCAGACTGGCTACAGCAGCATTAGGTCTTTGGGGATTCCTCCCTGTAGTAATGCGTTCCCTTAAGATTCATGCAGCAGTGTCTGGTTCCTACCTCCAACTTCTCCCTCCATCTCTCTCTGAAGAAACAGTACTGCAACTGCAAGTTTCAACATGGAAGAAAAACATCAAAGTAATGACAGTAATATATAATATTCCAAGCAAATTAGGACCTGGACTGCTTCCTCAGGTATTGTTTGGCCTTTCTGAAAATCAGTTTTCTGTCTTCTCATCTCTGAACACTGTTTGAGAGTGCCTAGTTCAGACAAAAGTCATATTAGACAACGGTACAATCCCAACAGCACACATTTCATAAATGTCTTTCAGAGCCGGATTTTTCTTCACCTCTTGAAGACAGTATTCAGCTCCATAACTAGTCTCATTATCGAAATAAGACTATTCAAACACTTTTTATGAATGCTAGTGACAAAATCTTGGACTTTGAGAGGATGTGAATTAAAGTATTATTTTTACCATTAAGATCTGGATATTCATGTTCTTGCATATAATTGTCAAGGGAACTGTGCCTGTGTAAGGCTTTGTACCTACACACACAGAATTTTTGTATTTTATACAGTATTTTGTCTGTCTATGTGCATACATATATACACTATTAGGGAATAACTGACATTTGAGATAAAAATGACAGACCGCTTGCTATCTTTCAGCTATCACTAATGTGTCCTTTTTTTTTTTAATCTAAGGCAGGCTTTTTAGGAGTTGATTTTTTAAAAAAATTGTATTATCACAAAGTCTACAAACATAGACACATGAAAATAGACTTGGTATAATTAAAAAGTGAAGATTTGCATCAATTAATAATAAACTTCCGTAAATTTCCATGTACTGTGTCCCTTGAAATTATGAAGAGTCTCATCTGTTGCCAGTGTAAATTTGGAGGAGAGAATTAATCAGGATTTCTCATTTTCAGCAACTTCATCTGTCCACTGAAAAAATGTAATAGAAGAAAATAAAAAAGACATCACCATGGGTGTACACAACTGCCATAATGTAGAGAAGGCCTTTAAATAGCTTTAATTCTCTGAAGAGAATGTAAGCACACTAGGTACCTAAAGGATTATACTGTATAGAGAGTCATGCTCTGTAATTTTATTAAAGACAGGATTATGTTACCTGTTCATATTTCAAATTCAAACTCTAAAATAAAAAATCAATATCCATCTATTTGGACATATAAGTTTAAAAGGGCACTGTTTATTAAAAAATGCCAATTGCCCTTTAATCTGCAGGAAAGGAATTCTAGAAAAGAGCATACAGCAGCTGTTAATTCAGCATGTTCATGCTGCTGATATGGTCCTAACCCAGGAGAATATTAAATGAAATCATGAAGTAATGGAAAGGATGAGCATGTTAAAAGGGCTGAGACACAGACCAAGAGAGACTGATGATGCAATTACCCTTCGTCTAGGCTGTGAAGTACTAATGTGATAAGGGTCTGCATAGTTCAACAGTAAGGATGAAGAGGATAACAATAATTCTCATTTTAAAGTAGATTTTCTTTGTGCTAGTAAAATACCCTGCATCTCATTGATTAGAATGCAAAGAAAGTTCTGCACTGTGTCATGTTATTTGCAAAAGAAAATTCTAAAAGAGAGGTATTCAAATACTATTTAATGAGAAGTGAGAAAGCAGAAGAATGGAGGAAAAAACTGAACAAAAGTTAAGTTTAACACCATCAATACATTACTAACAACAATAACATACTGAATATTTATAGAAACAGTGGATTAGTAAAGCTCTCTGAAAATCCCTCCATTGTCCCTCACAGATAAAAAATTCACATTCAGAACCTGCCTTGCTGTCTAACAGTACTTGACTTTGTGAATATTTTTTGTGTAAGAGGTAATGCTGCTAGACTGACCAGTTCCTTCCTTTGTCTTTTATAATCTGTTATGATTTGTGAAACCGAAGCCTCTTTTTGAGCTGAGCGAAAATCCGCAGTGCTGGACGGACTAGTGAAACTGATGCAACTTCAATGAGATTTCTCCTGATATATTTCAATGCAGCCAAGTGCAGGTCTGCAGTCTTTGAGAGTAAATTATGCCCTGTGTCACACACAAGGCTTTTACAGTCATCGTAACACCCTTACAGGAGATCAGAATCAGTCTTCTTTTACATAAAAAGTTATATTACACCATCAGGAGCCATATTCTACTCTTGATAATACTAATGTAAACGTAAAAGAATTTCATCTGTTCATAATCCTTTCTTAGAGTAAAATTTGGAGAGGTTTTCATTATTTTTGCAAAGTTTCCTGAATAGGATGCATGTTTCTTTCTAACGTAGATATTATGGTTTGTTTTGTTGGTGCAGCACTCTTGAATTCCACATGGATAAGAAAATTTTATATATTGTCACCCATCTTTTGATAAAATATATGATATATTAAATGCCATAACCATTTCAGGTGAGGTTTTTTGAAGGACCTGAAATTCACCCTGAAGGGTAGAATAGAGTTGTAATGTCTTATAAGAGGATTAAGGATGAGGGCTCTGAAGACCATCATGGTTTCATTATACCTTGCTACGTTTTCCTCCTGGTTCACTAGCAAGTGGAGCATTCCTGCTTATCTCTAAATAATGACTTCTGGTTTCTTATATTCACTGTATTTTATGAGAAAGAATTCTGTGCACTGGAGGAACACAGTATTTAACGCTGTGTAAGAATGGAAGAGGCATCTTAACCTTTCATGTTTACGTAGCTTACTGTATAGCAGATTTATAGTTTTAACTGACTGAAGATTTTTACCTTCTCTAATCTCCTTGGCAGTCTAGGACTCAGTTTGGTCTGATTCCAGTTTCAATATTTATTTACACTTATTTCTTCAAAGCTGGGAATTGTAGGTGTCAATCCAGTGCTTTGGGCAATTTCTCCCATAAATTAGCAAACACAATCCAAGACAAAAATAAATGCCTGCCTATAAATATACCAGACTCTATCCACAGCATAAAACATTTGAACAAAAAAAAAGTAAAAAATAGGGGAGGACAGTTTCTGCATGCCCAAAATGTTAATGGAATTAATAAATCCAAACTCTGTAGATTAAAGCTGTCCCATAATATTCTCATCTGGCCTACCTGAAATTAGTCCTGTGAAAAATTGTTGAGCTCAGCAATAAGTAACTTATTTGCAGGTTCAGGAAATAAATATAACTGCAAGACGGTGATGACAGTACAGCTTCTCATTCATAAAGTCAGGATTAAGACATATTAGACAGCTTAGAGATGTGCATACAACATTGTATTGCACTGCTACACGCTAACAATGATGACTTCAATTTTCAGCATCAGCCATTGTTGAGACCACTCTTTCACAAATCATGTAAATATTCAGCCAGGCCGTCCCTTTTTTTCCCCATAAACATCATCAGCTGATGATCAGCTGAGCTCAATTTTCCTGAATTGCCCCTAGATAATGTCTGAATTATCTTATCCTCCAGAACGAGTTATGACCCAACATTTTGGGTCATGTTGACAATCTCTGTTATGACTCCCTTCAGGACCTGAAGTAAAGCAGAAGGCAACAAAGTTATTCAGTTATTCACATACATAGGAAGAAATCACAGAAGATCATTAATGGCTTACCTGTTGGACTGCCGTCCTGGAGTAGCAGTTTTTCACTTTTCACCCATATTAACTCATGCGTGGTTTTCACTCAAGGGAAATTGAAGAGTTTCTTCACTAAGAAACAAGGAACTAGGGTGAGTTCTCACTCAAAAATGGGAAAAGTACAAGATCTGGGCCAGATATCTTTCTCACCCCATCCTCCAGAAGTCAGATCAACTGGTAGGAGTTTACAGACTCCACAGGGCAGTGGTGACCCTCTCCAATGCAAGGATGAGGGCTCTGAAGGTGATCTGCTCACCCAGGAGAGCAGGCACTAGTTCTTCACACAGGCCTTCAAATGTGAGCCTCCTAATTCTGAATTTTCTGGGCCCATAGCTGGTCAGCCAATGCCTAGCAATGTTATTTCAAATAGGAGTTTTCGTGTCTAGGAAGACTATCTTAGGCCATGTTTCAGGGTTGCCGGTCTTTTACAGAGTAAATATGAGATCTAAACAAGAAATGATAAAACTGTCCAAATCATTGCCCTCTCTACATGCAGCCACTATGACCAGCTGGCCTCTCTGTCTACAGAAGGCCTGAGGTCACAGGTTTCCTTTGTTGAAAGCTCTTTCTTACAGAACTTAGATGAAGCCAGAGACATTGCCTTGTGCTTCTTTAATTAAAACAATCATCAGAAATCTGGACACATACAATGAACTCTTTTTGTAATACCATTTCCCAAAGCTGTTTGCTAATTTTGCTAAATAAGTGATTAAACATAAATTGTAATAATCTGACTACTAAATTCATGTGAGCCAAAAATGAAAAAAAAAGAAATACTTGCTATTCTACTCCTTATGTCACACTAACATTTATGCTACTTCCCCATTTTCATATATAGAATTCTTACTCAGACTTTTTCAAAATCAGGGTTTCAATGGCTGATACACAAACATTTATGCCAAGTAGGCCAATCCCACCAGCAGGTGCTGGTGTCCCTCTGCCAAACTTGTTATCCAAAACAGAGGCTGGTTCGAGCCCTGCCTTGGGTCCAGCTATCCCTGGGAGAAAGGAGAGAGGCAACTGATGGCTGGATCTCTGCTTTCATTATTGTCTAGGATGAAGAGAGAATCAATAAATCCAGGCTCTGCTGAGCCTTTTGCAGTGTAGGTCTCTGCAATCAGAGCACTGTCAGAATTACCAGTAGTGATCACCAAGTGCAACAAGATGTTTGCATTGTACAAAGAGGAAAAAGGAGCTGAGTTGTTGTGCCAGGTCTGGGCACTTGTCCAGGGCCTTCCAGTATGCCTGTATTAGAGAAGAGTTGCTGAGGCACAAAGGGTTGTGTTCTTTTTCTGTTGGGTGGCAGTTTAGACAAAAATTGTTTCCAAAAAGCAGACCTCCATAATATGCACGAGAGTCAATCCCGTACTGCTAGCAGCATGAACAAAAGGCAATCCCGGAGCTACCTGCTATAGGCAGTTTAGAGCTGCAGTACCAGCAGGGATGGCCATATAGGCATATGCCCTATGCATCCATTCTCTTTTCTTGCTGTTGCCAGGTCTTGCCTTTCATTAAATCATATTGCATATTGTTGTACTGTTTTGTTGACTAACTTTTATGCTCCTTTTCTGAATCAAAACTGTACAAGCACTTCATTATGTTCAGGCATACTAATGTCAAGCTTTAAGAATTCATTTATTTGGGATGCATGCTAGTAAGAATGACTATTTACATTCTCAAAAAATGGTGCTTAATGTGTCACAGGGACTGAGACATGTTCAAGGCACTCAGCCTAAATTTTGAATGAGCTGGGATTGAAGGCTGTGGTCCTGGATAATTCTTCTGAACAAATTCCTATTTTGACCTCTAAGAAACCATATCAAGAAAGTCAGACATGTACAACTGCAGCCACTTTTTTCTTTAGATCCTGTTTCTATTCTTCTGTTTAATTTGTTCACATTGCTCGTATGTTTATTTATGAGCACCGTGATGTAAATTATAATGGATACATTTTGCCATAAATTATGACTTCCTTGTAAAGTACCTTTTAGGTTAAGCTAAGCAAAATAAGAGCATTTTTTTATGTATGTATGTATGTATAGTATTAGCTATTTCATCATGATACCCAATAAAAATGCTAAAATATGTTAACAAAGAATATAATTAGGAGGGAATTCATCACTTCTTAACACTACTTATTTTTTTTTCCAGTGGTTACACTAGTGTGATACCAGAAATTAGTTTCCCAATACTTTATTGCTTAAACTCAAAGGAATGAAATACACTTGGCATCTTGTTCTACATCTTATAGCCCCACCATATAGAAGTGACTTTCCTTTATTAGTTTAATTTCCAAACATATAAAGAACTGGGGGGTTTTACTTCTTCTTTTATTATTTTGCAGCTGTCTTTTATTATTTTGCAGCTGGATAGAAGCATTAATGCTAAAGTACAAAACACAGATGTTTGATGGGGGTTTTCACATAATTTCCAAAGTTTAATACAACCTGTAAACTCATTTTATATTATAATCCATTTTGATCACTCACTAAGTAACGTATATAATATTTTTAAATATTCAGTACTTTACATGAAAGAGAAAAATCTCTTACTCTATCATAATTATTTGATTTCTTTCTTCTTTTACATGCTACTTACTATCTTTTCACTAGGAGTTAAAGAATCCAGACTCTGGGCTCAGAGTAGGAGTGGAATTGAGAGCAAACCAGAAAATATCACTGCAACACCATATAAATCTGGTGCAGAAATACTCATATCAGAAAAGCTGCTTGCAGATATGGTAACTTTATCTCTGAATGGATAATAGAGAACAAAAAAGAGTGTAAGTTAGTGTGAGAGAGACGATATGAAATAAAAGAAAATTATATGAGAGAAGAAATCCAGAGATGAATTCTTCATCTCAGAAAAAAAGAGAAGACTGTTCTGTAAAATATTGAAGAGTGCAATGAAATCATAAACTGATGAAGAAGATAATTATAGACGGCTGAAGACTACGTGCTTATGAGTCACGTTCTCATTAGGATACTGAATCACATGACTGAATCATATGTCAGTCAAGAGACAACATTCCCTAGAGAAGGGAATAGTTGCTGCATGTTTAGAGGGAAGGACAAGGGCAAGACTTGTTCTGAGAGAGAATAAGAAGCTTGCGTTCAGTCTTAGCAAGAAACAACAGTACAGATTAATATTGTATCACATTAACACTGAGTTTATATGTAATGCTTTACGGCAATTCTCATTTTTAATGAGAAGAAAGAGCTAATACTCTGCTGTTAGGAGCATTTGCTTTTTTAAAGCACAGAGACTACAAAGACTGTAGTGATACTCACCAGCTTGTAAACGTTACTCTTACCTGTATATATATTTAAAGAAAAAAAAAAAAAAACTCTGTTTTAGCATGTGATGATTATTTCAGATTAGAAACAAGAAATTAAAAATAACATATATCGGTAACAACAGAAATGTCAGCTCCAGCAGAAGAACAACAAATAAATACAGCAGGCGTGACTGCTGTGGGTCGAGGTGTTTGGTTTCCAAGCTAGTTGCTGTTGCTGTCGGGAGGAGTCGCCCATAGGGCTCTAATAGCTGATCCTGCACTCAGCCCAGGTAACTGAAGATGGAAAGCAACAACCTTAACCAAATATTTCTAATCCAAGGATCCAAGAATGAATTGCAGCTCACATGTATGTGCACACGTGTTTGTTTGTTCAACATCATATTTTAATGTTTTGGAAGCAATGACAGTTGCCCCTTTATCAAAGCTATGGCAGAGGAAAAAAGAAGTGATAGCAAACATAAGAAAACTTAACTTCTCTGTCATACTCCCAGACCCAAAAGGCAGCTCCTATCAGCAATCAAAAATCACCTTTCAAAAAGTTGCAGTACCTTCTCACTTATCCACTTATCAAGTAAGCTTCATTTATTTATTTATTTATTTATTTATTGCTGGCTGCACAGGCCCTAGGCAATACACGGCTCGCTCCTTCCCTAACGCACACGCATACACAGGATCTCTGATATACTATTTTCTCAAAATAAAATCAACAGAGCCAGAAGAAACAATAAGACAAAACAGCAAGAAGGAGTGGGAGAGAAGGTGCAGACAGAAAAATTAAACCAACTGGCAGAGCTGGGGGGGGGGGGGGGGGGAGAATCAAAATGGGTTTGAGAAACAGTTGACAAACACTGTGAAAGATCTGATAGAAAGCAAATGTACCACTGCATGTGTGTAAGAGATTAGAGAAATAGTCCCTCAGAAATACTTACCAGAGTAATTATTTTCTGTAGTGAAAATCTTTTATGATCTGAGGGTTATGCTGTACTTACTCAGGTACGAGACAGTGTAGCAGAGCCACAAACAGCACGAGCTGGTGGGTTACTTAGGTTGGTTTCTGGTATCCATATGTTGAAAAACAAGTCTCTGATTCCTACTGATTTTAGTGCAATTATCCTTGGAGTAAATTCAGTAAATTCACCAGAATCTTAATCTTTATAGCAAACATATATTTATTTAGGTTAACATGTATAAACGCAGAATAGCTACTCCATGCTATTGGAGTTAAGGGAATACTTTTTGGTCACTGATGCAAATAACATTCATTCAACCTGGTCCTCTGATTAACCCATGGACCTGGTCTGTATGGTTGTTTAGTTGACAGGGTATATTTATACTGACACTTTTTTACAGGGCCTTGAAGCATTACAAAGGTTGTGCTTTTTATTTTTACGAGGGAGAGTATGTGTGTGTTAAATAAATAAATAAAGCACATGATTATGGAATAAGTGATCTATAAAACTGCATTTAAAGGGCGGGAGGGAGGGACAATTTAATGCTGCACTGGCAACCTTTACACTGTGATTCCATAAGACTAATATGTTTGCAATGATGATTTTTTTTTTTTAATTTCTTGTACATGATAGCATTGAATGCAAGGGTCAAATTGATCCCTTGCATCCATTCAACCTTTAGATAATCAGGCCTGCCACAAGTAGGTCAGTAATATCATTTGTATAAAGTAGTGTTTGAAAGTCTAAGCAAGTCTAGCCTGGTATAGATATCTAGAACAAGCTGAAATGTAGCAGCATGACGAATGTGCAGTGTACTCTCAAAGAATACAGATATTTTTAATGTTTTTTTCCTACAGTGCAAGGCCCTCAGAATTAGATGACAATTAGTCCTCCAAAGTCCATTTCACATACAAACGTGTGCGTGTGGGTGTATGTGTGTGTGTGTACACACATATAAAAATTTAAATATCCAGAAGAAGAACAACTTAAAAAGAAAGGTTCTTAGATGAAAAAGTTTGGACCACATTTCAAAGAAATAAATGCTATTAATTACTATTACTATTACATGCTATTAATTAATGAAAATTAATGGTGGAATACAGGAGTCCATTAAAGACTAAAAAAAGAAAAAATGCTAATTATCTTATGAAAATAATGCTATGAGGCCAACTTCCTCTTTATTTATTATCTTCCAAAGTACTATTATCACATTGTAAAGAATATTTGCAAACTCTATGTCTTTCATGGAAATAGCTCTACAGCCTCTCTGCTGTCGGACTTTTTTTAACATTCTGCAGCACATCATTAATTCTTTTTTATTTAAAAATACTTGGTGTTATTATCTCCCAGATATTCTCAAATTTCTTATTCCTTTTCTACATGTAAATAACAACAACCGAAATAATACCAGAAAAGTAAAAGTAACCCCCTAGTCTAATAAAATCATAGCCAAGCAATTTTTCCCCAAAGATTGTGACTCCAAATCTGAAATACCAAGGATTCAGTATAAGCTGTTAAAAGCATCGGTGTTATTATGAAGCTTAAAATATAGGTAATTATGATAAAAAGAGTATTGATAACTTAATTTTACTTGATAATTTTATATACTTATAGATGTATTCGTACTTAATTTCCAGTGAAATCAAATTGCTAACTGCCAGGAGACTGAATCAATGTGTTCAGTATTTTTTTTTTCTTTTTCCACTTTGGTTTTTCTTCAGATTACTTATATTCATTAAATGAATTACTGGAATCCTGACAGTATTGCTTGAACAAACAATCACGGAAACGTCAAAGTCCATTCATAAGGTATTTCCGTATTAACTACCAGTAAAGGATTATAGCAAGCACAATAGTTGTGACAGAACAGGTGATTGCGAGGACAGAAAATGAACCACATAATCCTTATTATTGATAATTATGCACAAGCAGGACAAATTAGATTAATTTTGGAGTTTCAGGTGGAGTTGGCAAGCTAGAAAAATAAATACAAAGCATTTAATGAAACTAATAGGAGAATTAGGTTCACAAAAATGGATTTACTACTTGGACATGGATATATTTTTCATATTAGTCAAGTAAGTCTTACTGTAGTCTATTTTAAAATATTCTGGAGAGCATCACCTTTGAAAGTCTGAATAAAATGTTTCTTAAAACCTGGGAAAAGAAAAATTAATTCTGAATGGGAAAAGGACCATCTGCATTTAGTTGCTCAAATATTAATATTGTGAAGATAGAACTGTCAGAAACAGAAAATATGAGTAAATATTGACCGATAATGAGTAATGAGATAAGTATGAAATAATATCAGTAAAAAGTATGAGATAATATGAGTAAATATATATAAAAGTATGAGATAATATGAGTAAATAACCGACCAGTTGTTTTCTTGAAAAACACTAGATGTTATTCCACACAGATAATTTCATACAATAAAAAAATACTTTTGAATAGGGTTTATCTGGAAATTATAGAATTATATATAGAGAACTGTAGATAATACCACCTTTGTTTATGAACATAGTTCATGACTTCCATCAAGAACCAGCGAAAAAGCTTTTGAGTATAAAACGGTCTCCTGGCCAATGTGACACTAGGTAACGATGAACAGGAGTCTTGCTATGGGTTTCAGTGTAAAAAAGCTTCATCTCATACGTACGTGGAAAGGACAGTGGAAGACCAGATGAAATGAAGGCAAAGCTTTCTTTCCAGAAAAGTAGCCGTTTTGAAAGCTGCTAATTCTTTTTCTAGGAATAAGAAAGAAAGATTAAAATGATAGGCACAGACTTGCTTCATTTGAAAACCTGTCAGCTTTATAGGCAACCTACCAAGTTTACTAGAGTATATAATTAGTAGTCAGAGAAAATCTTCATCTCTCTCAAACTTGTTTTTCCATGTTAGAATTTGTGAACTATATTTTTATTTGGAAAACTTATTTACAATTGCTTTGACTTTGGTTGAGCAGTAGCCTGTTCATTTTTGCATCCCTTGGCACATACAGTTATAATGTGTCTACTATTTTGCAAATACAAATTTTATATTAAAAGCATAAATCATTCCTGCAAAATTCAGTTCTGATATTGTTTTTAAATGGAATGCTCCTTTTTTGTCTTTAGAAGAGGAATCTATGCATTAATTTCCCGCTAACGGCTCCAGTAAAATTAGCTTTGCACATAATGCATGCCAAGGAATGTTTATAAGCAGGCACTTTGCATGTGTAACCAAAAAACAAAAATGTTTTTCTCTTCATTTAAAAAAAAAATTGAGAGAAGGGTTTCTAATTTATTTAATGATAATCCTTGCTCTGTTTCTCATAGAATATGATGCCAGATATACTCTCATGACATTTTAACATTTCTTCCTGTCCTGCAGCATACTTTCCTACCTGAAGAGTGAATTTCACTAACACTGAGTTCCTGTGAAAGAGATACCTCTTGCCTTTAGGACAAGTTGATTTATATGGTATAATACTACAAGAGGAAGACTGCTATGCATGAAGTGCAGTGCATTGTTTTGCTGAATTTCAATATAAAAATCTAGCATCACAGATGACTCAGAAAGGCATGAAGTGAAATAGAAGAGGTACTGCTTCCAAGTGGAAGATGAAGTAATAAAAGCCAGTGTCAAATTTCAATAAGCAATCATGCACTAGTGGAAATGATAGATTAATTATGACATTGAACATTTTTCAGGTAATCTGGTATTCAATCTTTATTTTCTAGGTATGCATGCTTCCTTCTGAAGTGAAAGATAAGGAATATATTGACAACTCCTTGTGAAAAGTGTGATAGGTGATTTATTTTGTGATTAGGAGGAAAAAAAAGAGAGAAAAAGGAAAGTATGTGGGCATTAGCTGTCATAGTAATCTTCCACAGCCTTCTCTGGAATCATTTAGACAAAATACAGATGGTTAGTAGGCTACCACATGCACTTAATGACTGCTTCATCTGAAATTAATGATTATGAAGCATTACCGTTAATCAGGAGTTTATACAATCAGATTATTGTGGTTATGTGACAATTGCACATTTGATTTATGTTGGCAGACATTAAAAAGTGTTATGAAACTATGCAGTGAACCCTAATGGAGAAAGTGAAGGAGAAAGAAATGCTTTCTTATTACCCATAAGCCAGCTACATTTTTCTTTTTAAAGGTCAATCAATGACAGCATGAACTTTTTCCTTTTCAATACTGAGAAGCAGCAATAAATTGCTTTCACCATACATGGTGGATCAAGTACGCTGTTGGATGAGTTTTAATTCCAAAAATCATAATAAGTGACCTTCTTTATAAAATCACTATTGTTTATCTTGACTGAAAGATAGCTTATATGACAGTTTTCTTAAATTTTCACAATACTGATATTTCTTGTCAAAACGTCAATCAAAAAGAATTTATATTAAAATTCTTCATTCTTCAAAACTGTTCTGATATACAAGTTCAAATATTGTCTATAGTGACAGGGAGATCTATAACGTCTAAGCCATGCTATATACTGTAAGATCAATTTTTAATCAAGATAGGTAAACATTTGAAGAAAAGACCCAAACCAACTTACATTGTTTGCACATTTGGCCAAATCCTAGAGTAATTACAAACCTCTAGGATTTTGACTGAGTAAAGGCTGAGTGAAAACTGAGTAAGAACTTAAGGATATAGGATATAGTAGAACTTAAGGATTCATATACACGTATATTATATCCTTGTTTTGGAATATTGTGATGTACAATTGCTGACGTTGCTCCACACTTTGGCAGATGCGGTAGCACAGTTTAAGGTGAGTTTCATCCTAATATAAAGGATAATGAAACTCCAGAAGAAAAAGGAGGCTGGAAAAGACCCAAAGACTATATAGATACAGTGTAGCTATGGAGACTGCTTTAAATTTAAAGTTACCTTAATGCTTTGGGAACAACTAGATCCTATGGAGTACACCCTATGGGGTAGCTTTCTTGTCCTTACAACACAGACAGATCACTTAAGCAAAATATGAATGATTTTTAGTTCCTCAGGCTAACTATTTTCAATTTATTTACAGATGTCCTTAAAATTAAATTTAAAATACTTATTTTTACTGATTTCGTTGTCTCGTTCCAATTAATGAAAATGCTGATAACATGTATTTAGCATATATGCTAAGCCAGAGGGTATTTTGTGCTAAAGTTGGTCTTGGATTTGGATTTTTAGGTTAGTTTATTCTTCATTGTGCAAGATTTTAGTTTTTAAAAAGAGAACAATGTTAAAATGGGGATGCCGAAATATATATTCTATTGGAATATGGAAAGAGACTTAAATGTGGCACAGCGAGTCACAAAAACCTGTATTATCTGAGAAACTCAAAGAATAGTGTTTACTGATTTAACTTAATGGGGAAAAAAAAAAAAACAACCTTTACTATGGTGGGACAATAACAATAGTACAAGCCACTTTTCTGGGGGAATTTTCTCCCTAATTATCCTGCCAGTTACAATTAGAAGAATTAACATGGCAGCTAGAAGTTGCCGGCTGGTGCTTGCTGTCTGTTTTGCACAATGGCAGCCAGGAAATTACCTTGTCCATTACAATTAAGGCTGTTAACACAGTGCTTTAAGGTCACAAATGCTTTAGCTGAGTGGCGTAGGGTAGAGACATGGTTATATTGTTACATAATGTTTAGATAAAGGTTATTTAAATATAACTGCTGGTTAATTGAGTTGAATTTTTGGCCAACAAGGTGTCTCGATTAAGCGAGTTTTATGATATGTATGTGTTAGTGGAAAGATATAGAAAGAATGACAGGTTGCTCCTACCTTCTTGTTTCAACCCTCTAACCAAAACTGGCTGAAATCCCAGAAAAGGAGCCAGGCTGGAGTAGGTCAAGAGCTTGCACTACAGCATATCCTGGGGGAAGGAAAATGGGAACTGAAAGATGAAGGCATTTCTGTAATCTTTCTATGTATGTAAGATCCCCCATTTAGATTGCCCACAGATTTCGTTTCTTCCCACCATCCCGTTCACTTACACACATGAACATACACAAACACACACACAAGTGAATGGTAGGTTCCTGGTCCTTGCTGAGAGAAGAGTAGCTCACTCTCGTTTCTGAAGCTTTGGATATAAGATCATCAATTTTTTGGTCTATTTCAGGAGAAATAGTAATAAAAAATAGTTTACATTTAAAGTCATGATATATTTGCTATATGTAGTAAATGTGTATCAGAAATACATACCCCAAACAGTGCCTGAAAACAAATGTATCAGTTAATAAGAGGTAGGTCATAATTGTCTACTAATCTGTCTTCTAACCAGTCTGTTTCTGTATTTGTTTTGAGGTTTGGGTTTGTTGTTTGTTTGTTTGGCTGGTACTTTTTTCCAGTGTGATTAAATATGTTATAGAGCAAGCCATAATCACCTCCTTGATTAACTTAAAGAGGTCAGACTATTTTCCTGGGAATCATTTTCTAGAAATTTTCTAGTATCATAATGGAAATGTGAAAATATCTTATAGTAACTTTTACGTGATTTACTCACTTGCAACTACCATTTTTGTCAGGGTCTGGAGCGTGTTGCTCTAGGTAGGTGCTTCCATTTGTGACCCAACTTTACATTATCGATAGTATCCTGAGATGCTATGAAAACCTATACATGCATTGTATATGTGGGTGGGAGGTTCACAATAGGATGTGAATATCTTTCATTTCTAACTGAGGAGGTAAGTGATCTCCCCTCAGTTTGTAGGTTATTATAACAATATTATGCCGTTTACGTGCAGTTAGAGCCAGCAAAAAACAAAGACTAGGTATTAAATGCAGAGGGTGACTAAGCTCCTTTGCCCCTGTGAGAGGATACTGAAGCACATGGATATAACACAGTCCAAAGTAACCCAAACTTGCCATAGTGACTAATACAAAAGCACCTGACTGCAACGATGAGATGGACCACAACCCATTTGTCATTTCCAGCAGCTGTATCTCAAAAATGATATGAGTCACATC
Source organism: Dromaius novaehollandiae (assembly GCF_036370855.1). Classification (NCBI taxonomy): domain Eukaryota; kingdom Metazoa; phylum Chordata; class Aves; order Casuariiformes; family Dromaiidae; genus Dromaius; species Dromaius novaehollandiae. The sequence goes on from NC_088101.1 coordinate 66,762,659, forward strand.
CAAAGAAATGGCTTGGGAAAGCCTGAGAAAGCACAGAGATTACAAATCTCTGTTCCACACATGTCTTGCACATAACTGTAAAGAATAGTTTAAGTCTGGAAGACAGACAGGATTTGGTTAGTTAGATTTTCTCCTGATCAACAAACTGCCTAATATTGTTAGGCACATATTTTCTGCATATGAAATTTAGATGAATAAGGTTCACAACTTCCATAACATCAGAAGCAAGATGCCTAAACATCAGGTGTAGCAATTCTCAATGTTTATATCTAGGTCCCTTGTGAATCTGGTCCTTAGCCAGTATTTTAGTTCCCATGACTTGTAAGCTGTAGGAATATATTCGGTTAAGGTTTGGGTTTTTTTTTTTTTCCTGCAATTTGTTTACAAAAATGTATTTTTTTCTGAATACAGACAAAAGTAAAGCTACGGGAAATATATTTTTATCTCACAATTTTATCTGTCACCTCCCAAACAGTTTCTGTTTCTTTTTTTCTCTGTTTTTTGCTAAGATTTTTCTGAGTTCTGTTCTTTCAGTTTTCATTCCAGATCACCCCATATTTTTCTTTCTATCTGCTCTGTCATCTCCCCTGATCTTGCCTCCTCAGGCTGTTGCCCCTCATACCCCACCTCTGCCCATACTGTCCAATTTCTGACATATATCTCCTTTTCTCAGGTGAGGACCTGTAGGATCAGTGTCAGCTTCTGAGTGCCAGAAAGAAACATGATTGTGTCTAGCTATTTTACCCACAAGCACACAACCTCTAGGACCCTCTCAGTTGAAAAAAAATGTGACCTGCTTGTCTCTGTAACTTAGTACTTGTGTGTAGATTTAGGAGACTGTAGAATTACTGACAAAAAAGCTTCATAATTCTTTTCGGGTAGAGACAAAAATTTTTAGGTACATGTCTTGCTGTTGGAATGTTTATTCTGATTTCTTTAATTTAGTAGAGCTGAAATGACTAAAGAAGTGATTTGTGAAAAAATACTGAATAGAAAATCCAAATGAAAACAACAATAAGAATTATAATAATGTAGTAAGAAAAACAATCAATCTCTCTGTCTGGTTACCTACTGAACTTTCTTCAATAACTAGTCTTTTGGACTAGTTATCAGAACCAGAACTGAAGGATTTCTGTATTTAATAATGCAGTGTATGCCCATTTCTTAATGCTTTTGCATAGAAATTGGAAGATTATATGTCGCAGCTAGATAATATCCAGTTTTACCCAGTCATATCTGAAAGCAGAGAACCTTTGCCCTCAGATCACAGAATTTCTGCTTATAAAAGAGCAAAGTAAAACACCAAGGCTTGCAAGTGAGTGTAATACAACCAACTCAAGAATATGTGGGTGTTTCTACTAGACGCTTTGAGCACTGTGGTTCTTTTATTCATTTTAAGATGCTAAAGCTTATTATTGCCCTCCTAAGTTCCATCAAAATGTTTCAAAGATGATAATTCAGTGAGAGTAAGGCAGAAGGACCTTGTTTGAACAACTATTTATTATGCAGAGAGCAGAAATGTGGTGTCATGACTACTTTATCCGATCAGCTATATGTTCTAATGAAAACTTGAAGACAAATCCGAAAAGTAGCTTAGGAAAGGGGAATTGTGAATTTTCACTTTTACATCCTTAAAGCGAAATACTGTGTTAGGCTTCCCTACCCAATTCATGAGGAGATTTAGGCACTTCAGCATTAGGTCCAAAAGAGCCAACATGCTGAGCCACCTTCAGACAAAGCACAGATGATGGAGTTGCCTGAAGATGATAGGTAACAGGGACAAGAGTAATGAAACATTGTTTTGGGGTTTCTTCTTATTATTATTTCTGGAGCTAGAATGTACTCTGAACCATCAGCCTCTGCTCAACCTGAACTGGAATTGAACCAAATATATATTTTCAGTTACCACTTCCAAAGAGTAATATGGCTAAAAATTTTTAAAGTGGTACCTTTAATAATGTCACCCTAAAACTTCTGTCTTTCCAGAAATAGACAGATTTCAGATTTCTTTCTGGATCTCTGCTTGGCTCATTAGCTCTTCCTCCCTCATGAGAGGAAAAATTCATATCTATTTCTTTGCCTTTCATTTCCTACTTCTTCAGCTTAGATTAAGAAGGTAAGAAGGGACTGTTTTGAAAAGAAAAAATAACTGTGAAAATGCAAGAAACTATATTTTGGGATAACAGGGATTCCAGATTGGGGCCGAGGAGGGGTTGATGGTGGTGGGGGTGGTGGTGTGAGAATTTACTAGTACTGCATGAGGAGGGCTCCAGAAAGAGCTCTGGTGAAGAAGGAGGAAGAGGGAAAAAATGCTATTCAATATACTTTCTGGCATATTCTTTAAAAATCTAAATTTTTTTCATATGGTAAATGTTTACTTTTTTTTTATTCTGGTTCTATCTAAACCAGAATTCACACTTTTCCATCTCAGTCATCTCCTAAACTTCTGACCCTGCACATGTATGAGGCACTTCCGTCACTTGCTGTAGTGTAGAATTTAGTGCCTGCCTCGTCTGCCTCAGACTGTGGCTTTCATTGCATGTTGGTGAAGGATGAGCCACTGTTGTGGCTTTTTGTAAAAGTCAAATAACTCGGGTGCTAAAACACTTAACTGCTACCTCCAAGACTGAGATTTAACTGAATCCCCTAAACCAGAAAGCAAAAGTCATTCTCAGTTTTTAAGCCAGAGTTTAGGTGCTTATGTGAAGAGAAGGACCCTACTCAATGAGTGAATAGTCATGTACCTGAAACATTTATATGGTATGATTCACATACTGGTCTCTTGACTTTTCTTCATATTTTGAAAGATTTTAAGATTTTACTTGATTAATTGCAACTGGATGGTTCTATTTCCCTTCTGTCCTGTCAGGCTCATGAACCCCTTAAAATGTCTAATGTTTTGTAGATGTATATAAATCAACTGCTAATAAAGTATAATATAACTTTAAACCATTCTCAATATTTTATTTTCCAAAATTTAAAGAGAAATCTGTAGTACATATATATTATACATAAAATAAATTGAAAATACATTTTTCCTAGTTGCTATATTATGGCAGACATGCCACAATTTATCTAATCTCACAGTGTAATATGAGGAAATTTTATACTTTTCATGTCAGAAACTTAAGCTGCAAAAAATTGTAGAGAGAAAATATGAGATAATACTACACATTAATGAAAGCTGCTGGAGCACCAGAAAATTAAAATCTGTATGAAAATATCTTAAACAAAATACTAGGGAAAGATTAAATGATTCAATCCATCTACTAATTCTCAGAATTTGCACTCATAATTAAGAGTAAAATTAGCCTAAGGAAAAAAAAGAAAAACAATAAAACAAAACTACAATTTCCTTCTGCTTTTGTAACTGAGGTTTAAGTGAAGAAATAACCAGACATATTCAATTGAGCATGACATTGATCAGTTTACTTTGAAGGCTGAAGGTCATTTTTTGTCTTGTTTTATGATCTATATATACTTCATATTTTTTCACTTATTAAAAAAAGTACGTCTCAGAAGTATTTCATTATCAATTGAAAGTAGGCATATTTTCTTGATCTACTCATTCTTGCCAATTATGCCATTAGGTAAAATATCAAAAATATATAAAATATATTTTCATGTTTCCTTTTTTTCTCTCTTTTTTTTTCTTTAAATATATTATAGGAAGAGTAAGACATCAGAATGCCCATATAATGCAACATCTGGATCCAAAGATCTGTGCCTATTCCTACATTATTCACCATTTATTTTAAATGCTGTGAGAATGTTGTCCTTGGTTAAAAGAAAGATAATTAATTTTAAATTATAATATGACATTTAATGAGATTCCTCTGTATTATAGGACAATAACAGCATGATGAAAACTGTGAGAATATGTCTGTAAAGCTTGTAGAAATGTAGCTAATTAAAGAAATGGACTTAACTATTATGCAGGATGTATTCAAACAATTTATTTAAAATGACTACATGTGATTAATTCAAAGAAATAAGAACATAGTTTCTTGACAAGCTGCTTAACAATAGTGAAATAGAATTCTTAAGAATTAGAATTTTTATTAGTCTGTTGTATATAGGAAAGTATCGATCCATGTTTTTAATTTAACTGGTATTGTTGCATGACATGGAAGAATTCAAGGAATAAATTAACATTCCTAATATTATATTAAATAATGTAGCAGAAAAGTTTACAAAGCTAGTTTGTTGTATTCTGCTAATGAAAGCTTTAGAGTCTTTAAGCATTTTTGCACATTCAGTTTCCAGTCCTGCAACTACTTGCATGTTTGTAGCTTTACATATTTTGGGCTTCAACCACAGGCTTCTAAAGTCAATTAAAAAAAGAAATTTGAAGTTATAAGCCCATACTGTGTACAGATGGCAATAGTTAATTTATTTCCTGACAAAAATGTAATAAATAGAAAAAAAGGATAAACTTTCAGGTACAGTTAGGTATTAAATTTTAGTCTTAATCATTACTGCATTGCATCTTTCAAATTTTGTGATGGGGTTTTAGAACTTTGATCTCAATATTAGTAAGATAGAAATATAGATAGAAAGAAAACTTTGTATTTGTATTTGCAATATGGAAAATATGCCTTCAGCAACACTTCTGATGAGTGATCTAGTGCACAGTTATATTTTTAATGGGACAATACTGAGGCAGGTAAGTATAGGTAACTGCCTGAGAAAGTTTTAAAAATAATTTAAGAAGAGAAATGTCTTTCAATAAATTAAATGTATTATTTAAAAATAAAAAGGGCACTTAAAGTAGATATCAAAACAGATCTTTAGCATAAAAAATTGTAAGAAACAATACAAATCACATTCTTAACAGACACTTTGCAGCTATCAGATACAATTCATATTAAGTAAATTTCTCTAAAAAAAATCTTTTTTGATTATTTTTGTTGATGTTATTTTATTCTTTTCATGCATGAGTGACTCAACAAGAGTTTCAGTCTCCTATGTCCTCTTAACATAGATCTATAAATCCATAATTGTTCTCAAATGCCTCAGCACATTACTTGAAAAAGTTCACTATTACTGAAATGGCTAACCTAAAAGCAGCTCTCTACTGTATCCTTTGTATTTGCTCTCCTTTCAGAAGACAAGCTTCAGGAATGAGATTGCTAGCGTTAAGTATCATGTAATCATTCTTCCCTAGGTTATTGATGTGGAAACAAATATATGATGTGATGGGAAAAGACAAGATTATATGCTACAAGAGCAGGAAAGCACGTGGAATTCACCTTTTTGTACCTCAATGTGGCATATGACGACACAGACTGTGGGTAGTGCACTACCGTAGGGTAGTGCAAAAGATCCTTTATTAAAAACACAATGGCTGGTTATATAGCAACCAAGCCCAGCTACTCCTCCAAGTATCTCCTAGGCATTGTGGCATCTTGTGATAGGTAGGAAGACGTCTTCTGATGCCTGGCAGGTGGGCAGGACAGTCCAGCAGGACAGGCCCACCGCAGCTGCTGGCACGTAGGCAAGAAGGCACACCGTGACTGCTGGCACATAGGCAAGAAGGCACATGATCACTAGCAACTCACATGCACACATTCTGGCCACAGATCATAGTTACCACATCATCACTTTCTGCTTTAAAGGTTCTCTGCTGTCTTACACGGTGCCATCCTGTTTTGGTCCCCAACACCTCAAACTGAGGCACAAAGCTTTTTGGCTGAAGAAATGTACTCCAATCAGATGATCACTGCCTTATTGGTTCCCACTTCTTTCCTCAAGCTCTGTATGGTCCAGACTACACCGAACTGACCTCCATAGTCAACATATGTCAATAGGCTCATTGCTTTCAGTGCACTTTCATTCATGCAAATACTTGCCAGCTCATGTAAGAAATTCATAGTCTGATTCAGTGGCCAGAATCACTTTTTCATCTTTTCTAGGTTCCAAGTCTGAATAGCAAATTTAATAGAAAAGGCAAAAGGGGGCAGTACTCCAAACCAAATCTTATTTTGTTTGTTCATGACATATTCTTAAATAACTGTCCAAACTTTTCTTGCTATTTAATAAGAAGGTGGTAACTATGGATAATTATTAAAAATGCTATGTTTAATTGTCAGTTTATTCTCCTTTTTTGGTTTTTTTTTAATAATATAATAATAGTAGGCTGAATCTCAACTGACACCATTGAAAATAATGAAAAACTTAAAGAAATAGATCAGCCAATGCTGCCTGCTCCAGCAACATTACAAGTACAACCTGTGTGAACTTAAGGTTTTGGATTTACAGTGTGGACACAGATTAACTCTACATCATATTTCCAGTAGATTTTATATTTGAAGGTTAAACTCCGTTCCAGGGTAATCCAGCATGCTCTAGCTGCTTGAGTTGTTTTGGGAAGAGCTGAAATCAATTATTGGAAAAAGAGTTGAAAGTCAGAAGATTCATTTGTATTACCTGGCTTACTTCCAAACGAGGCATCATTAAACTGAATGGTCAATGAGGATTTAGTACAGTGAGGCACCAAAAATCACTGTTATATCAATTCACTTTCCTTTGTTCTGTGTGTGTGTGTGTGTGTGTGTGTGTGTGTGTGTGTGTGTGTGTAGGGTTATGTTAGGACCTTTTCCTTATCAGTAAAACACAGAGAATGAAGGTCCTCATGAAATTCAGTTCTTTGTAACAACTGAAATTTAAATCTAGACTTAGTTTTACACAGCACTGCATACTCTGAACGTAAGGGCTTATAAAGTAGGAAGAATATGAACTGTGAATGCATTTTCAAAGCAAGTGAGAATGCTATCCAGTGTTTAAACTTTTAAGGAGGAAAAAAAGGGGAATTTGTGTTCCAGCTGATGATTTTTTTTATCAGTGGTCCCTGAAGAATTTGGGGCAACTAGCACTGGAAAAAAATACGTAAAACTGGAG